>NC_134354.1:199847206-200197514 GCF_048569485.1 Anomaloglossus baeobatrachus
CACGTGGCATGAATTGGCTCTCTACGCCTTGGAAGTCCTGGCCTGCCCTGCCGCTAGTGTTTTGTCAGAGCGTGTTTTTAGTGCCGCAGGTGGAATCATTACAGATAAACGCACCCGCCTGTCAACTGAAAATGCTGACAGGCTGACTCTGATCAAGATGAACAAGGGTTGGATTGGGCCAGACTTCACCACACCACCAGCAAATGACAGCGGAATTTAAAGTTTGTAACGGGAATTTGCCATGTACCTCCACTCACCCATGGTAACACAATTCTGGACTTTGGCTAATCGCTGGACTGCTCCTCCTTCTCCTCATGCGCCATCATGATGACCGTTACAATAGTTAAGCCGTTGTTTCAGGTATACACCCAGTGGTAAATTTTTTCACCCATTCTTTCAGAATGGGCATTACAACGACAGGAGACCCGCTCCTTGGCAATGGGAACAATGTTTTGAGGCCCTCATGCACATCTCTATCCAGGGACAATGTGGAGCCTCCAAATTTTTGGCTGCCCTGCCTAAGGGCTATACTACAATAGACCCACTTCCTTACAATGGGCACTTCAGGTTTACAGGCCATCATGCACGTCTCTATCCAGGGACAATATGGAGCCTGACGCTGCCACCGACTGCCACACACGTGCGGTTTTTAAATGCAAGCACGGACGCACTAAGAACCTAATAGGTTTTTAGGAGCGACAATTACTGAGAAGTCTGACACTATCAGACACTGCTGACTGACGTGTATTATTCACTAGACTTGTGCGTTATATAATAGTTTGTGCAAAACGTGCACCTGTACGCTGCCACCGACAGGCACACACGTGCAGTTTTTAAATGCAAGCACGGACGCACTAAGAACCTAACAGGTTTTTAGGAGCGACAATTACTGAGAAGTCTGACACTATCAGACACTGCTGACTGACGTGTATTATTCACTAGACTTGTGCGTTATATAATAGTTTGTGCAAAACATGCACCTGTACGCTGCCACCGACAGGCACACACGTGTGGTTTTTAAATGCAAGCACGGACGCACTAAGAACCTAACAGGTTTTTAGGAGCGACAATTACTGAGAAGTCTGACACTATCAGACACTGCTGACTGACGTGTAGTATACACTAGACTTGTGCGTTATATAATAGTTTGTGCAAAACGTGCACCTGTACGCTGCCACCGACGGGCACACACGTGCGGTTTTTAAATGCAAGCACGGACACACTAAGAACCTAACAGGTTTTTAGGAGCGACAATTACTGAGAAGTCTGACACTATCAGGACTGTTTTAGACTGTGTACACCAGCCCCAGATATGATGAAGGCTGGTATACGGTCACCACTAGGAATGGCGATATACCCTGCCTGCCTGCCAGCCTGCCTGCCTGTATACTGCTACAATAGTCCTGACAAGGACTCTTCTGGACACTAGCCTGTATTCAGACCTGGCTATACCCTGCCTGTATACAGCAACAATAGTCCTGAGAAGGACTCTGATACTGTACTCCGACCTGGCTATACCCTGCCTGCCTGTATACAACTATAATAGTCCTGAGAAGGACTTCTGGTCACACTGTTTGCAGCCCTGCTACGGAAATAACTATAAAGGGCCGCAAACTTTTCCCTGAAGCAGCAACACTCTCCCTGCACTGACTGTCTGGATGGCTGTGAGCAGAGCACAGCGCACCCGCCGGTATAAAGGCTCGGTCACGCTGTGCAGGCCGGCCAATCACTGCAATTCCACAACTAACAGGGCTGTGGCATTGCAGTGGTCTGCCAGCCAATCCCTGCATGAGGGCTGGCTCTCAAAAGAGCGCCAACATGCAGGGATGAAGACCACGAGTACAGCACGAGTATCGCGAGATTACTCGGTCCCCGCCGAGTAGCCCGAGTACAGTGATACTCGTGCGAGTACCGAGTAGTAACAAGCATACTCGCTCATCACTAAATGTTACCAATCCTGTCTTCTCCCGGTATCTTTTTTTTAGTCTTTCATTTTACTAGACTTACACACCTTGATAATAATGGGGCATGCTATGGAAAAACATAACAAACAGAGGTCAATATGTGAGGAGGGGAAGGTAATGAGCTATGTACACAGTTTATGCACAGAACAATCTCTAAAAAAAAAAAAATCAATGGGTTTTTAAGACTTGTTACCAGTAGCTTGCTATGAAGCAAATTTCAGGAAAAAATGTGATACATTCACTTTAAAAGCTGAGCTCAGTGAAGGAGATAGGAAATTGAGGAGCTGTGAATGAAATAAACTGCTGCTATCTCTGTTATCTGGTGACAATGTCTATCAATATGGGAGAAAAATATAATGAGGCTTCCCAGTTGCTGCAGCTTATAGAAATGATCATTATGTCACCAAAGGCAAATCTGGACCAGGACACAATGATTAACTTTGCAACCTTACAAATTGCCCAACTAGCATTGCATATAGCAGCTTCTATGCAGTTAAATGTTCACAGGGTCAATATGTTTTTTCCACAATCGTGATTTTTTTTATAGACTAAAAAAACTAAAGTTTCTTTGGAAAATGACAATCTGCACATCTCTTGAGCAGTTCTTCAATTGTGGAGCAGAAGTCCTCATGTTTTTCATTCATGATCATTATATAATTAAACATTTTTTATATTGTGAAAAAGACACTTTGCAAAAATACTCGAGTAGATTGTGTGACGCTAAAGGCTACTTTACATGCTGCGACATCGCTAGCGATCTCATTAGCGATGTGAAATTCTAGATCGCAAGTGCGACCTGTCGAGATCGCACATGCGTAAAATGACCTATGTGCGACCTCGAAAGATCGCACTTGCGCTCTAGAATTTCACATCGCTAATGAGATCGCTAGCGATGTCGCAGCATGTAAAGTAGCCTTTAGTGATTTACAGCTTCTAAGTCTACTACAGGAACACTGCATGAATGCAATGGGTTATTAGAACTCGGTATAAAGAAGAAAGAGAATAAGCTGCAGGGGTGAAGCAGAGAGTGGAAGACAATGGAAGGACATTCACATCGTGAATAAGAATAGTTAGTGACAGCAAAATACAAAAATATTACAATTAAATTGGTTGAGACAAGACTTAGTACAAGGGTCAGAGTGAAATAAGGAGACAAAGGACAACAAAATTACTTACAAAAAGAGCTCGGAATAGATGAATGGTACACTTATTACAGTTGACATTAATAACCTAAAATTTCTATTTTCCAATAAATTTGAAAAATGCAAATCACCATGATTCATTGAGAATCATGATCTTAGTATATTGGTGTTAAAGGCAACCTGTCACCAGATTTTTCTCATATAAACTGAGGCCACCACCAGTGAGCTCTTATACACAGCATTCTAGAATACTGCATATAAGTCCCCAAGCTACTCTGAATAACAGAAAAAAACCTTTTATTACACTCACTTGTGGGGCAGTCCGATGCGATGGGCGTTGCAGGTCTCGGTCCAGCAACTCCTATCTTTATTGCAATCACTGTCCTCTTACTCTGCTTCGTGTGGATGACGTGTCCTACATCATCCACACGGTGTCCTCCATTGTGCTCCTGCGCTTGGGCACCTTGCTCTGTCCTACTAAGTAATGCGCTTGTGCGGGAAAAGGTCACGCGAACAACAATACTTTCCTCTGCCCTCGGCAGGGCAGAGAGAAGTGAGTGTGCACAGTAAAGCAATGGAGGACACTGTGTAAATGATGTAAAACATATCATCCACAGGAAGCAGGGAAAGACGATGATGACTGCACAGGATAGAGGAGGCGCTGGGCCGAGCCCTGCAGGTGCGTATAATAAAAGGTCTTTTTTATGTTATTAATTTAGGCTTGGAGACTTATATACTGTGTTCTAGACTGCTGTATATAGGGGCTTATGGGTGGTGGCCGCAGTTTATATGGGAAAAACCTGATGAGAGATTCCCTTTAAATAAAAGGCCTAATGGACTTATAAGATTTCTAGTAAGACCAATAAATCTAATTCCTTGCAATTTCTGGACTGTGAGTAACACAGAGTCCAAGAACTGAGGAAATCCACAGTTTACCTGATGGGCATGTAATTAACTTTGAAAGGTTCCTATAATCATTTTTTTATTTCTTAATGCAACTTCATTATTCACATGTATTTTAAAATGATTAGTTAAAAATGCTTTTCAATACACCTGGGGATGTAGATTTCTTAATACATACATCTTAGCACAGTTGCATATTTGTTTAGACAATCACAGCAAACATGCTGACAAACATATCACAAACATGAATTTAGTCTATGCTGTAAAAAAATATTGGATGTGAAATATAAAACCACTAAGTGTGAAAAGGTTAAAAAGGTCAAGCTATTAATATTTTAAAGAAATGAAAAAGAAACATAGTGCTGTTTTCCTAGTTTTATGTAGACTGACTTAGGTCAGTAACATGAATATAGATCCAAACCATGCTCAAAAGACTCCATCTAGTGGCTCTGGTCAGGTTCTGTGGATTCTGTATCTCTTTCAATTTTCAGAAAATGTTATATTGTTGTTTCTGTGTTAGTTTTACAAACTTTGTGTTGGTCAGATAACTAATGTACAGATGGTAGAGCCCTATGTGAAGACCATACATTTTTATTAGAGTTAATGTAATGAAGGAAAATTAAGCTTCATGGTACAGTACCTTATTCAAAGATTTCAGTTTGACACTCATGGCACTAATTACTTGCGTAAATGAGAAAAATGAAAACCACAGATAAAGATGTCTATTTTAGAAAATCCTGAGCATTTAAGTGTGACTGCCACCATAATATAGTTAACAATAATATTACAAGTCTAGAAGGTTAAGACATAGAAATTTGTTTTGCGTGACCAAAGACATAACATATCAAATGTCCTTCCAGTGAAGTTGAACAGGGTACACTCTTATAGTGGTTTTCCAGTTTCAGAAAGCTCCTGTCCCACAGCTGAAATTTGTTTTACAAAACTAATTGTCCTTTACTCACCCTACCTGGGTCCAGCGCTTAGTGTCTACTACTGCTGCCAGTGTATGTTATTGTCAGGAGCCCTGATATTATGTCAACATAATGGTGACCAGTAACTGAGCTAACCAGGTCTCTTATCAAGCCAGTGAAGTTAGGGTGAATAAAGAATGGTT
The DNA here is from genome assembly GCF_048569485.1 of Anomaloglossus baeobatrachus. NCBI lineage: Eukaryota > Metazoa > Chordata > Amphibia > Anura > Aromobatidae > Anomaloglossus > Anomaloglossus baeobatrachus. The sequence goes on from NC_134354.1 coordinate 199,852,330, forward strand.
TGTGGTTTGAAGACAAACTGCAGCTGGGGAATGGAAAACCCCAGTCTGCTCCATTTCTCGTAATTCTTAAAGTAGTGTTCTCAAGTTTAAAACTTACCGCCTATCAACTGTATACATTTCCAACTGCTGAGGGTGTAAACTCCATTGCCCCCACCGATCCTGAGAACCAGGGCTCTGAAGAGCAGAAGCTGAATGGAGAGGTGGTTTCTCAATCTCTGTTCTGTTCAGCAAGATCAGTGGAAGCCGTGGCAATTGGACCCTTAGCTATCAGAAAGTTATACCCTATCCCATTTATAGGGGATAACTTTTAAAGGGGTTATCCGGCCTATTTTGCTTTTTTTATTATTTACACTATTGGGCTACATCGGGCCAGGTAAGTAGATAGTGAGCATTTAACTGCCCTGCTGTCAGCCCCTCTCCCCCGGCTCAGAGGGGTCATGTGACTGCTCCTGCTGTGATTTTGCTACTTCCGGTCATTTCATGTCAACATGGGCAGGACCATGTTAACATGCAAATCTGCCACTGCATGTTGCCGCCCTGCTGGGCGGGTACAGTGCGTGAGTCCCCACCCCCCTCCCTGTGCGCTGCTATCTCTGCACTGTATGTGCTGGACAAACACAGGGTTGCCCTCTCTGTCTAGGACACCGTAGCGCTGTTTGCCCAACAGTGTCCTCAGCTCATTATGTTGTATGGTGTCTAGGCAACTGTGACCCCTCTTCCCCGTGCGCTGTCTCTGTGATGAATGCAGCCTCCCGTGCTCCTCGCTTCTAAATACATTCAGAAGCAGGGATGTCACCTGACACCAGCGAACAACAGCTCTGAGCTCTGTATAGGACACTGCAATCATCACAGCACGGAGAAGAGACAGCATGCTGCATGGGTGAGAAGGGAGACGAGCAGGGGGGGAGGGGGCAGAGAAGAGCATGCACGGCTGACAGAGGGGGGGGCTAGAGAAGAGAGTTCATGGGTGACACAGCAGGGGGGCAGAGACGAGACTTCATGGGGGTGAGAGACGGGAGTGCTGGGGGGCAGAGGAGACAGTGCAGTGGGAGAGAAGAGAGTGCATGAGGGGGATTATGTATAATATATTATATAAGAGAAGAGTGTGTGTGTGTGTGTGTGTGTGTGTGTGTGTGTGTCTGTGTCTCCTAAACTCACATTAGGGGCTATATATAATGTTCATTACATAGTATTCCTTTATCTACAGGTGCTGGGGCAGTATACTGACAGGAGGGAATGTGTGTGTGCAGAGGGCAGGCAGAGGGTGTGGCTGGATACTGAGGCCAGGGGCGGTGCCAGCTGTGACTGTGGGTTTGACAGTCAAACATGTCATGTTAGGTTGTGCTGAATGTAAACAAGGAGCTGCAGAGAATAAAGTGAAAAATCAAGAGAAACGAAAGTTAGAAAACAAAAAAATAATGTAGGGGGTGCTTTATATGACAATACAGCACAGATGAACTTAATTTTTTTTTGGAGTTTATGTCGGACAACTCCTTTAAGTATGAAAACACTCCTTTAACTCTCATGCTTGGTGTTATGGTTTGGGGTTCTGTTGTGCATCAAACTGGTCTAGTCCCGTCATTGACTCCCACATTGGGGTCCGTTAACTCTGCAGCGCCACCTGGCCGTCGCTTGAGACATAAGGTAGTTAGAATTTTGTACCATCCTGTGCCTAAGTGCTCATGCAGCCACACTGAGTATGTGCATGATATCATTGATGACAAGGTGACCACTGATTGGTCACCAGTGACAACAGTGATAAAGTGGCAGCCGCTGATTGGTCATCATGACTTCAGCAATGATGTGGCAGCCTCTGTATGGCTGCAGCCGATGCCATTACCACATGCCATGTGGCCTGGGCCAGGGTGGCGGCTATAAAAGGTATGTAGCTCTGCCCATTGGGGCTCGAGCGTCATTCTACATGCTGACAGCAAAGGCTGCTTTCCAGGCTTTCGGAGTGAGTGAGTTCCAGTGACATTTTAGTCTGCAGTGCCTGTGGCAGACTTGTGTATATGTGCCAGTGTGAATCTGAATTCAGGGCAGGCACTGGTACCAGGTATTCATATCTGGGTACAAGCTGTGTCTTGGCACGGTAAGGGATTAGGGTCCTTCTGGACAGACGTGCCCCCTACGCACGTGACCGGTCTGCAGTGTCAGTGGCAGACTTGTGTGTGTGCCAGCCCTGGGTACCCAGTGACGCTAGCTGAGTGGCCTTCACGGACTGACGTGCCCCTGTATGAATGTGACCGGCTCAGTGGTTACGTTCCAGATTTCCCAGTGACGCTAACTGGTTAGCCTTCAGGGCACCGGGAGACCACCTCTTTTCTGGTTATGAATGATGGGATGGATGAGATCTTGTTGAGGCTCCCCTGGCTGAAGCAGCATTCTCCGCAGTTTGACTGGGGCAAAGGGAAGATCTCAAGTTGGGGTACCGCATGTCAAAAAACCTGTTTGTCCAAGACAATTAGAAGGTTGTTGTCTGCTGACCCGGTGAAGGTGCTCAAGCTTCTGCACCAGTGTCCCCCCTCAGTTGAGGGGGTCTCCAAAAAGACAGCAGAGACATCATCCTCGATTCTACACCCCCATATCCCAAATCCCATGCCAGTTTGTCGTACCAGGTTCTCCAAGGATTCCCCGACCAGCCCCGTCTCCCCAGAGAGGAAACGGTCCACTTGCGTGCTGGTTGGATCAAAATGGATGTGTAGGAGGCGACGATATGCAGTGGACTGCAATGCTTTTGGCCCCGAACATCGGCCCTGGGTGGCAGCTTTTGAGCACCAGAATGGAGGGAGCCCTAGATGGGGAGTAAGGCCCGTCATTGACTCCCACATTGGGGTCGGTTAACTCTGCAGCGCCACCTGGCCGTCGCTTGAGGCATAAGGTAGTTAGAGTTTTGTACCATCCTGAGCCTAAGTGCTCATGCAGCCACACTCAGCATGTGCGTGATGTAATGATAACAAGGCGGCCACTGATTGGTTATCAGTGACATCAGTGATGAAGTGTCAGCCGCTGATTTGTCATCATGACTTCAGCAAATGAAGTGGCAGCCCCTGTATGGCTGCAGCCGACGTCATTACCACATGCCATGTGGCCTGGGCCAGGATGGCGGCTATAAAAGATCTGTAGCTCCACCCATCGGGGTGCGAGCATCATTGTACATGCTGACAGCAAAGGCTGCTTTCCCAGCTGTCAGAGTGAGTGGGTTCCAGCGTCATTTTAGTCTGACTCTGCAGTGCCTGTGGCAGACTTCTGTATATGTGCCAGTGTGAATCTGAATTTAGGGCAGGCACTGGTACCAGGTATTCATATCTGGGTACAAGCTGTGTCTTGGCACGGTAAGGGATTAGGGTCCTTCTGGACAGACGTGCCCCCTACGCACGTGACCGGTCTGCAGTGTCAGTGGCAGACTTGTGTGTGTGCCAGCCCTGGGTACCCAGTGACGCTAGCTGAGTGGCCTTCACGGACTGACGTGCCCCTGTATGAATGTGACCGGCTCAGTGGTTACGTTCCAGATTTCCCAGTGACGCTAACTGGTTAGCCTTCAGGGCACCGGGAGACCACCTCTTTTCTGGTTATGAATGATGGGATGGATGAGATCTTGTTGAGGCTCCCCTGGCTGAAGCAGCATTCTCCGCAGTTTGACTGGGGCACAGGGAAGATCTCAAGTTGGGGTACCGCATGTCAAAAAACCTGTTTGTCCAAGACAATTAGAAGGTTGTTGTCTGCTGACCCGGTGAAGGTGCTCAAGCTTCTGCACCAGTGTCCCCCCTCAGTTGAGGGGGTCTCCAAAAAGACAGCAGAGACATCATCCTCGCTTCTACACCCCCATATCCCAAATCCCATGCCAGTTCGTCGTACCAGGTTCTCCAAGGATTTCCCGACCAGCCCCGTCTCCCCAGAGAGGGAACGGTCCACTTGCGTGCTGGTTGGATCAAAATGGATGTGTAGGAGGCGACGATATGCGGTGGACTGCAATGCTTTTGGCCCCGAACATCGGCCCTGGGTGGCAGCTTTTGAGCACCAGAATGGAGGGAGCCCTAGATGGGGGGTAAGGCCCGTCATTGACTCCCACATTGGGGTCGGTTAACTCTGCAGCGCCACCTGGCCGTCGCTTGAGGCATAAGGTAGTTAGAGTTTTGTACCATCCTGAGCCTAAGTGCTCATGCAGCCACACTCAGCATGTGCGTGATGTAATGATGACAAGGCGGCCACTGATTGGTTATCAGTGACATCAGTGATGAAGTGTCAGCCGCTGATTTGTCATCATGACTTCAGCAAATGAAGTGGCAGCCCCTGTATGGCTGCAGCCGACGTCATTACCACATGCCATGTGGCCTGGGCCAGGGTGGCGGCTATAAAAGGTCTGTAGCTCCACCCATCGGGGTGCGAGCATCATTGTACATGCTGACAGCAAAGGCTGCTTTCCCAGCTGTCGGAGTGAGTGGGTTCCAGCGTCATTTTAGTCTGCAGTGCCTGTGGCAGACTTCTGTATATGTGCCAGTGTGAATCTGAATTTAGGGCAGGCACTGGTACCAGGTATTCGTATCTGGGTACAAGCTGACTTGTGTGTGTGTGTTTATGCCAGCCCTGGGTACCCAGTGACGCTAGCTGGGTGGCCTTCACGGTCTGTCGTGCCCCTGTATGCACGTGACTGGCTCAGTGGCTACGTTCCAGGTTTCCCAGTGACGCTAACTGCGTAGCCTTCATGGTCTGACGTGCCCCGTACGCATGTGACCATTTCAGTGGTTACGTTCCAGATTTCCCAGTGACGCTAACTGTGTTACCTTTCGGTTTGTTGTGTCCCTACACACGTTACCGTTATCTGTTGTGTTTCCTTTGGTTTTGACATGTCCCTACACATGTGACCATTACTTGTGCACTTGTGATGTTAACAAATATACACTACACGTAGGAGTGCCCCCTTACAACATCTCCTTTGTTTCCTTTGTGGTCTCCTGAGTTGCTGTATTTCGTCCTCCTGTCCTTAATGGCTTTAGTACCTGCCCGGCGGACTTGGGGCGATGATTGATACCATATTATTTTATATTCAATCGTCCCCTCCGTAAAACATGGTATTAGTAAATTATAAATGAAGCAACTTAGTTTCAAAAATGGAGATGATATTTCCCATGTCATCTTCTAGATCATTATACAGGAGTTTAAAAATTCTGAAACACTCATCAAATTGTGGCAAAAATCTGTCTGCAGCCAGCTTCCCAAAGTGAATCAACATGGTTCTCCATAATCCCTTAATAGCAACAATAAATTCTAAAAGTTTAGAAAGTACAGTTTGTACATGAATTGAAAAGTGGCTCAAAGACTGTATGAAGAGAGTTATGGCAAATGATTCCTACTCTAAGTAACCCTCAGTTATAAGTAGTGTACCTCAGCATTCAATGCTTGATCACTATTCAACTTATTTTTTAAAGAGGTTGTCCACTACCTGGACCTGTTTCATTAAAATAACAGTGCTTATACTCACCTCTGGTGTCAATGGTGTTGGCATTCGCTCTCCTGAGGATCAAGTGATGATGTTACGTCACACAAGACTTGCACCCAATCAGAGCTAGCTTCACTATCCCTGCATTCTGATGTATCAAACACCAAGAGAAAGTGAGTGGCCAGTCATAGCTCTGATTTCGACTTGTCATTCGATGATCCAAAAGTGGGCCAATGGAAGTTAGCACAGATTAGTTAGAGAGCTTACGTAAGGTCATCATAACAGAAGGTTCCCAGGATCCACAGTGCAAAATAGCCGTCGTCCTCCGGAGTGCCAGCATCTGGTCTCGGACCCGCTCACCTTTTATGGATTTATAATATAACAAAGACTTTTAAACAACAGCATGTGCCATGATTCTACCTTCTTAAATGATGATCTTCGATGGACTGGTTCCTTTCTGGTGAGCACCGCTGTACAGAGCCTTGGTAGTTATTGTCTCTCCTCCTGTCCCTCACAGTATTGAATCACGTGACCTGGTGGTGCGGTACGGCATCTGTTTTCCTTGGTAGAGGGCTTATGTAATGTCAACATTACTTGAGCCTTGGGAGAGTTAGTGCCTACATCATCAACCAATGGTTCCAAGTAAAGCTCTCAGGTTGTTACAAAAATCATCTCCAAGTAAATATTGAATTAATGTCAAAAATTGCTGTAAATATGCACACAACTTATGCAATACAGCAAACATTTATTTATATCTTAGGCGTTCCCATTAATAATAAGATATTTCATAATCTATAAGCTTATATAAACTTCAAAAGAAATGTTGTGCTATCTCTGATAAGTTGCATCACTTGTAACATACTGTATGTGGTTTGTACAATATGATCTCTGAAAATTAAATCACGTAGATACATTTCTGACAGTGGTCAAAAAAGAAAGTAGAAACAGGTGTGCAGTTATTTCTTCCAAGTTCATTTACGGAATACCAGTAGCCTTACAGGGATTAAATTGGGATAACTCAGGTGTTAGAGGCAGGTATTGAAAGAGACTACTATTGAACATGGAGGTTTATTGGATTTTTGTATTGTAAACTGGATATCCATTGGATCTAAAGCTATGACACGACCTAAACTACCATTATTAAATAAAGTATATTATATAGTTTGGATGTTTATATTGTTTATAGGTAATTGCATAGTTTTGTAATTAAATGTATTTGTTTTTTACACTTCTTTTTATGCAGATTGTGAATGGTTTTAAAAGTTAAAATGTTAAATAACAGTCACGTCATATCGACTGATTAGGTGATATAGGGGATGACAGAATGGTGGGCGCGTGTAACACATGTTTATTTAAATAGTGAAATATTTTTCTCAGACAGCTATGAATAAGGAAATGTAAATGTAAATTTGAAATGTGCCAGTGTCTGTAGATCTGTGCTACTTCTGTGGTTTTTAAACATATGGTGTAATGAATAATATACCTTTAGGGAAGATAGAGTGCATTTGTTTGTCAATGTTATGTAACATAGTGAAGTCTTTGGAAGTGGTTTATAAATTTAGAAGTCATATATTATAATCGTCAGGCATGGACTTTTCATTCGTGCAACCTGTGGGGCCACACAGTGGCCCAAGCATTAAGTGGGCCCATTTCTACCTCCAAAGCAGGTGCAATTTTGAATTTTGATGAGCTCTTGGGCTGCAAAGGGCCCATATACTGTTCTAGCACAGGGGCCCTTTTCTGTCTGTTTCCATCAGTGATAAGTACAAATGGCTTGTATAAATAATAGGTTTTATCACCACTGGCTACAAGTATTTCATATAAGACATCAACATTTTGTTAAAAATTGCAAAACTTCAAAACCTGCAATGGCCCTGAATAAACATGTGTACTAATCTGAGTATTATAAGACTGTATCCAATGCTTTTCAAGTTCTTTAATAGAAAAGGATAGTAACCCATTAGTAACCAACATCCAGTTTAATAACACAGCACATTGAAAGACTTTTGATGTTTTCACTGATGTAATGCAGAGTCAGCTATCAGTCAGTGCTGGGGGAGTGGTTATAGCTGCCGCTCACTATTCACTGGTAACTGAAGCTGCTCGCACCTCTTTGGCTAAGAGCCGAATACTGCCCGGAGGAATAAAATTAATTTCCTCCCAGCAGTGGGGTTTGTAGTGTGGCGGCTGCATGGCTTCAGAATGCCATTAAGCTGCAGATTCACCTCATATCTGCAGATTAATAGTGTTTTTACTGTTTACATGGCAGGTTCTCTTTAATGCCATACATATAAAAACAAAACAATAGATTACTATATACAATTTTCTAGATGTAAGATTTGATTTTTTTTCTATAGCACTTAATTTCATTGTACATAAAATTATTACTAACAATATGTTTAATGATGGCCAATATTTCAAGGTGGATGCAGCTAGTAGTGTGTGACAGCAGTCGGTAAATTTATTCTTGCTTCAATAAGATAACATGAAACTCTGAAGTACTTCAAACCGATACAGATACATAACAATACATCTCAACTTTCTTGATGTCCCACTATAAAAAAATAAATGTTGGAAGATTTTAGATCAATCATTTTCTTTAACTTTATTCACTCAGGCTCACAAATAATAAATCACATAATGTGCAGAAGGAAAGAGCAGAAACACATAGACACAATCATCTCATGCTTTTACCAAGATAAAAAGATACAATATTTCAGATTATGAACAATGACTGCAAATGATTTGAACATAAACTACTAGAGGAAAAAAGCATAAAACCTAGAAACAACATCAAGTTCCTTTAAGTCTACCTATCAAACAGAAATACGAATGAAAAATGTATCTGACATAGGGTGCATTTTTTTTTCCATCTGCTTCCCAATCAGGACACACAAATGGTGAAAAGTAATTCCATCATTGTTTTTTGGGGTTTAGTTTTTAATGCATTTAATATGTGAAAAATGTAATTCTACAGGTCAGTTTGACAATAGTAACATCAAAATTACATATATTTTTGGTAAAATAAAGGGTTAATGAATCTGTGATTTGTCAAAAAAAATCAAAGATGCCATGAAGCCCTGGATTATTAATGGGTAGCGGCCTATGAGAACCTTTCCCATTAATAAAAATAAACATAAACACAATAAACAGAGAAAAATACTTTATTTTTGAAAAAACACCATCTTTCTCCAATTTATTAAACCCCCAAACACTCCTGCAGGTCTGACGTAATCCTCACCGTGTCATCCCATGATGATCCCGTCTCTGTTACAGCTTAAGGTTGAAGTTTTCTGTCCCATTAGAAAACACGACTGAACACTGTGGTGTCCAAGACACACTGACGGGTACTTAGCTGTGAGCGCGGTGACATCAATGAGTTCACCTGAGCTAAAACAACCTTGACCTGTAAAATAATATGGTTATATTAATCAACACTCTTTCGCATTGGTGTTGGTGCGGCAATGCATCCATTCTCTTCTCCAGTATCTATGAGTTCCCCTGAGGTCACAGCTGTTGGTTCCCAACATACCCCAGCTGTGACATCAGGAGAACTCACCTCAGGTGAACTCATTGAAATAAATGCTGATCCACCGGATTATGCTATGTGAGAATGTTGAGTATTTGGTTGCAGAATATTCTGCAACAAATCTGCATCTCCTGGCAAAAAATGTATCAAAAACAAGTAAATAATGCATTGCATTTTTGGTGTGGTTTTCTGCCAGGAGATGCAGATTTGGTTCAGAAATTTCTGCAAACAAATACTCAAAGTGCACACGTAGCCAATGAGTTCATCTGAGGTTACAGCTACAGTACAGTGGGAACCGCAAGCTGTAACATCAAGTGAATTCATCTGAGATGAACTCATTGAACTCAATGAGTTCACCTCAGGTGAGTTCACCTGAGATCACAGCTCGAGTATCATGGGATCAACAGCTGTTGGACCTCCAGGGCTGTTTGGGGGGTTAATTAATTGGAGAAAGAAAGCATTTTTTATTTCAAATAAAAGATTTCTTATCTGGGTTTTGTGTTTTGTTTTTTTTTGCGTACACAATTAGTAATGAGGGGTCTCATAGACCTCCTACCCATTACTAATCCAGAGCTTTGTGGCAGCTGTGATTTTTGACAAATCACAGGTGTCATTATTCCCTTATATTTCCCAGATTTCCAGCGCACCAGAGCAATCGGATTAAGTCGGGATGCGCCAATTCTGTGGCACCTGCAGGCTGCTATTTTTAGGCTTGGAATGGCCCAATATCCATGGGCCTCCTCAGTTTGAGAATACCAGCCCACAGTTGTGTGCTTTGGGTATCAAAATTGGTGAAAACTCCACACCGTTTTTTCATTGTTTATGCAAATATATATAAAAAATGCATGCGGTCCCTCATATTTTGGACAAAATTGTTAACAACTTTACAAAATTCTGTTTAAATAACTTTGCTTCAAGCATATGATCCTCATTCAAACTTACCCACAGCAAGCAACAGATGTAGGCAACATGGAAACCACACCTGAAACAAGATAAAAAGGAGAGAACAGAAAGAGAAGAAAACTGTCTCAGGACTTGAGAATCCAAATTATTGAAAAATATTAATGTTCCTTTGTCCATGGTGTGTAACGTAAAAAGTTTACATCCCATGGAATTGCGTCTAATCTCTCTGGATGTGGACAGCAGACTAAAATTGATGAACGGTTGCAACGCAGAATAGTCTAGATGATGGATAAGGAGCCCTAATTGAGTTACAAAGAAATTGAAGCTGTCCTGCAAGCTCAGGGTGCATCAGTGCCAGCACAAACTGTCAACATATGAATGAAATTAAATACAAAGGCCAAAGACCCAGGAGGACCTTATTGCTAACGCAGAGACATAAAGGAGCTAGACTGCAGTTTTCCAAAATGTACACGAGTAAGCCAAAATATTTCTTCAAAAGCATTTTGTGCACAGATGAGACCAAGATAAAGTTTTTTTTAGTAACACAAATCATTCTACTATTAAGCCAAAAATTGAATAAGTCCTACAAAGTAAACAACATAGTACCTACAGTCCAATATAGTGAAGGATTAAATATGCTTTAGGGTTGTTTTGCTGCCTCGGGCACTGAGTGCCTTGATTGTGTGCGAGGCATTATGAAATCTGAAGATTACCAAAGGATTTTGGGTTGCAATGTAGTGTCAGAAAGCTAAGTATGAGTCCTAGGTTATGGGCATGCAAGCAGGATAATGACGACAAAACATACTTTAAGAAGCACTCAGAAATGGATTGAAACAAAGCACTGGAATGTTCTGAAGTGTCCAGCAATAAGTCCAGATCTATATCCCATTGAACCTGTAGAGAGAAATAAAATTGCTGTTGGTAGAAGGAACCCTTCAATTATGAGAGATCTGTAGCAGTCTGCAAAAGAAGAGTTGTCCAAAATTCCAGTTCAGAGGTGTTAGAAGTTTGTTGATGGTTATAAGAAGTGCTTGATTGCAGTAATTTCTAATAAAGGGTGTGCAACCTAATTTTAAGTTGAGGATGTGAACAATTTTCCCCAGACCCTTTTTGGAGATTTGTGGGACTTTATGACCAATTCTTATTTTTTTCTGTGTTATTGTGTGTTGCGCCATTACACACAAAGGAAATAAATATGTGCATGAGAAAACGTGTAATTTAAATATTTTTCTGGGAGAAATTCTTTATTTTCTGAACAAATGTGAAGGGTGCCAACACTTTTGGCCATTCTGTGTGCATTTTTGTGTGTAAGAAGCAACCACAAATTTGCTCTTAAGGTGCCAGGTAATTTGCTCCTTGGATGAGAGTTATTAAGAACTGTAGTATTGCAGCTGACTTGATGCTGCTCGAGGTAAATACAGGAACAGTTTTCTTTTAATTGTCTGACTCATTTATTTTAAATGTCATAAACAGCTCCACAGGAATGAAGCTGAAAAAGAGCCTTTTTGCGGCACTGAGATGCAAACATAAAAATAAAAAGTCCTTATATCTGCTGGTTTACCTACCCAGGATAACACCTCCAAGATAAATGACACAGGTGGCTTTTTATACCTCCTCACATACAACATATCAAACTACTAGTCTCCATTTTATGTTATATACCACGCCCTAGGGTGGGGACATGTGGTAAGCTAGACCCACCCTTCTCTCTGACTGCCCATAAAACTTGTCCCTGACATGCCCTATTAATTTTCTCAGTATCAAATGCACTTGCTTCTGGGTTTACATCCCAGAGGGCAACTACCTCTGAGATACCCATCTCCCATTGCTCACGGGTCCGGCAGCCAGGTTCCAGAACATATTTGAGTAGATAGACAAATACTTAGCTTTTATCCCTGATTATTTACTAATTTAAACCAATACACCGACTTGTGAACACACCCTTTTGGTTACCTAGTGTTGTTGGGAAGCCTATGCAGCAGTAATTATTCTTAATTATTCTTAGTGTGTATATCATCTTTCTACTATTGAAACCTCTACCCGGCTTTGTACAGATCACTACAGGGCAATTTTTTTTACGTTTTGGACACAAAGAGTGTTCTTTTCTTTGATATGTTCTGTAGCTGGGCAATAATACTCTGTAATGGCAGTAAGGGAACATTATCACTGCAAAGGGGCAGTAAAGGGATCACTACTATTATGTAAGGGACATTATTATTGGGGTCACTCTACTATGTAGGAGCAAAAGGGGGTCTGTTACTGTGCTGATGTCTTTGATGGGGCACGGCTACTGTGCAGAACAAAAGGATGGACACATTAATCTGTGGGGAACAATTACTATTTGGAGTACTATTTGGAGTACTATTATTATTATTATTATTATTATTATTATATTACTTTCAGTTTGGCACTAATATTTTTAGGATAACACCTTTAGTTCTGAAGTACAGTATTTGGTTCACTTTACTACACAGCAGTTACAGTAATGTTGGCATCTGTGGTAGCAAAAGACAATTCATAATAGGAAAATGCATCATTGCAGTCAAGTACATGACTCCTATCAGAGTAGACATTACTTAGATTTATCATTACTGTATTCGCTTACTGTAGATGGTCTACAGAGCACATGTGTAAAACTGATATCTTACCACTACGTAGTCACTTTGATGGTCTTCGGATAGCTATATTTATTCAGTAATGACAGCATTATTTTGACACTGTGTGGTTGTAATATGCAGCTATGTTGTGGTGATCCGATTTAGTCCTAGTATATTATACTATATGGTAATTGAAAGGGCATTTTTTTAAAAGGTAAACAAATATTTTGGCACATTTTCCATTCGCTTAAGAACTGACTTGCGTTTTTACTATTATCCAAACACAGTTCACTGTATGTGGTGTAAAAGTTGTGTTTATTATGAAGTTACACTTTTTTGAAGAGGTGGAGGTGGAGGACATATGTCTTGGGGCCTATACTGTAATGTTCTAAAAGATGCAATGCCTTTGTAAGTCATACCTGTGATTGATCAGTCTTCTTCAAAAAGTTCTCTAAAAAAATTCCTATAAATTTTAGAGAAAAAATAGTGCGGCTTCCTGTCAATATAATAATAACTAAAACGGGTCCAAAAAGACCTCATTATACAAGTCAGTGAGGTCCATCGATAACCAGTATTATCTGTCATTCTATGGAAGCTGTTAGAAGGTTAAATCTCAAACATATTGTACCCAATCAAGATTCAATAGGAAGATTTAAAATGGACAGTTAGAAGAAACCTGTAAAATGTCCTACATGTGGACTATCTCCATTATGATGTTTTATTTCTTGTTGAAAAGTTATGATAAACTTTTGCAGTCAGTGGCAATCTGAAACCCTTAAAAGTGCTGTTCTTTCTTAAAGGGTTGTTAGGATTTTTAGTTTCAGAAAAAAAGAGGACAGAAACTCGTGTCATTTATTAAAATTAGTAATACTAAAAGTATCAACTTGTTAATGAGCTTTTTCACATGGCTTAGAATAAGAAGCCATTGCCGTCAAGTACATTAAACACCATTAGCAGATACGTGTTTTAGTATTTTCCACTCATCAGTGAAAGCAAGAGAACTACTTTGACGTGGCGAGAGGCATGTGATATGGGCTGTACCAGAAATTTCAATATGCAAATAGCTTCCTCAGAGAGGAAGAGGACAGGAACTTTAGTATCTCCTATTGGAAGTAGCAATCTTAAATGTCAATATAAGAATTTCTTCTTAGATTGAAATTGGCTGTAGAAACATAGAATTAATTATTCTTCAGTGAGTTAAATAGAGGCTGTATGCTACATGAAAGAAATATAAACTTCTGATTCAATAAAATTACATTTATATTATTCTAGTTATTAAAATGAATGTGAATGAGCTAAATATAGATGGAACTATGGCGATATCAGAGTAGTAATTTAATAAACATGAAAATCATTTTAGAAATTAATATGAATAAACTATACATGTTATTATTAATTTAGAAACAGAACAGCATGAAGATAACCTTAAATGACTGTAGAAAATAGACCATTAATATGTAATATAATCAAGAAACAAAATTAAACATTAATGTAATCAAGACACAAACCTATTAAATAACAATTGCTGGTATAATAGGATGGGTTTATAATCAGTATATTAATTATTCCAACCAGGAAGGGAAACATGGGTAAATTTCCCAATTATAAAAAATAATAATATTATGATTATTTTACAGTACTTTACATTTCTTTCTAACATATGAGTTCTTCTCGCACTTGGAAAAGATTTTATATAGTTGAATAGCATGAAGTGCACCCATCCCAAAAATATTTGAGCTGCAAGGGTTCCAAAACTATATTATTGTTAATTATTTCAGAAGTTTTCGCAATGCGGCAGTATTAGCACAAAACTACCAACACTACAATGAGCTTATGAGTACTTGATATGTTCAAGAATAGGTCAGGTCACCTGAGGTCACACTGGGGGCTCCTCCGCTGCACTCAGTGAAAGTTAAATCCATTGCCAGACTGTTGGATTGTGGGTCACGGCTGTATCCCGCAGTCAGACAATCCAGCCGCGCTTTCACTGAGTGTTGTAGGATCACGTCTGTTTTCATAATCAGTCACGGTAAAGCTCACATGTGGGGGTTGTGGCCTGTAGCTGTTGTTTTATCAGCACTGGCTATCAATATAGAGCAGGATCCCACGTCACTTTTTTAAAATTATTTATTTATTTGACACCACCATACAGTAACCTGAAGACAACCTATCACAGATGCGGAAACAGGGTGGAGGAGTGTGTAGCAGTCTGGAACCAATCACAGCAAATATTACAAAAAAACTGATCCGCAGAGCTAGCTGAAAAAACATAGTAACTTCAAGATGCATACAGCTGCACACTAAAAAGCCAACAATGAATAAGGGAACTCTGGTATTGCATTACTGGTATAGGAATATTGGAAAAAGAGATATTTGGTTTATGAGTTGGCCAATGCATGTAAGCCCGGTCACCATGGTAAGGTATATCTCTTTAAAATGGGAACCTAACTTGACATGCCACTATCTGGGTTTAAAAAGTAATGCAATATCAGAGTTCCCTTATGCACTGTTGGCTTTTTAATGTGCAGCTGTATGCATCTGGATGGAACCAATCACCGCCACTGGCAAAGAGGGTGGGTGGGGGAATCAATGAATATTGATTAACCTTAATAAGCGGGTCCAGAAAAGAGTCCAACGGCAGTGTGATCCTCCTGGAAACATGGTTTGCATAACTATCCCACTCTTACTACCATTTAACTTACTTTTTTAGCCCCCTAGCGCTTACTATGGCCCAATTTACTGCCCAGACCTTCTCGTCTCCATTGACTTGTATGAGGTTTGCTGTCTGGGGTCAAGTTCAGGGTCAAGTTTGGCTGCCGAACTCAATTTTTTTTTTTAGCTTGTGCTGGTTCTGCGAATTGGAGTATCCATGGGTTCGCTCATCACTATTCATAAATTACATATTAAGTATGTTTTCTTAGAGAATTGTCCTATGGTCCATTTACCTTTTTGCAGCTTCCAATCTTGCTAGCAGGTTTCGCAAAAGTTTAAAGCTCACTGCAAGTTTCAGTACAGTAATGCTCTTTGGCTAGCTTATTATAAGGTACAGAGAGGATAATCTCTTTAAATACTATTACAGTTTTTTCCCCTTACAACAACATTCCCATCAAGTTTATCTGCAGGGAAATGTAAGTCTGGCCAAATTAGTTGAATGTAGCTGAGTTGTGTGCTCTGGCTTAGTCAAACATGCAGCTGTGAAGGTAAACTATCAAAAGGATTTTTGAGACTATGGAAGGATTTTTCTAAAATAGTGCAATAGAACGACAAAAATGTAATTAAATAGTGAAAATGGCATGAAACTATACTGCTAAATCTGATTCCGCTCCAGTGCTTTTGATCTGGTGCCGATACCTCTGCCATTCATTAGTTTGGCAAGGATGTTCTCGTCTATCCGCATAGCTGCTGCGCCTCCAGCCACTCAATAATGTAAAAGCACCACTCCAACATTTTTATTTATTCACCTCTGGAGTTGTGCTTTAAATCTAACTCCCCTGCCCAGTCTTATATTCACCCTCTGGCTTTTTCACCTTTTCTTTCAGGGTTACTAAGGTCCCACAGCACCATTTTGTGTCCGTAACGTCTGACTGCTGGAAGTCAAAAGTTGTGTCACAAGCTCTCAATGCAAGTCTATGAGAGTAAAAACAAGACTTTCATAAACTTGTACTGAGTTGTGACCTCAGGCGTGCACCATGAAACACTGGAGCAGCCGGCAAGTCACAAACTGTGAATACTGACAGCAGCGACGCAGACAATAGTTGAAGATGCTGGAAGGTGAGAATAAGACGAGGTGCAGGAGACTTAAGGGTGCTTTACACGCTGCGCAGCGTGTGACACCAATGAGCGATGATCAACGAGCGCAAAAACGTGAAAAATCGTTGCTTGTTGACATGTCGTTCATTTCCTTAATATCGTTGCTGCTGCAGGTACGATGTTGTTCGTCGGTCCTGCGGCAGCACGCATTGCTATGTGTGACACCGCAGGAGCGATGAACATCTCCTTACCTTTATCCACCGGCAATGAGGAAGGAAGGAGGTGGGCGACATATTCCAGCCGCTCATCTCTGCCCCTCCTCTGCTATTGGACGGCTGCCGTGTGACGTCGCTGTGACGCCGCACGAACCGCCCCCTTAGAAAGGAGGTGGTTCGCCAGCCAGAGCGACGTTGCAGGGAAGGTAAGTCCGTGTGACGGGTGTTAGCGATGTTGTGCGCCACGGGCAGCGAGTTGCCCGTGTCCCACAACCGACGGGGGCGGGTACGCTCGCTAGCGATATCGGTACCGATATTGCAGCGTGTAAAGTACCCTTTAGATTCAAAGCACCACTCCAAAGGTGAAATAAAAAAAAAGCTGGAGTGGTGCTTTAATAGATACTGCAGCTATAGCAATAAGAGCTTTCATATCTGATCAAAATCTAAATCATTCTCAAAAGTAGTTGCAAAATGTATAAAAAAAAAAAAATGAGAAGCAATACTGTAGTACATTTAAATATAAAGTATTTAAAAAAGTAACCTTAACAATAATCTCAAAGTATACATTTGTCATATATAAATCCTTTAACTTTTACTTTCTTACGCTCCGCCACCTCTTGGGGGAAAAAACTTAAAAATATAACAATAAAATATTTAATTAAGAGCTCTAGATAATCAAAAGGTTACTTAAATGTCAAGTATTTCATCAACTAAAATGATTAATATTCATTTATGATTTCAAGAGCTTCTTATTTCAATTTTGATCATTTGTGGGTGTTTTCTTCATTGGAATTAATTATGTGCTAACTTTATTGAATGATATAAATCAGTTAATGAAAAAGAAAAACATTGTATAGATGTTTTTTTTGCTTAAAAAATGGCTCAGAAATTAATTAATTGAAAAAAAAATTGTATCATAGAACAATATATGAATTTTCTTTCAACTGACAAAAATGTCCATTTTCTTTGGTTGTTGATTTGTATTGCAGCTCAATGGACCAAATAAAGAAATAACGTTTGGAACACCATTCTAAGTCTGAACTGGGTGCAAAAACCTAAAAAAAAATCACTATATGGAGAGTAGAGTTGAGCGCGGTTCGCGGTTCGAGGTTCTCCAGTTCTAGGCTCGAGTGATTTTGGGGCCTGTTCTAGATCGAACTAGAACTCAAGCTTTTTGCAAAAGCTCGATAGTTCTAGAAACGTTCGAGAACGGTTCTAGCAGCAAAAAAACAGCTAATTCCTAGCTTGGTTTCCGCTGTAATAGTGTAAGTCACTCTGTGAATCACACTATTATGACATTTCAGTGTATAGTGTGCGGGAACAGCGCCTTCAGATCACTGCTGTTTGTATAATGGCGATCGCCATTTTTTTTTTTTTTCCTTGTCTTCCTTCCCTAAGCGCGCGCGTGTAGTGGGGCGGGCCAGCATGTCAGCCAATCCCAGACACACACACAGCTAAGTGGACTTTTAGCCAGAGAAGCAACGGCATGTGTGATAGGATGTCCATGTCACATGTCCCTGCATTATAAAACCGGACATTTTCCTCCAGGACGCCATTATCTCTTCTGCGTCTTTGGTGTCAGACATCACTGTCGCAGCTCCGTCCTTTGTCCTATCGCCGATACAGCTGTATGCGCTCCATACACAGCGTTAGACAGCTTAGGGAGAGCACTTTCTATCAGTCCTTTTAAGGGCTCAAACCGGTAGGGTCAGAGCCATAGGTGACAGGTTCTGAAAACAGAGACAGCGTCTGTGTAGCCAAGGTCAGGGATTTCGTCGCTGCATTTCACCATTAGGAGGGAATAGAAAGGCAGGCTTCCATTCCTCTACCCAGAGCCCCACAATCCTGGCACTGTACCCTCCTGTCCTCTGCACACTCCAACTCTTTTTAACTAAGCCATTATACTAGCAAACAGTCAGTGTACCTAGTGGCATCCTAAACGTGGCTATTGGACTTTGCTATAGTCCCACTAGTGCAAAGACATTTGCAGCACGTCTGCCTGCATTGCACACTCCAACTCAATATAACTAAGCCATTATACTAGCAAACACTCAGTGTACCTAGTGGCATCCTAAACGTGGCTATTGGACTTTTGTCTAGTCAAACTAGTGCAAAGACATTTGCAGCACGTCTGCCTGCATTGCACACTCCAACTCTTTTTAACTAAGCCATTATACTAGCAGTCAGTGTACCTAGTGGCATCCTAAACGTGGCTATTGTACTTTTGTCTATTCACACTATTGTAAAGATATTTGCAGCATGTCTGCCTGCATTGCACACTCCAACTCATTATAACTAAGCCATTATACTAGCAAACAGTCAGTGTACCTAGTGGCATCCTAAACGTGGCTATTGTACTTTTGTCTATTCACACTATTGTAAAGATATTTGCAGCATGTCTGCCTGCATTGCACACTCCAACTCTTTTTAACTAAGCCATTATACTAGCAAACAGTCAGTGTACCTAGTGGCATCCTAAACGTGGCTATTGTACTTTTGTCTATTCACACTATTGTAAAGATATTTGCAGCATGTCTGCCTGCATTGCACACTCCAACTCTTTTTAACTAAGCCATTATACTAGCAAACAGTCAGTGTACCTAGTGGCATCCTAAACGTGGCTATTGTACTTTTGTCTATTCACACTATTGTAAAGATATTTGCAGCATGTCTGCCTGCATTGCACACTCCAACTCTTTTTAACTAAGCCATTATACTAGCAAACAGTCAGTGTACCTAGTGGCATCCTAAACGTGGCTATTGTACTTTTGTCTATTCACACTATTGTAAAGATGATTGCAGCATGTCTGCCTGCATTGCACACTCCAACTCTTTTTAACTAAGCCATTATACTAGCAAACAGTCAGTGTACCTAGTGGCATCCTAAACGTGGCTATTGTACTTTTGTCTATTCACACTATTGTAAAGATATTTGCAGCATGTCTGCCTGCATTGCACACTCCAACTCTTTTTAACTAAGCCATTATACTAGCAAACAGTCAGTGTACCTAGTGGCATCCTAAACGTGTCTATTGTAATTTTGTCTATTCACACTATTGTAAAGATATTTGCAGCATGTCTGCCTGCATTGCACACTCCAACTCTTTTTAACTAAGCCATTATACTAGCAAACAGTCAGTGTACCTAGTGGCATCCTAAACGTGGCTATTGTACTTTTGTCTACTCACACTATTGTAAAGATATTTTCAGCATGTCTGCCTGCATTGCACACTCCAACTCTTTTTAACTAAGCCATTATACTAGCAAACAGTCAGTGTACCTAGTGGCATCCTAAACGTGGCTATTGTACTTTTGTGTAGTCAAACTAGTGCAAAGATATTTGCAGCATGTCTGCCTGCATTGCACACTCCAACTAGAGTTGAGCGCGGTTCGTGGTTCGAGGTTCTCCAGTTCTAGGCTCGAGTGATTTTGGGGCCTGTTCTAGATCGAACTAGAACTTGAGCTTTTTGCAAAAGCTCGATAGTTCTAGAAACGTTCGAGAACGGTTCTAGCAGCAAAAAAACAGCTAAATCCTAGCTTGGTTTCTGCTGTAATAGTGTAAGTCACTCTGTGAATCACACTATTATGACATTTCAGTGTATAGTGTGCGTGAACAGCGCCTTCAGATCACTGCTGTTTCTATAATGGCGATCGCCATTTTTTTTTTTTTTTCCTTGTCTTCCTTCCCTAAGCGCGCGCGTGTAGTGGGGCGGGCCAGCATGTCAGCCAATCCCAGACACACACACAGCTAAGTGGACTTTTAGCCAGAGAAGCAACGGCATGTGTGATAGGATGTCCATGTCACATGTCCCTGCATTATAAAACCGGACATTTTCCTCCAGGACGCCATTATCTGCCTTCTGCGTCTTTGGTGTCAGACATCACTGTCGCAGCTCCGTCCTCCTTAGTCCTATCGCCGATACAGCTGTATGCGCTCCATACACAGCGTTAGACAGCTTAGGGAGAGCACTTTCTATCAGTCCTTTTAAGGGCTCAAACCGGCAGGGTCAGAGAGCCATAGGTGACAGGTCCTGAAAACAGCAACAGCGTCTGTGAAGCCAAGGTCAGGGATTTCCTCCCTGCATTTCACCATTAGGAGGGAATAGAAAGGCAGGCTTCCATTCCTCTACCCAGAGCCCCACAATCCTGCCACTGTACCCTCTTGTCCTCTGCACACTCCAACTCATTATAACTAAGCCATTATACTAGCAAACACTCAGTGTACCTAGTGGCATCCTAAACGTGGCTATTGGACTTTGCTATAGTCCCACTAGTGCAAAGACATTTGCAGAGCACGTCTGCCTGCATTGCACACTCCAACTCTTTTTAACTAAGCCATGATACTAGCAAACAGTCAGTGTACCTAGTGGCATCCTAAACGTGGCTATTGGACTTTGCTATAGTCCCACTAGTGCAAAGACATTTGCAGAGCACGTCTGCCAGCATTGCACACTCCAACTTTTTTAAACTAAGCCATTATACTAGCAAACAGTCAGTGTACCTACTGGCATCCTTAACGTGGCTATTGTACTTTTGTCTATTCACACTATTGTAAAGATATTTGCAGCACGTCTGCCTGCATTGCACACTCCAACTTTTTTAAACTAAGCCATTATACTAGCAAACACTCAGTGTACCTAGTGGCATCCTAAACGTGGCTATTGTACTTTTGTCTATTCACACTATTGTAAAGATATTTGCAGCACGTCTGCCTGCATTGCACACTCCAACTTTTTTAAACTAAGCCATTATACTAGCAAACACTCAGTGTACCTAGTGGCATCCTAAACGTGGCTATTGTACTTTTGTCTATTCACACTATTGTAAAGTTATTTGCAGCATGTCTGCCTGCATTGCACACTCCAACTTTTTTAAACTAAGCCATTATACTAGCAAACACTCAGTGTACCTAGTGGCATCCTAAACGTGGCTATTGGACTTTGCTATAGTCCCACTAGTGCAAAGACATTTGCAGAGCACGTCTGCCTGCATTGCACACTCCAACTTTTTTAAACTAAGCCATTATACTAGCAAACACTCAGTGTACCTAGTGGCATCCTAAACGTGGCTATTGTACTTTTGTCTATTCACACTATTGTAAAGATATTTGCAGCACGTCTGCCTGCATTGCACACTCCAACTTTTTTAAACTAAGCCATTATACTAGCAAACACTCAGTGTACCTAGTGGCATCCTAAACGTGGCTATTGTACTTTTGTCTATTCACACTATTGTAAAGATATTTGCAGCACGTCTGCCTGCATTGCACACTCCAACTTTTTTAAACTAAGCCATTATACTAGCAAACACTCAGTGTACCTAGTGGCATCCTAAACGTGGCTATTGTACTTTTGTCTATTCACACTATTGTAAAGATATTTGCAGCACGTCTGGCTGCATTGCACACTCCAACTTTTTTAAACTAAGCCATTATACTAGCAAACACTCAGTGTACCTAGTGGCATCCTAAACGTGGCTATTGTACTTTTGTCTATTCACACTATTGTAAAGATATTTGCAGCACGTCTGCCTGCATTGCACACTCCAACTTTTTTAAACTAAGCCATTATATAGCAAACACTCAGTGTACCTAGTGGCATCCTAAACGTGGCTATTGTACTTTTGTCTATTCACACTATTGTAAAGATATTTGCAGCACGTCTCACTGCATTGCACACTCCAACTTTTTTAAACTAAGCCATTATACTAGCAAACACTCAGTGTACCTAGTGGCATCCAAAACGTGGCTATTGTACTTTTGTCTATTCACACTATTGTAAAGATATTTGCAGCACGTCTGCCTGCATTGCACACTCCAACTTTTTTAAACTAAGCCATTATACTAGCAAACACTCAGTGTACCTAGTGGCATCCTAAACGTGGCTATTGGACTTTGCTATAGTCCCACTAGTGCAAAGACATTTGCAGAGCACGTCTGCCTGCATTGCACACTCCAACTTTTTTAAACTAAGCCATTATACTAGCAAACACTCAGTGTACCTAGTGGCATCCTAAACGTGGCTATTGGACTTTGCTTTAGTCCCACTAGTGCAAAGACATTTGCAGAGCACGTCTGCCTGCATTGCACACTCCAACTTTTTTAAACTAAGCCATTATACTAGCAAACACTCAGTGTACCTAGTGGCATCCTAAACGTGGCTATTGTACTTTTGTCTATTCACACTATTGTAAAGATATTTGCAGCACGTCTGCCTGCATTGCACACTCCAACTTTTTTAAACTAAGCCATTATACTAGCAAACACTCAGTGTACCTAGTGGCATCCTAAACGTGGCTATTGTACTTTTGTCTAATCACACTATTGTAAAGATATTTGCAGCACGTCTGCCTGCATTGCACACTCCAACTTTTTTAAACTAAGCCATTATACTAGCAAACACTCAGTGTACCTAGTGGCATCCTAAACGTGGCTATTGTACTTTTGTCTATTCACACTATTGTAAAGATATTTGCAGCACGTCTGCCTGCATTGCACACTCCAACTTTTTTAAACTAAGCCATTATACTAGCAAACACTCAGTGTACCTAGTGGCATCCTAAACGTGGCTATTGTACTTTTGTCTATTCACACTATTGTAAAGATATTTGCAGCACGTCTGCCTGCATTGCACACTCCAACTTTTTTAAACTAAGCCATTATACTAGCAAACACTCAGTGTACCTAGTGGCATCCTAAACGTGGCTATTGTACTTTTGTCTATTCACACTATTGTAAAGATATTTGCAGCACGTCTGCCTGCATTGCACACTCCAACTTTTTTAAACTAAGCCATTATACTAGCAAACACTCAGTGTACCTAGTGGCATCCTAAACGTGGCTATTGTACTTTTGTCTATTCACACTATTGTAAAGATATTTGCAGCACGTCTGCCTGCATTGCACACTCCAACTTTTTTAAACTAAGCCATTATACTAGCAAACACTCAGTGTACCTAGTGGCATCCTAAACGTGGCTATTGTACTTTTGTCTATTCACACTATTGTAAAGATATTTGCAGCACGTCTGCCTGCATTGCACACTCCAACTTTTTTAAACTAAGCCATTATACTAGCAAACACTCAGTGTACCTAGTGGCATCCTAAACGTGGCTATTGTACTTTTGTCTATTCACACTATTGTAAAGATATTTGCAGCACGTCTGCCTGCATTGCACACTCCAACTTTTTTAAACTAAGCCATTATACTAGCAAACACTCAGTGTACCTAGTGGCATCCTAAATGTGGCTATTGTACTTTTGTCTATTCACACTATTGTAAAGACATTTGCAGAGCACGTCTGCCTGCATTGCACACTCCAACTTTTTTAAACTAAGCCATTATACTAGCAAACACTCAGTGTACCTAGTGGCATCCTAAACGTGGCTATTGTACTTTTGTGTAGTCACACTACTGCAAATCTATGTGCAGCACCTCTGCATGACACCCTCCTGCTCTGTTTTTAATAAGCTATAATGATAGCACAAAATACTGCCATTTAGTGGCATCATAGAACTGGCTGTTGTATTCCATTAGTGCCCCACTGGTGACAAGCTATTTCTAGCACCTCTGCATGACACCCTCCTGCTCTGTTTTTAATAAGCTATAATGATAGCACAAAATACTGCCATTTAGTGGCATCATAAAACTGGCTGTTGTATTCCATTAGTGCCCAACTGGTGACAAGCTATTTCTAGCACCTCTGCATGACACCCTCCTGCTCTGTTTTTAATAAGCTATAATGATATTACAAAATACTGCCATTTAGTGGCATCATAGAACTGGCTGTTGTATTCCATTAGTGCCCCACTGGTGACAAGCTATTTCTAGCACCTCTGCATGACACCCTCCTGCT
This sequence comes from Anomaloglossus baeobatrachus, assembly GCF_048569485.1. Taxonomy (NCBI): domain Eukaryota; kingdom Metazoa; phylum Chordata; class Amphibia; order Anura; family Aromobatidae; genus Anomaloglossus; species Anomaloglossus baeobatrachus. The sequence continues at coordinate 199,876,618 of NC_134354.1, forward strand.
CTGTTTTTAATAAGCTATAATGATAGCACAAAATACTGCCATTTAGTGGCATCATAGAACTGGCTGTTGTATTCCATTAGTGCCCCACTGGTGACAAGCTATTTCTAGCACCTCTGCATGACACCCTCCTGCTCTGTTTTTAATAAGCTATAATGATAGCACAAAATACTGCCATTTAGTGGCATCATAGAACTGGCTGTTGTATTCCATTAGTGCCCCACTGGTGACAAGCTATTTCTAGCACCTCTGCATGACACCCTCCTGCTCTGTTTTTAATAAGCTATAATGATAGCACAAAAGACTGCCATTTAGTGGCATCATAGAACTGGCTGTTGTATTCCATTAGTGCCCCACTGGTGACAAGCTATTTCTAGCACCTCTACATGACACCCTCATGCACATTTTGCTACGCTAATGTTATAGCAAACTCATGGAATTCATTGCTGCATTTCATAATTTGGAGGGATAGAAAGTCAGGCTTCCTTTAGCTTTTCCTTCTTTTCATAGACAGCATCTCCAAGATCAATTTCCCCTCCACGTCTTTGTGTGGAGAGGCAGCTAGTGCGCATGCGTGTGCCGATTTACCCCAGCTGCAGCATAATTACAGTGTTTCGCCTAGTGAGTATGCTCAGCCTGACTGTGTTATTCCTGACGCTAAGTCTTCTTTTCGGGATACAGCGCATGCTCCCACACTAAGTGTGAAAAGCCTCTTTGCACAGGTGCTTGCATTCCGTGCCGGGTCTAAGTCCGGTTTTGTGCCTAGACACCATGCTAAAGCTGATAATCTTTTTTCAGAGACTGTATTTCATGCTACTGAGCATGCTCAGGCACTTCCTGCATCAGAGACTAGGTCCGGTAATGAACTCTTTGGCCCTGGCCCTGATGTGGGGGTCCCATATAGACCACAGGGCATCAGGTGTCCTCCCAAATGGCTTGCAGAGGCCCACCCCTATGACTTGTCACCGCATTATTGATGGTCAGACGATGACTGGTGAGGTGTTTGGGTCATGGCAGCCATGAGGTCATCATTGAAGTTGCGTTTCCAAATAGGACGCTAGTTATGCCACTCATGACGTGTCACTCTACTTTTGTCTCCAGGAGGTGCATTGTGGTTCACCCTGGTTTGGGGCGGACCCAGGTTATAAAAGGGGCTGGAGCCAACAAGGAGGTGCGCAGTCTTCTATTATGCTCCGAAAGAGCACACCTCCATGTGTTGAACCCATTGCGTCTTTAGGCCAGAGGTAGGCAGGGATAGGGTGGTGGATGCAGGCCACCACCACAGTTGGTAACGCAGAACGGTTAAGACCAGCTCCTGTCCTAACAGTCCTGCTTGTGCAGTCCATTGGCATTAACAGGTCTGCTGCTGCTGATGCGCCTGCTGTCCACAGGTGTGGCCCCTACGCACATGGTCAGCGTACTCAATGGCCCCTGTGTTGTTAACAGGGAGTTCCTGGGCTGGGTGGGCATGTGGACCCTGTGACGCTAACAGGGCTCACAGTCTCCAGATCCGAATGGCGTCTAACTCGGTTCAGGCTACTATTAGTTTCATAGCCACACAGCTCTGTATCCTCCACCAAACCTTCCAGTTGCCAACCTCTCCTTTTCCAACTGGGAGCACGGTGCACACTGACTGCTGATGGGGATATATACCTTTCTCTTTCTTTTCTTATTAATTTTCGTTATATAGCGGTAACATAGTATATACCACTTTATCCAAATCTGCCAGTCCCACTGTAACAGATGGTGTTTCTTCAGCAAATGTTACTGTTGCTTAACCACCAAATCCACGGACCAAAACTTTTTTCCCCTTTCCAACACACCTGTTCCCCTTTCCACCAGCATCTGTCCTTTTTCAACTCATTTTGGTATATGACCAAAAGTGCAACTCTGCAGGGACACCGTACTCAACGCCATCTCAGCACAGCAGCCAGCCCTCGGTCCCTCAGATGTGGACAAGTAAAAGACCATTTCTTCCTATCCATGACAAAGCGTTGAGATTCACTCTGTGCAGCACTGGTGTTTAGTGGAAAAGCAGATCTAAGATTGCGTACCACATTGTGCAGATACTCCTGTATACGTGCGTCCATTTCTATGGCAGGAATTATTTCGCCAAATTTTGTCTTGTACCGGGGATCTAACAGTGTGGCAACCCAGTATTCTGGATTACTTTGAATTCATACAATCCGAGGGTCATGTTGTAGGTAGTGCAGCAAGAAGGCGCTCATGTGTCTTGTGCATCCAGGAGGACCAAGTCCTTGGTGTGTTGGTGGCAGAGAGGTGAGAATCGTGCCTCCTTCCTCTGCCCTCTCCCCACAACCTCGCACAACCGAAATGTGAGCAAGCTCTCACTCATCTGCTGAGTCTTCCATGCCCATCGCCAGTTCCTCCTCCATTTCTTCATGGGCTACTGCACTTTCATCAACACTTTTTGCTGATACTATGCACCCTTGTTAATCCCTCTCCTTCACCATGAATGCCGCATAGGTGCCGCTGACCATCTGGACCTCGTAGATCTTGTTATCCCTTCCGCATATGACTCCTCCTGTACTTCCTCCCCTTCCTCTAGTCCCAACACCTGACTCCGAATAATAATTACAGTGTGCTCCATCATGTAGATGACCAGAATTGTCACGCTGAGAATGACATTGCCAGTGGTAAACATCTTCGTCGACATTTGTAAACTGTGTAGCAGGGTGCATAGGTCCTTGATCTGACACCACTCCAGCAGCGTGATCTGCACCACCTCTTGATCAAGTTATCCCAGGCTCTATGTCTTACCGTATTTCAGCAGGGCTCTGCGGTGCTGCCACACACGCTGCAACATGTGCAGATTCCAATTCCTGCGTGTCGGAACATCGCATTTCCGGCGTTTAACTGCCAGACCCTAAGACTTCCGGAGTGATGAAAGTTGTTGAGCTGCTGTGGGCGCACGATGGAAGTGAGCACATAGCGAGCATGCCCGCTGCACAAGGCCATGTAGGCCGTGATGGTGTTTTAAAAATTGCTGGAGAATTCGGTTCAACACGTGAGCCATACAAGGCACGTGTGTCACATTGCCCTGAGGATGGCCCGCAGCCAGGTTTGCATCCTCTGCCCAGGAATATCCCTGGTAGTAATGGAGTAATATATGCCGCTTTGCATGGGTCTCATTGTGACCTGAATACCGGATTGTTTATCCTCCCCTGATGATGTAAAGACAACGCGTTGGGAGAATCCTGCACAACTGCTGGATACTGTATTGGAACCTGTGGAGACCTGAGTCATCTAGATTAAGGACCAGGCGATCTCATATGTTATGGTTACCAGAAACACCCAGCAATAAGTGCTCCATTTGGTACAGGGAAAGGGTGACACGGCAGACGGGGTAAGACCGTTCCTTTTTTCATCCTGTACTCACCGCCAGCTGTAGTTCTGGCATGTGTTTATTATGGCTGTATAGTATGTGATATTCTTTACATGTTCATTACTGCTGGTATATTTGTGCAGTACAGTGTGCTAACTACATATATGAATGTCACATTCCACGTATCAAACTGTGTGATCAGCCAATTGGTCCTCTACCTTGTATGAGTGTATTGGCTGTTTTAGTGGTCTGTTTGTTGTTTTTTTTTTTTAGGTCCATTGTGGATTTTTAATAATACATTAGATTAAAGGCTAAGTTTTAGGCGTATGTCTTTACAAGGAAGGGTGGCCTGACCACACAGGGTTTGCGCCAAGGTGGAGGACCCACACGAGGTTGAAGAGGCAGAAGCAGTGTATTAACTTCTACATACAGAAGAAGGATTGAAACAACTCGTGGGGACGGCAAGACTTGTACAGCAGACCCTTCTCCATCTCTCACCATAGTTTGCCAGTGCCCAGTCAGTGACATGTAATGACCCTGTCTATGCTTACTGGTCCAAGTATCTGTGTTGAAATGCACCCTGTCGCACACAGAGTTTCTCAAGGAAGTGGTGATGTTGTGTGCGACATGCTGGTGTAGCGCGGGCATGCTTTTCTTGGAGAAGCAGTGGTGATTGGGCATCTGGTACTGGGGCACAGCGACAGACATAAGGTCTCTAAAATCCTGTGTGTCCACTAGGCGGAAAGGCAGCATTTCGGTAGCCAACAGCTTACAGAGGGATAGAGTCAACCTCTTAGCTTTGTCATGGGTCGCAGGAAGTGGCCTTTTATTTGACCACATCTGAGGGACAGAGATCTGGCTGCTGTGTGTAGACGGTGTTGAGTAGGGTGTCCCTGGAAAAATGCAGGTTTGTGAGGAAACTGCAGGCGGAGACATGATGTTGCCTTCATCCAACGTTGGTGCTATCGATGTCTGAGAGAGCTGTACACACTCACTTGTTTCCCCTTCCAAACCAACTGACGACCTACCAAGCAAACTGCCTGTTGCGGTTACAGTGGTGGAAGTTGTGGGTGGAAAAACAGGTGTGACAGCTGTCCCCACAGTCCTAGAAGATGACGAGCGCGCGGATGCACTGGAAGGGGCAGGCGGTGGATGGTTCGCTCCGCTAGGCCGCGTTGCAGCACGGTAAGCTTCCCACCGGGCCATATGATATTTATTCATGTGACGATTCATGGAAGAAGTTGTCAAACTGCTGAGGTTTTGACCTCTACTAAGAGAACCATGATAAATTTTACAGATCACATAATTTGGGCGATCTTTTTCTATGTCAAAAAAGGACCAGGCTAGGCAAGGCTTAGAGGCCATGCGACCTGTTGATCCACCCCGAATAATGCTCAGAGGCAGAGTGGTGGCTGAGGATGCAGTTGTAGACGTGCTACCAGTGGTCCGACTCTGTCCAGGAAGGCGCAAGGTAACTTCGTCGTCGGTTGCATCCTCCTCCACCGCCTCTGTTGACCTCCTCGAGTGTCTGACTGTGGGTTGACAGTAGGTGGGATCTAGAACTTCATCATCAATTGTTGTGTTTGCACTCCCCTCCCCCTCAGACCGAGCCTCTTCTTGCCCTGACCGAATATTTAAGTTGTCATCCCAATCGGGTATCTGCGTCTCATCTTCATCAGTATGTTCCTCATTGTCTATAACCACAGGTGTTGGAAAGGCAGCATTTTGGTAGGCAACAGTTTGCAGATGCTGAAAGTCAACCTCCAAGCCATGTCATGCCCTTCTAAAAGCATGTAAAACACAGCGAGGGGACTCCAACCACAGTCTCCCTCGTTGCCACTAATTGGGCCACACACACATTTACTTATAAACAACAATTATACTGCTGCCCACTATGACATTTAAATTATGTAGCCTGATAGCACATGTGCTGAAACCAATATATGGGGGCACTTAGTTATGTCCTTACATCATGGGGACATTTATATGGTTGCTATTTAGGCATGTGTGCATTGGCATTACATACAGGCACACTCAATGTGTATGGCAAAAATGTCAGTGTTAAATATCACCTGACACATTCAGGGACGTTTTGTGTGATTCAAGTTTGTCCTAAGCACTTCCACTTATATTCACAGGCATGCATATTGCTGCAGTGTTCCCAAGCGTCTCTATGACGATGGGGGCATTAGTGGGTGGTGCCATTGCAGTTTGTTGTTTTGATGCCGCCCCCTCATGTGCACGCAGGCACGTTCATTATTTCCTTCAACCCTTTTACTGCAAAGTGTGCACACATGCGCAGTCATGCTCCGAGGACCTCTAGTGTCCAGGATTGTCATGACATGCGCAGTAAAACATAAAAGACACAGTAGCCTATGATTGTGATTGGCCGCATGGTCCATGTGACCTTGGCTGACGCTGGATTTAAACCCTGACATCCTGTGATCTGTGCACACAGCCATGGATTACTCCTACATTCACATCTGATAACTGCAATCCTCCAGCCTCCTGAAGATCCTTATATCATGGAAAGGGGAAACGCGTAGAGGCGATACAGAGCATGCTGCTAAAAGGGAAGTAACCATTCTTTTCTTCCCTGTGGGGTTATCTATACCCCTATTTTCTGCTCTATAAGAATCATCTGCATGATTGCCCTCAGGCATTGCATTACATGTATCAGCATCGGTTTATGCAGTGCAGATCTGTGCAATTATGATTGTGTAAAAGTTTATCCATGTGTGATTGCCATACCATACTATATCACACTGGGACATGGGAGGAAAAACTGACAGATGGAACTGAATTTTCCATTATGTTAATGTGCTCCTCCATTATGTTAATGTAGATTGTGTATTATGTACTATGTACTAATTTGTACTGGATCATGTACTATGGACTAATTTTTCTGCAGAAGCCTGCCTATACTGGGGCTTAATATTTGTGGTTTTTTTTTTTTTTTTTTTTTGTCCTGGTTTTCCTGATAGGAAGCTGTTATCTATCACAGTGTGATTATATGAGCACTTTGTTGTGCCATGTACTAATTTGTACTGGATCATGTACTATGGACTAATTTTTCTGCAGAAGCCTACCTATATTGGGGCTTAATTTTTGATTTTTTTGTCCTGGTTTTCCTGATAGGAAGCTGTTATCTATCAGACAGTGTGATTACATGAGCACTTTGTACTTAATACATTCTAGTACTATTGTATGGCCATCCGTAGTGTAATTATTATTTTAATTCACTAACTATCTAGGGCAACTAGAGGGTGAGCCGACGTGGAACGGGGGCGCCCAAAACAGTTACGGCGTCATACCCTCCGTTGGTAGGTAGGAGCAAGGTCCCATAGGGTGCTATAGGGACCCCATATATTTAGCTCCTCCCCTTCATCATCTACGCCCTTTGTGTGTTCACTATTAATGGGTGTCTAAATTTTAAAATATATCAATAAAAGTTTAATATTAATTGAAATTGAGGTTTTTTGTTTTTCGTATATTGAACTCAATTGGTCCTATTGTATATGGTTTTTTCTAAATTTACTTATGGCGGGTTTCCTCTCGGGATCTGTCGGGGCAGACAACTGGCTTGAGGATGCAGTTCAAGCTTTCTCCACTGAGGACAGCAACTCAGGATCAAATTCTCCAACTTTAAGGAGCATTTTTAAGGAACTACAGGACCTCTACTCTGAGAACTTGAGGGCCTGGTGGGAGGTAAAAGCCCTAGAAAACTACATCAAACAAAATATTGTTCCTAGAGGGTTGAGGATAAACATTAACCCCGCCCCCAGATTACACGATCCTGAGTTTCTGGCAAACTGGGAGAGAGAATCGGTAGCATCCTCGCTTAGGTTCATGCAACTACTCCTTGACAAAGAAAAATCAAATTATAACGAGTCTTTGACTAAGTTGGACACATTGAGAAAAAAGGCTCTTGAATTGAAGAGTGACCCTGATTTTGTCAGAAAAGAGGTTTCTCTACAGAATAATATTGAGAAATACCAGGCTACTCTAAAAAAGCGTAAACACAAACAGTTTTTGCGTGACTTTAGCGATTTTAGAGATAAGAGAGCATATAAATTTTCTGTATCCACCGAACCAAAGCTGTATACAGACGTGTCCTCCTCTGACCAAGAATATTCAGATACAGAAAGGGCGGGTCCGTCCTGTCCTGGAGATCGCAGTAGAGGTAGGGGATATACTAACAGGCCACCACGAAGACAGAGATGGCGCAATCAAAGGGGAAATCACCCCTCTTTTGGTCCAAATTCAGATTTAAGATCTTACCAAGGTCCACCACAGACCTCTACAGGCCCCACCTCATCCTATACGTCCTCCTTGCCTGTTGTTCCCTCTTTTTTAGAGAAGGGAATCCCCAACTCCTACAATCTCAGGAGTCGGGATCAGCCCAATCAAAGGACTTAAATGACACCCAGGTGATAAACCTCTCCTCATATACACTTACGGCTGAAATGCTATCTGTTCTAAGGAGGGGTTTGTCCTTTGTGCCCACACAATCCTTTGACAAATTTTCATGGACAAAGGACATAAACCTTTTTTGTAGAAAGTTAAAATGGAGAAAATTTTTTAAGAACAATGATCAAGAGAGGTGTGAACAACTAGGAATTGATGTCTCAGACCTTGGAGGAGTTAATATTTTGACTGAGCTCCTGGAAGAAGGGGAGCGGGATAGAGGTTGGGGACCCTTTACGGGACTTAAGAACAAGAGTCAGAGACTACCGCCATCCAGTGATCTATCAAGTATCGATATCTTTTTGAAAGTGGTCGAGGAGGATATTTCTAAGATTCACGGGAGTATTGATACTTATAACCTTAATGAAGGTGAAAGGGAGGCTTTGCGCTTACTTAAAAATAATCAGACCATCATTATAAAGCCCTCGGATAAGGGGGGAAATCTTGTGGTGATGGATCATGGACTTTACAGGGGTATGTGTCAGTCCCTTTTGGATGATCAGACTACCTACGAGATATTAAAGACTGATCCAACAGGCCCTTTTTTATTAGAACTCGGGGGTATTTTGGACCAGGCTCTTGAGGTGCATCTGATCTCCAAGAATGAACACGAGTTCATGTTACCAATTAGACCCAAAATAGCAACTTTCTACGCACTCCCAAAAATCCACAAGGGGCACCCCCCACTCAAGGGGCGCCCTATAGTATCTGGAGTGGGGTCCATAACCCAAAACGTAGGGATCTATATTGATGAGATCCTTAAGCCTTTTGTCCTTACCCTCCCATCATACATTCGTGACACCTCTGACCTTCTCTCAAAAATTGATGGGGTAACTGTGGAAGCCGGGATGTTTTTGGCATCAATAGACGTGGAGGCGCTATATAGCTCCATACCTCATCAAAAAGGTGTAGATGCAGCACAACATTTCTTACGCTCCAGGGCAGTGTATCTCCAGGCCCATAACAACTTGGTGCTAGAACTTTTGACATACATCCTGACTCATAATTATTTTATTTTTGACGGCAAGTACTTCCATCAGCTCAGGGGCACTGCGATGGGGAGTTCTTGTGCCCCATCGTATGCCAACTTGCTCCTGGGCTGGTGGGAGGAAAGCGTCATTTTTTCCGATGACTCCCCCTGGTGGGTCCCATTGATCCACTTTTGGGGGAGATTCATCGATGATATTTTTATTATTTGGTCAGGAGGTATTGAGGACTTTCATCAGTTCATTAGGGAGATAAACACCAACAGCTTTGGATTGGCGTTTACGAGCGAGATTCATGCATCTTCACTTTCATTCCTGGATATATCATTTACTGTTGACAGCTTTGGGCACCTCTCCTCTAGAACACACAGGAAACCCACCTCAACTAACAGTCTTTTGAGGTGGGATAGTTTTCATCCAACTCCCCTGAAGCGTGGTATCCCAAAAGGGCAGTACCTCCGTATGAGGAGAAACTGTTCCAATAAAAAAGACTTCTTTGATCAATCGAGAGATCTACGGGACCGCTTTAGGAAAAGGGGTTATCCTGATGTGGTTCTACGAGGGGCTTTTAATCATGCCCTCAGCAGGGACAGAGATTCCCTCCTTTCACCGAGGGTGGAAAAACAATCTGAGGATATCATCAGAGTTATAGGCACCTTTGATTGCCAGTCAGAGAGGATCTTCGGTATTCTTCGGAAACATTGGGGGATTTTGATGGCAGATCCGGATATATGTGACAATATTGCTCCCCGCCCCTCTATCACATATAGACGTGGTGGTTCACTCAAGGACCAACTGGTCCACAGCCACTACCAGAGACCAACCCCCCCAGGTACGTGGCTAGATAGAAGACCCATTGGGTGCTTCAGGTGTGGCGATTGCAAATATTGCAACTGGATCTCGCAATCAAAGGTTTTCCGTAGTGCCAGTACAGGCAAAGAATACTCAATTAGAGACTTCTCTAATTGTAAGACCAGTGGGGTGGTCTATATGGCCACGTGTAAATGCCCCTTAAATTATGTGGGCAAGACCACAAGAGAATTGCGCAGACGGGTCGGTGAACACTTGGGGGATATCAAGCACAAAAGGGATACTCCCCTGGCCCGACACGTCTGGGAATTCCATCAGGGCGATAACAGATCAGTCTCTTTTGTTATCCTTGAAGTCATCAAACCCGACCCTAGGGGGGGTGACCTGGATAAAAGGATTTTACAGAGAGAGTGCCGGTGGATCTATTACCTGAAAACACACACCCCATTGGGTCTAAACGACAGACTGACATATTCCCCATTTCTTTAGACACTGCTATCTTTATGCTCTTAATAAGATGAATTTCTTTGTGTTCCGCTTGTCATGGAATAGTAATTTAATAACTCATACTATCTATCTGGATTGGAAACCCCTCCGTCATTGCCCTGTGATTTGGGATTTACGGATAAAAAATACCTTTTATTTTTAGGTTGTTGTTTCAAGGTAATTATACTGTGTCTCTCTGTGTTTCACGTTTTTCTGACCATTAATAGCGGCAAAAAAAAAAAAAAAAAGTTGTTTGGTCAGTCGGGGGTTAATCTTTGAAAAAGGCATTTACTTATAAACAACAATTATACTGCTGCCCACTATGACATATAAATTATGTAGCCTGATAGCACATGTGCTGAAACCAATATATGGGGGCACTGAGTTATGTCCTTACATCATGGGGACATTTATATGGTTGCTATTTAGGCATGTGTGCATTGGCATTACATACAGGCACACTCAATGTGTATGGCAAAAATGTCAGTGTTAAATATCACCTGACACATTCAGGGACGTTTTGTGTGATTCAAGTTTGTCCTAAGCACTTCCACTTATATTCACAGGCATGCATATTGCTGCAGTGTTCCCAAGCGTCTCTATGACGATGGGGGCATTAGTGGGTGGTGCCATTGCAGTTTGTTGTTTTGATGCCGCCCCCTCATGTGCACGCAGGCACGTTCATTATTTCCTTCAACCCTTTTACTGCAAAGTGTGCACACATGCGCAGTCATGCTCCGAGGACCTCTAGTGTCCAGGATTGTCATGACATGCGCAGTAAAACATAAAAGACACAGTAGCCTATGATTGTGATTGGCCGCATGGTCCATGTGACCTTGGCTGACGCTGGATTTAAACCCTGACATCCTGTGATCTGTGCACACAGCCATGGATTACTCCTACATTCACATCTGATAACTGCAATCCTCCAGCCTCCTGAAGATCCTTATATCATGGAAAGGGGAAACGCGTAGAGGCGATACAGAGCATGCTGCTAAAAGGGAAGTAACCATTCTTTTCTTCCCTGTGGGGTTATCTATACCCCTATTTTCTGCTCTATAAGAATCATCTGCATGATTGCCCTCAGGCATTGCATTACATGTATCAGCATCGGTTTATGCAGTGCAAATCTGTGCAATTATGATTGTGTAAAAGTTTATCCATGTGTGATTGCCATACCATACTATATCACACTGGGACATGGGAGGAAAAACTGACAGATGGAACTGAATTTTCCATTATGTTAATGTGATCCTCCATTATGTTAATGTAGATTGTGTATTATGTACTATGTACTAATTTGTACTGGATCATGTACTATGGACTAATTTTTCTGCAGAAGCCTGCCTATACTGGGGCTTAATATTTGTGGTTTTTTTTTTTTTTTTTTTGTCCTGGTTTTCCTGATAGGAAGCTGTTATCTATCACAGTGTGATTATATGAGCACTTTGTTGTGCCATGTACTAATTTGTACTGGATCTTGTACTATGGACTAATTTTTCTGCAGAAGCCTACCTATATTGGGGCTTAATTTTTGATTTTTTTGTCCTGGTTTTCCTGATAGGAAGCTGTTATCTATCAGACAGTGTGATTACATGAGCACTTTGTACTTAATACATTCTAGTACTATTGTATGGCCATCCGTAGTGTAATTATTATTTTAATTCACTAACTATCTAGGGCAACTAGAGGGTGAGCCGACGTGGAACGGGGGCGCCCAAAACAGTTACGGCGTCATACCCTCCGTTGGTAGGTAGGAGCAAGGTCCCATAGGGTGCTATAGGGACCCCATATATTTAGCTCCTCCCCTTCATCATCTACGCCCTTTGTGTGTTCACTATTAATGGGTGTCTAAATTTTAAAATATATCAATAAAAGTTTAATATTAATTGAAATTGAGGTTTTTTGGTTTTCCACTAATTGGGCCACACACACCCCACTTGACTGGCATCGGTTGAGCCCCCTTTTGAAAAAGAAAAAGATGCTTTGCATGAAGCACTCTCAAAAATACGCGTGCCTTTCGCCTCCCCTGGCTGACCCAGGGGAAGAAAAGTCCTCTGAGAGCCATGACTTGTTCATCTTGGTTCTTTTTGGAAACACAGCGAGGGGACTCCAACCACAGTCTCCCTCGTTTCCACTAATTGGGCCACACACACCCCACTTGACTGGCATCAGTTGACCCAATTTTCAAGATGAAAAAGATGCTTTGCATGAAGCACTCTCAAAAATACGCGTGCCTTTCCCGTCCCTTGGCTGACCCAGGGGAAGAAAAGTCCTCTGAGAGCCATGATTTGTTCATTTTGGTTCTTTTAGAAACAGCGAGGGGACTCCAACCACAGTCTCCCTCGTTTACACTAACTGTGCCACACACACCCCACTTGACTGGCATCAGTTGACCCAATTTTCAAGATGAAAAATATGCTTTGCATGAAGCACTCTCAAAAATACGCGTGCCTTTCCCGTCCCCTGGCTGACCCAGGGGAAGAAAAGTCCTATGAGAGCCATGACTTGTTCATCTTGGTTCTTTTAGAAACACAGCGAGGGGACTCCAACCACAGTCTCCCTCGTTTCCACTAACTGGGCCACACACACCCCACTTGACTGGCATCGGTTGACCCCCCTTTTGAAAAAGAAAAAGATGCTTTGCATGAAGCACTCTCAAAAATACGCGTGCCTTTCCCGTCCCCTGGCTGACCCAAGGGAAGAAAAGTCCTCTGAGAGCCATGACTTGTTCATTTTGGTTCTTTTAGAAACAGCGAGGGGACTCCAACCACAGTCTCCCTCGTTTACACTAACTGTGCCACACACACCCCACTTGACTGGCATCAGTTGACCCAATTTTCAAGATGAAAAATATGCTTTGCATGAAGCACTCTCAAAAATACGCGTGCCTTTCCCGTCCCCTGGCTGACCCAGGGGAAGAAAAGTCCTCTGAGAGCCATGACTTGTTCATCTTGGTTCTTTTAGAAACACAGCGAGGGGACTCCAACCACAGTCTCCTTCGTTGCCACTAACTGGGCCACACACACCCCACTTGACTGGCATCGGTTGACCCCCCTTTTGAAAAAGAAAACGATGCTTTGCATGAAGCACTCTCAAAAATACGCGTGCCTTTCCCGTCCCCTGGCTGACCCAGGGGAAGAAAAGTCCTCTGAGAGCCATGATTTGTTCATTTTGGTTCTTTTAGAAACAGCGAGGGGACTCCAACCACAGTCTCCCTCGTTTCCACTAACTGGGCCACACACACCCCACTTGACTGGCATCGGTTGACCCCCCTTTTGAAAAAGAAAAAGATGCTTTGCATGAAGCACTCTCAAAAATACGCGTGCCTTTCCCGTCCCCTGGCTGACCCAGGGGAAGAAAAGTCCTCTGAGAGCCATGACTTGTTCATCTTGGTTCTTTTAGAAACACAGCGAGGGGACTCCAACCACAGTCTCCCTCGTTTCCACTAACTGGGCCACACACACCCCACTTGACTGGCATCGGTTGACCCCCCTTTTGAAAAAGAAAAAGATGCTTTGCATGAAGCACTCTCAAAAATACGCGTGCCTTTCCCGTCCCCTGGCTGACCCAGGGGAAGAAAAGTCCTCTGAGAGCCATGACTTGTTCATTTTGGTTCTTTTAGAAACAGCGAGGGGACTCCAACCACAGTCTCCCTCGTTTACACTAACTGTGCCACACACACCCCACTTGACTGGCATCAGTTGACCCAATTTTCAAGATGAAAAATATGCTTTGCATGAAGCACTCTCAAAAATACGCGTGCCTTTCCCGTCCCCTGGCTGACACAGGGGAAGAAAAGTCCTCTGAGAGCCATGACTTGTTCATCTTGGTTCTTTTAGAAACACAGCGAGGGGATTCCAACCACAGTCTCCTTCGTTGCCACTAACTGGGCCACACACACCCCACTTGACTGGCATCGGTTGACCCCCCTTTTGAAAAAGAAAAAGATGCTTTGCATGAAGCACTCTCAAAAATACGCGTGCCTTTCCCGTCCCCTGGCTGACCCAGGGGAAGAAAAGTCCTCTGAGAGCCATGTCCACATTGTCAGTGGACAGACATGTGTGCTTATCTGCCAGCAGACCCCCAGCAGCACTGAAGACAGGTTCCGAGAGAACGCTGGCTGCAGGACACGACAAGATCCCCAAGGCGTACGTGGCGAGCTCAGGCAATTTATCAAGATTGGAAGCCTAAAATGAGCAGGGCTCAAGTTGCACAATAATGGAATCGATGTTTCCTTGCATATACTCATATATCTGTGTGTCCTCCTCTTTTTCCTTGTCCAGCTCTTTTGTTTTCACATGAGTATATGTCCTTGTCACTTTCCCATGTGTTGTGAGTTGTTTGTCACCTTTTGGACACCTTTGAGGGTGTTTTCTAGGTGTTTTTCTGTGTTCGTGATTGCCTGCCATTGTTTCCTATGCAGTTCGAGATCGGTTCGTCGAACGTTCGACGAGCCGAACTCGAACGGGACCTCCGTTCGGCGAACCGGCCTCGAGCCGAACCGGGACCGGTTCGCTCATCTCTAACTCCAACTCTTTTTAACTAAGCCATTATACTAGCAAACAGTCAGTGTACCTAGTGGCATCCTAAACGTGGCTATTGTACTTTTGTCTATTCACACTATTGTAAAGATATTTGCAGCATGTCTGCCTGCATTGCACACTCCAACTCTTTTTAACTAAGCCATTATACTAGCAAACAGTCAGTGTACCTAGTGGCATCCTAAACGTGGCTATTGTACTTTTGTCTATTCACACTATTGTAAAGATATTTGCAGCATGTCTGCCTGCATTGCACACTCCAATTCTTTTTAACTAAGCCATTATACTAGCAAACAGTCAGTGTACCTAGTGGCATCCTAAATGTGGCTATTGTACTTTTGTCTATTCACACTATTGTAAAGATATTTGCAGCATGTCTGCCTGCATTGCACACTCAAACTCTTTTTAACTAAGCCATTATACTAGCAAACAGTCAGTGTACCTAGTGGCATCCTAAACGTGGCTATTGTACTTTTGTGTAGTCAAACTAGTGGAAAGATATTTGCAGCACGTCTGCCTGCATTGCACACACAAACTTTTTTTAACTAAGCCATTATACTAGCAAACAGTCAGTGTACCTTGTGGCATCCTAAACGTGGCTATTGGACTTTTGTCTAGTCAAACTAGTGCAAAGATATTTGCAGCACGTCTGCCTGCATTGCACACTCAAACTCTTTTTAACTAAGCCATTATACTAGCAAACAGTCAGTGTACCTAGTGGCATCCTAAACGTGGCTATTGTACTTTTGTGTAGTCAAACTAGTGCAAAGATATTTGCAGCACGTCTGCCTGCATTGCACACTCAAACTCATTGTTACTAAGCCATTATACTAGCAAACACTCAGTGAACTTAGTGGCATCCTAAACGTGGCTATTGGACTTCTGTATAGTCCCACTAGTGCACAGATATTTGCAGCACCTCTGCCTGCATTGCACACTCAAACTCATTGTTACTAAGCCATTATACTAGCAAACACTCAGTGTACCTAGTGGCATACAAGAAGTGGCTGTTGTACTCCATTAGTGCCCCACTGGTGCAAATCTATGTGCAGCACCTTTGCGTGACACCCTCCTGCTCTGTTTTTAATGAGCTATAATGATAGCAAAAAATACTGCCATTTAGTGGCATCATAGAACTGGCTGTTGTATTCCATTAGTGCCCCACTGGTGCCAAGCTATTTATAGCACCTCTACATGACACCCTCATGCACATTTTGCTACGCTAATGTTATAGCAAACTCAGGGAATTCATTGCTGCATTTGATAATTCGGAGGGATAGAAAGTCAGGCTTCCTTTAGCTTTTCCTTCTGTTCATAGACAGCATCTCCAAGAGCAATTTCTCCTCCACGTCTAAGTGTGGAGAGGCACCTAGTGCGCATGCGTGTGCCGATTTACCCCAGCTGCAGCCTAATTACAGTGTTTCGCCTAGTGAGTATGCTCAGCCTGACTGTGCCATTCCTGACGCTAAGTCTTCATTTCGGGATACAGCGCATGCTCCCACACTAAGTGTGAAAAGCCTCTTTGCACAGGTACTTGCATTCCGTGCCGGGTCTAAGTCCTGTTTTGTGCCTAGACACCATGCTAAAGCTGATAGTCTTTTTTCAGAGACTGTATTTCATGCTACTGAGCATGCTCAGGCACTTACTGCATCCGAGACTAGGTCCGGTAATGAACTCTTTGGCCCTGCCCCTGATGTGGGGGTCCCATATAGACCACAGGGCATCAGGTGTCCTCCCAAATGGCTTGCAGAGGCCCACCCCTATGACTTGTCACCGGATTATTGATGGTCAGACGATGACTGGTGAGGTGTTTGGGTCATGGCAGCCATGAGGTCATCATTGAAGTTGCGGTTCCAAATAGGACGCTAGTTATGCCACTCATGACGTGTCACTCTACTTTTGTCTCCAGGAGGTGCATTGTGGTTTACCCTGGTTTGGGGCGGACCCAGGTTATAAAAGGGGCTGGAGCCAACAAGGAGGTGCGCAGTCTTCTATTATGCTCTGAAAGAGCACACCTCCATGTGTTGAACCCATTGCGGCTTTAGGTCAGAGGTAGGCAGGGATAGGGTGTCGATGCAGGCCACCACCACAGTTGGTAACGCAGAACGGTTAAGACCAGCTCCTGTCCTACCAGTCCTGCTTGTGCAGCCCAGTGGCATTAACAGGCCTGCTGCTGCTGATGCGCCTGCTGTCCACAGGTGTGCCCCTACGCACACGGTCAGCGTACTCAATGGCCCCTGTGAGGTTAACAGGGAGTTCCTGGGCTGGGTGGGCATGTGGACCCTGTGACGCTAACAGGGCTCCCAGTCTCCAGATCCGAATGGCGTCTAACTCGGTTCAGGCTACTATTTGTTTCATAGCCACACAGCTCTGTATCCTCCACCAAACCTTCCAGTTG
Organism: Anomaloglossus baeobatrachus; assembly: GCF_048569485.1. Lineage (NCBI taxonomy): Eukaryota > Metazoa > Chordata > Amphibia > Anura > Aromobatidae > Anomaloglossus > Anomaloglossus baeobatrachus. Next base: position 199,893,652 of record NC_134354.1, read on the forward strand.
CCAACCTCTCCTTTTCCAACTGGGATCACGGTGGACACTGACTGCTGATGGGGATATATACCTTTCTCTTTCTTTTCTTATTAATTTTCGTTATATAGCGGTAACATAGTATATACCACTTTATCCAAATCTGCCAGTCCCACTGTAACAGATGGTGTTTCTTCAGCAAATGTTACTGTTGCTTAACCACCAAATCCACGGACCAAAACTTTTTTCCCCTTTCCAACACACCTGTTCCCCTTTCCACCAGCATCTGTCCTTTTTCAACTCATTTTGGTATATGACCAAAAGTGCAACTCTGCAGGGACACCGTAGTGAACGCCATCTCAGCACAGCAGCCAGCCCTCGGTCCCTCAGATGTGGACAAGTAGAAGACCATTTCCTCCTATCCATGACAAAGCGTTGAGATTCACTCTGTGCAGTACTGGTGTTTAGTGGAAAAGCAGATCTAAGATTGCGTACCACATTGTGCAGATACTCCTGTATACGTGCGTCCATTTCTATGGCAGGAATTATTTCGCCAAATTTTGTCTTGTACCGGGGATCTAACAGTGTGGCAACCCAGTATTCTGGATTACTTTGAATTCGTACAATCCGAGGGTCATGTTGTAGGTAGTGCAGCAAGAAGGCGCTCATGTGTCTTGTGCATCCAGGAGGACCAAGTCCTTGGTGTGTTGGTGGCAGAGAGGTGAGAATCGTGCCTCCTTCCTCTGCCCTCTCCCCACAACCTCGCACAACTGAAATGTGAGCAAGCTCTCACTCATCTGCTGAGTCTTCCATGCCCATCGCCAGTTCGTCCTCCATTTCTTCATGGGCTCCTGCACCTTCCTCAACACTTTTTGCTGATACTATGCGCCCTTGTTAATCCCTCTCCCTCACCATGACTGCCGCATAGGTGCCGCTGACCATCTGGACCTCGTAGATCTTGTTATCCCTTCCGCATATGACTCCTCCTGTACTTCCTCCCCTTCCTCTTGTCCCAACACCTGACTCCGAATAATAATTACAGTGTGCTCCATCATGTAGATGACCAGAATTGTCACGCTGAGAATGACATTGCCAGTGCTAAACATCTTCGTCGACATTTGTAAACTGTGTAGCAGGGTGCATAGGTCCTTGATCTGACACCACTCCAGCAGCGTGATCTGCACCACCTCTGGATCAAGTTATCCCAGGCTATATGTCATAACGTATTGCAGCAGGGTTCGGCGGTGCTGCCACAAACGCTGCAACATGTGCAGATTCAAATTCCTGCGTGTGGGCACATCGCATTTCAGGCGTTTAACCACCAGACCTAAAGACTTATGTAGCGACGAAAGTTGTTGAGCTGCTGTGTGCGCACGATGGAAGTGAGCACATAGCGAGCGTGCCCGCTGCACAAGGCCATGTAGGCCGTGATGGTGTTTTAAAAATTGCTGGAGAATTAGGTTCAACACGTGAGCCATACAAGGCACGTGTGTCACATTGCCCTGACGATGGCCCGCAGCCAGGTTTGCATCATTGCCGCACACGGCTGTTAAGTCACCAACGGAGTCCGCTCCGTCAATTTGTACTCCGGTCGCCAGTTGACAACGTGTTCCTTTCATGCATAGTGCTGATGATGGGAGAGGAGTCGATGCCAGCGGCGCAGGTGGACGCAGGTTATGCTCACCCACTGGGCTGCATTACCTTGACAGATACAGAATCTCTGGCTGAATGTAGCTGGTGGGTATCTCACAGATGAAATACCATCATTCAGCCACAACCAATGGGAAGACACCACACCCTTTTTTATGCCCATCCTGTCTGCAGACCACTGCCAGACATAGCTCTGCTTTTACCCCCAGTTCAGTTTTATGATTTTGTGTGCTTGTAACCTGACAACTTTTCCTGCTTGCTGTTTATGTACCTTGTTGGCCGATCTGCATTTCACCTCTGCTTGTTTTCTGATTAAGTCCTGGCCGTCCCATTCTGTTCCTGTTCCTCAATTAATGTTTTGACCTTGCCTGACTACTATTCTCTGGAACTGCAGCCTTCCACAGGTATTAATCACCTTGGGCCCTGTGTAATTCCTAATCCCTGTATAGGGGTTAAAGGGTTTCAGGGTTCTAGGGGTCATGCTTGGTGAGTGGCTTCCCTCTAGCCTATCATTTACAGCCCATCTGAGTGTGTGGATCAAGGAAGGCGTTACACCGTGCTCTCTGCAGAAGGCCATGTGGGCCAGGATAGTGCTTTAAAAATTGCTGGACAACCAGGTTCAACACTTGAACCACACAAGGCACGTGTGTCACATTGTCACAGCGAAGGGCCGCACCCATGTTTGCATCATTGTCGCACCCGGCCTTCCCTGGCTGCTGGTTGAGTGGAGACAACCATTGATGAAACTCGGTCTCCAGAGCTAACCGTCCACAACTTCTCAGCGGTGTGACTCACATTTCCCATACATTTCAAAGTAAACCTTTGACCGCCTGATGGCATTGAGCTCTGCTGCCAGCATAGTAAGGAGGTGTGTGGTATTCCTTGTTCGCAGTTACAAGGAAGGGTGGCCTGACCACACAGGGCTTGCACCAAGGTGGAGGACCCACACGAGGTTGAAGAGGCAGAAGCAGTTTATTAACTTCTACATACAGAAGAAGGATTGAAACAACTCGTGGGGACGGCAAGACTTGTACAGCAGACCCTTCTCCATCTCTCACCATAATTTGCCAGTGCCCAGTCAGTGACATGTAACGCCCCTGTCCATGCTTACTGGGCCAATTATCTGTGGTGAAATGCACCCTGTCACACAGAGTTTCTCAAGGAATCAGTGATGTTTAGCGCGACATGCTGGTGTAGCGCGTGCACGCCTTTGTTGGAGAAGGAGTGGCGCCTGGGCATCGGCTCTTGGGGCACTGCGATGGGTATAAGGTCTCGAAAATCCTCGGTTAAAAAGGTTGGAAAGGCAGCATTTTGGTAGCCAACAGTTTCCAGATGCTGAAAGTCAACCTCTAAGCCATGTCATGCCCTTCTAAAAGCATGTAAAACACAGTGAGGGGACTCCAACCACAGTCTCCCTCGTTGCCACTAATTGGGCCACACACACCCCACTTGACTGGCATCAGTTGACCTTCCCTTTTGAAAAAGAAAAAGATGCTTTGCATGAAGCACTCTCAAAAATACGCGTGCCTTTCCCGTCCCCTGGCTGACCCAGGGGAAGAAAAGTCCTCTGAGAGCCATGACTTGTTCATCTTGGTTCTTTTAGAAACACAGCGAGGGGACTCCAACCACAGTCTCCCTCGTTTCCACTAACTGGGCCACACACACCCCACTTGCCTGGCATCGGTTGAGCCCCCTTTTGAAAAAAAAAAAGATGCTTTGCATGAAGCACTCTCAAAAATACGCGTGCCTTTCCCGTCCCCTGGCTGACCCAGGGGAAGAAAAGTCCTCTGAGAGCCATGACTTGTTCATCTTGGTTCTTTTAGAAACACAGCGAGGTGACTCCAACCACAGTCTCCCTCGTTTCCACTAACTGGGCCACACACACCCCACTTGACTGGCATCAGTTGACCTTCCCTTTTGAAAAAGAAAAAGATGCTTTGCATGAAGCACTCTCAAAAATACGCGTGCCTTTCCCGTCCCCTGGCTGACAAAGGGGAAGAAAAGTCCTCTGAGAGCCATGACTTGTTCATCTTGGTTCTTTTAGAAACACAGCGCGGGGACTCCAACCACAGTCTCCCTCGTTTCCACTAACTGGGCCACACACACCCCACTTGCCTGGCATCGGTTGAGCCCCCTTTTGAAAAAGAAAAAGATGCTTTGCATGAAGCACTCTCAAAAATACGCGTGCCTTTCCCGTCCCCTGGCTGACCCAGGGGAAGAAAAGTCCTCTGAGAGCCATGACTTGTTCATCTTGGTTCTTTTAGAAACACAGCGAGGGGACTCCAACCACAGTCTCCCTCGTTTCCACTAACTGGGCCACACACACCCCACTTGCCTGGGATCGGTTGAGCCCCCTTTTGAAAAAGAAAAAGATGCTTTGCATGAAGCACTCTCAAAAATATGCGTGCCTTTCCCGTCCCCTGGCTGACACAGGGGAAGAAAAGTCCTCTGAGAGCCATGACTTGTTCATCTTGGTTCTTTTAGAAACACAGCGCGGGGACTCCAACCACAGTCTCCCTTATTTCCACTAACTGGGCCACACACACCCCACTTGCCTGGCATCAGTTGAGCCCCCTTTTGAAAAAGAAAAAGATGCTTTGAATGAAGCACTCTCAAAAATACGCGTGCCTTTCCCGTCCCCTGGCTGACCCAGGGGAAGAAAAGTCCTCTGAGAGCCATGACTTGTTCATCTTGGTTCTTTTAGAAACACAGCGAGGGGACTCCAACCACAGTCTCCCTCGTTTCCACTAACTGGGCCACACACACCCCACTTGACTGGCATCAGTTGACCTTCCCTTTTGAAAAAGAAAAAGATGCTTTGCATGAAGCACTCTCAAAAATACGCGTGCCTTTCCCGTCCCCTGGCTGACCCAGGGGAAGAAAAGTCCTCTGAGAGCCATGACTTGTTCATCTTGGTTCTTTTAGAAACACAGCGCGGGGACTCCAACCACAGTCTCCCTCGTTTCCACTAACTGGGCCACACACACCCCACTTGCCTGGCATCGGTTGAGCCCCCTTTTGAAAAAGAAAAAGATGCTTTGCATGAAGCACTCTCAAAAATACGCGTGCCTTTCCCGTCCCCTGGCTGACCCAGGGGAAGAAAAGTCCTCTGAGAGCCATGACTTGTTCATCTTGGTTCTTTTAGAAACACAGCGAGGGGACTCCAACCACAGTCTCCCTCGTTTCCACTAACTGGGCCACACACACCCCACTTGCCTGGGATCGGTTGAGCCCCCTTTTGAAAAAGAAAAAGATGCTTTGCATGAAGCACTCTCAAAAATATGCGTGCCTTTCCCGTCCCCTGGCTGACACAGGGGAAGAAAAGTCCTCTGAGAACCATGACTTGTTCATCTTGGTTCTTTTAGAAACACAGCGCGGGGACTCCAACCACAGTCTCCCTTATTTCCACTAACTGGGCCACACACCCCCCACTTGCCTGGCATCGGTTGAGCCCCCTTTTGAAAAAGAAAAAGATGCTTTGCATGAAGCACTCTCAAAAATACGTGTGCCTTTCCCATCCCCTGGCTGACACAGGGGAATAAAAGTCCTCTGAGAGCCATGACTTGTTCATCTTGGTTCTTTTAGAAACACAGCGCGGGGACTCCAACCACAGTCTCCCTCATTTCCACTAACTGGGCCACACACACCCCACTTGCCTGGCATCGGTTGAGCCCCCTTTTGAAAAAGAAAAAGATGCTTTGCATGAAGCACTCTCAAAAATACGCGTGCCTTTCCCATCCCCTGGCTGACCCAGGGGAAGAAAAGTCCTCTGAGAGCCATGACTTGTTCATCTTGGTTCTTTTAGAAACACAGCGAGGGGACTCCAACCACAGTCTCCCTCGTTTCCACTAACTGGGCCACACACACCCCACTTGCCTGGGATCGGTTGAGCCCCATTTTGAAAAAGAAAAAGATGCTTTGCATGAAGCACTCTCAAAAATACGCGTGCCTTTCCCGTCCCCTGGCTGACACAGGGGAAGAAAAGTCCTCTGAGAGCCATGACTTGTTCATCTTGGTTCTTTTAGAAACACAGCGCGGGGACTCCAACCACAGTCTCCCTCGTTTCCACTAACTGGGCCACACACACCCCACTTGCCTGGCATCGGTTGAGCCCCCTTTTGAAAAAGAAAAAGATGCTTTGCATGAAGCACTCTCAAAAATACGCGTGCCTTTCCCGTCCCCTGGCTGACACAGGGGAAGAAAAGTCCTCTGAGAGCCATGTCCACATTGTCAGTGGACAGACACGTGTGCTTATCTGCCAGCAGACCCCCAGCAGCACTGAAGACAGGTTCCGAGAGAACGCTGGCTGCAGGACACGACAAGATCCCCAAGGCGTACGTGGCGAGCTCAGGAAATTTATCAAGATTGGAAGCCTAAAATGAGCAGGGTTTAAGTTGCATAATAATGGAATCGATGTTTCCTTGCATATACTCATATATCTGTGTGTCCTCCTCTTTTTCCTTGTCCAGCTGTTTTGTTTTCGCATGAGTATATGTCCTTGTCACTTTCCCATGTGTTTGAGTTGTTTGTCACCTTTTGGACACCTTTGAGGGTGTTTTCTAGGTGTTTTTCTGTGTTTGTGATTGCCTGCCATTGTTTCCTATGCAGTTCGAGTTCGGTTCGTCGAACGTTCGACGAGCCGAACTCGAACGGGACCTCTGTTCGGCGAACCGACCTCGAGCCGAACCGGGACCGGTTCGCTCATCTCTAATGGAGAGAAGGTATGCACACCAATGACTATGCAAGGGGAATACATGTAATAGCAGAAACTGCTAAATAAGAGAAAACCGTGAAGAGGTTTGGGGGCTCTGTTGCGTTGATCAATTCAATAGCTAAATTTCTCTTTATTCATATTTCATGGCAGTAATGCAGATTCCACTCTCATTTTTTCATTTTTGCATATAGCTATTGTATTTTTCAGGCCAGTATTCACACATTAGTTTCTGCTATTACATGTATTCCCCTTGCATAGTCACTGGTGTGCATACCTTCTCTACATACAATGGACCAATTGGACCAAATATTAGAAACAACTTCAGGCTTGAGTAGTATCCTGGTCAATTCTTTATACCTTTTTAGTTTTTCATCATGTTAAGTTTAGCTAAAAATATTCAATTTAGAGAATTTTTTGAGTTTTACGTTTATCAACATCAAACTTCATATGTTGCCGCTTATTGAGCCAATTAGAAGAGTTAAGGTATTCTCTGAAAAAGTGTAAAATACCCAATTTTTTCATAATGTACAACCAGATTAAAGGGAATCTACCAGCAGGTTTTTGCTACCTCATTTGAGGACAGCATGATGAAGACAAAGAGACCCTGAATTCAACGTTTGAGTATACCACAAAAGTGAGTACACACTTCACTGTTTTTTAAATTTTTTATTATATCTTTTTATGGGACAACAGTGCAAATATAACACTTTGATACAACGCAAAGTAGTCAGTGTAAAGCTTGTATACCAGTGTAAATTTAGTATTCCCTCTAAATAACTCAATACACATGGAATAAAGTAAAAACTGCTCGCAACGAAAGTGAGTACACCGCTAAGTGAAAATGGCCAATTGTGCTAAATTATTAATTTTCCCTCCCCAATGTCATGTGATGCATTAGTATTACAAAGTCTCAGCTGTGAATGTGCAGCAGGTGTGTTAAATTTGGTGTTAGTGGTCACATAATGGTCACTGGAAGCTCAACATGACACCTAATGGCAAAAAATTCTCTGAGGATCTGAAAAAAAAATTGTTATTCTACATAAAGATAGCTGCCTAAGCTATAAGAAGATTGCAAACATGCTAAAAATGAGTTGTGAAGACAATACAGCAGTTTTAATAAGACAGGTTCCACTCACCACAGTTGACCAATGAAGTTGAGTGCACATGATTAGCTTCATATTCAGAAGTTAACTGTTCAAAATAGACATATATTAGTCCTCCCAGCATTGCCATAGAGGTTAAAGGGATGGGGGGGTCAGCCTGTCAGTGCTCAGATGATATGCCGCATACTGCATCAAATTTTTCTGCATAACTTATGTCCTGGAATTGAGCTTCTTCTAAAGGTGATGCACAAGAAAGTCTGCAAACAGTTTGCTGAAGACAAACAGACTAATCACATGGTTACTAGAACCATGTCCTGTGGTCTGATGAGACCAAGATAAACTTATTTGGTTATATTATTATTATTATTATTATTATTATTATTATTAATAATAATACTATTTATTTATAAAGCACCACATTGATTCCATGGTTCTGAACATGAGAAGGTGTTACATACAGAATACATATACAAGTTATAATAGAAAAACTGGTATAGAGGGAAGAGGACCCTGCCCTTGCGGCTTACATTCTATTGGATATTGGGGAGGAGACAGTAGGTGGGGTGTTGGTCAGGCGGCAGTTCTGGTACAGTGGCGAGGCGGCAGCTTGGGTGGTGGTGAGGCAGAAGCTCGGGTGGTGGTGAAGCGGCGGCTTGGGTGGTGGTAAGGTGGTGAGGTCATTGGAGATTATAGTCATTTCTGAACAAATGAGTTTTCAAGTTCCGTTTGAAGCTTGCAAGTGTGGTGAATAGTCTGACATGTTAAGGCAGTGAATTCCAGGAGACTGGGGATGCTCGGGAGAAGTCTTGGAGGCAGTCGCATGAGGAGCGAATGAATGAGGAGGAGAAGGAGGTCTTGGGAGGACCGGAGATTACGTGTTGGAGTGTAGCGGGAGATTAGTTTGGAGATATACGGAGGAGACAGATTATGGACAGCTTTGTAGGTCAGTGTTAGTAGTTTGAATTGGATACAGTGGAGGATTGGGAGCCTATGGAGGGATTTGCAGAGGGGAGAAGTGGGGTGGTGTTGAGGAGAGAGGTGGATAAGTCGGGCAGCAGAGTTAAGGATGGACTGGAGAGATGCGAGAATTTTGGCAGGGAGGCCACAGAGGAGGATGTTGCAGTAGTCGAGATGGGAGATTATGAGGGCATGCACTAGCATTTTTGTAGAATGAGAATTGAGGAAAGGACGGATTCTGGAAATATTTTTGAGCTGAAGATGGCAGGAGGTGGTGAGGGATTTGATGTGTGGTGTGAAGGACAAGGCAGAGTCGAATGTTACTCTGAGGCAATGAATTTTGGATACTGAGGAGAGCGTGATGTTATTTATTGTAATAGATAGATCAGGTAGAGAGTGTAGGTGAAATGGAGGAAATATGATTAGTTCAGTTTTGGCCACATTGAGTTTTAGGAAATGAGAGGAGAAGAAGGAGGATATGGCCAATAGACACTCTGGAATTCTGGACAGCAGAGATGTGACATCTGGGCCAGAGAGGTAGATCTGATTGTCATCTGGATTTACGTGGTACTGGAAGCCATGGGACTTTATGAGTTGCCCCAGGCCGAATGTATATATGGAAAAAAGTAAGGGTCCCAGGACAGAGCCTTGAGGGACTCCAACAGAGAGAGGGGTAGATGAAGAGGTCGTTTGGGAGTGGGAGACACTAAAGCGGGGCTTACACGCTGCGACATCGTTAGCATCGGCTAGCGATGTCAAGCGCGATAGCACCCGCCTCTGTCATATGTGTGATATTGTGTGATTGCTGCTGTAGCGAACATTATCGCTACGGCAGCATCACACGCACATACCTGGTCAGCGATGTTGCTCTGGCCGCAGATCCGCCTTCTTTCTAAGGGGGCGGGTCGTGCGGTGTCACAGCAACGTCACACGGCAGTCGTCCAATAGCAGAGGAGGGGCAGAGATGAGCGGCCGGAACATGCTGCCCACCTCCTTCCTTCCTCATTGCCGGTGGACGGAGGTAAGGAGATGTTCGTCGCTGCTGAAGTGTCACACACAGCGATGTGTGATGCCGCAGGAACGAGGAACAACATCGCTAATAAACAGGCAACGATATTTGGTTTTAGGGCGACCTCTCCAAAACCAACAATTTTTGCCTGTTTTGCGATCATTTAAGATCGCTCGTACGTGTCACATGCTGCGATGTCGCTAAGGATGACGGATGTGTGTCACTAACGACAAGTTTGGAATTCGTAACAGTACCAATTTCCCGGCCGGCCGGTTATGGGAGACTTTAGCATGTGCACACGTATCACAAGCAGACACAAACACGGCGACATTAGAGGACATGGAGGGCCACAAAAATAACCTAGCAATAGCTCTCTGGGTGGCTGAGATACCTGGATGACCACTAAACGTGGAGTCATGGAATTTTTGGAGAACTTGTAACCTAAATTTAGCAGGAACAAAGAGCTTAGTATCAGGCAATGAAGGAGGGGCAAGTGACTGGGCATCGTGAATCTTCGTCTCCAATTCGGAGGATAACCCAGCAACAATTATGAGATAAAGCATCAGCTTTAACATTCTTGGAACCGGGTCTAAAAGTGATGGAGAAATGGAAACGTGAAAAAAAAGTGACCACCTAGCCTGTCTGGGAGTTAAACATTTAGCGGACTCAATATAAGACAGGTTTTTATGGTCTGTAATCACCATAATCCGATGAACAGCCCCCTCCAAAAAGTGCCTTTATTCTTCAAAAGCCAATTTTATGGCCAACAACTCCCGATTTCCCACATCATAATTCCTCTCCGCCGAGAAAAACGTTTTGGAGAAAAATGTACATGGTCTCAGATTGGTTAGTAAAGCGGGTCCCTGAGACAGCACTGCACCCACTCCCACCTCTGAAGTGTCCACCTCTATAGTGAACAGTTACGAGAGATCAGGCTGAACAACAACAGGAGCGGTCATAAACATATTTTTAGCTTTCCAAATGCTTCAACTGCCAGAGACGACGATACTTAACATCAGCCCCCTTACGGGTGAGATCAGTGAGTGGCTTGACTACTTGAGAGAACCACTTAATACATTTTCTGTAATAATTGGTGAAGCCAAGAAAATGCTGGAGGCCCTTGAGGTCCCTGGGTTGTACCCAATTAACAATAGCTTGTACCTTTCCGAGATCCATTAGAAACCCGATAGAATAAATCCTAGAAAAGAAAGTTCTTGAACACAAAAGGTACATTCCTCGGGTTTCACAAACAGGGAATTGTCCCGTAACCTAGTCTTTGTCGGATGAAAAATGAGAATATCATCCAAATACACAACCGCAAAACGTCCAATGAAATCAGAAAATACGTCGTTCATGAAATTCTGAAATACAGCAGGACATGACTAAATTCTAAAACAAGCCCGCAGAGGTGAGAAATGCCATTTTCCACTCATCCCCCTCCTGGATGTGAACAAGGTTATAGGCTCCCCTGAGGTCCACCTTAGAGAACCCTTTTGCACCAGATAACTGATTATACAGATCTGGGATGGCTGGAAGTGAATAGGCATTTCTGACTGTAATTTTATTGATATTAAAATATGACGTATAGTCAGGGAATTTATATGAGTAGAATTCAAGAGAATTATTCCCAAAGTGCAAAATTTTTATTAAATATAAAAGGTGCTGAACACAGCAATAGACAACCCAAGGTGATCTCTTTAGATCTTCTAAATATGGGATAATCTCTCCATCTGCTCCTGGATACCAGGGGCAGACCGGAGGATCCTAGATACGATCCATAGCATATATAAATCACACAGGTAATGGTTTGATACAAACAATTCTATACATAGAACTCAATAATAAGCCAATACTCAAAGGTATTTCAATAGACAATCAGAGTCCTTTATCAGAGAACCATTCCACTTCTGTGGATACATGAAATTGCTGTTGGCAATGATATAGTAGTCCTCAGTTTGTTGTATACACCGTTGTATATGGATGGTAAGCCTGGTGATTTTACCTTGACACGTTTCCCCATAAACAATGGTTCTTCAGGAGGCTATGAATATAAATATAGTCCATCAGAAATCCCTCCATTGTAAAGCAAAAAAACATGAAACACAAAAGATACACAGTTTGTATATACTTGCCCAAAGTAAAAGATGAGAGATGAATAATCCAAATCAGAGATGCTGTTTCATGGTAAGCTGATCCTAGATAGTCCTGCCTTGGGCACAGTCAATGCTGTAGAGATTCCACCTTCAGCAGTCAGGGAGGCACCATGGAAGTGCATGGCCGAGTGGGCTTTAAATACCTACACCCAATTACACCTGTATCACGTTAGGCATCAATAAACAATCAAGCAGTAACGTGTGATGTCACAGTAATACCATTGTGCATGCGCGGGCCGCCTAGCAACAAAGGCATCATAATTGACCGCATAGTGATGTTTACATACGCCGCGCGCATGCGCGGACCGGTTACGGAGTGCCACAATGATCAAATAGTGGGCCGTTCAATACCAGGTCCCGCGCATGCGTACAGCAGGTACCATTAACGTTGCAGGTCACATGGCCAGATCAGGTCAGCGCCGGAACAATAACCATGCCCAGCGCCTGCCTCTCACGTCACATGATCGAAAGAAGCGTCCAATAAGTAACGGACACGTCACTGCTTATTCTAGGATAACATAGCTACTCTATCCGTATTCCACTGTAATGGAGTGCAAACCAGTGGAGGCAGGATAAACAGATGCACAGGTGGGTATATATATTTAGGTACCAACTAACATGGCAAATATACAAGTGTACATATCATACGGATAATCATTACAAATACAATTATAGTATGCACACTTAAGTACCAGCGAACATGACAGATACATAATATACATATCATACGGATTATCAACCCAAATACAATTATAATATAACCATATGGAATTCATTACAAAATAGGGCAGTATATTAGGATATTAAGATAAATATAGTCTGTCAAAACAGACAATCCCCAAATAGGGAATTTATTTCTCACTTGAGTATGGATTGCAGGATCACAAAATCAAATAAAAGACAATCAAGCAGCTATGAGGGGAGAAAGCACATAAATGACAGTTGTTCATTTAGTCCCTTTGGGGTCATTGACCCCATCCTAAAAATCCAAGCTGCCTCCTTTTGTAAAAGTACCCTATCAAAATTTCCTCCTCTCACATTTGGTTTGACCAGTTCCATCATTGCAAAACTAATATGTCCCAAATAACCCCCATGCACCGTGTTCATATGTCTCTCAATGGGGGTGTCTCTCCCATTGTGGATATCAGATAAGTGCTCCCCTATTCGCTTTTTAATTTCCCAGAATGTCTTCCCCACATAATCCAGAGGACAAGAACATGTGGCTCTATAAATAACCCCAGACATACTGCAGTTCCCAAAATCTCTTAGAAAAAATCTCCTACCATTAGCTGAGCTGTAGAAGGATTTGCATTGGTCAATAGATTTACAAATATTACAATTGCCACATCTAAAAAAACCTGCAAATACACCTATCAAGCCACGTACCTTCCGGACGCGGGCCCTGATACATACTATGAACCAAACTGTCACCTATAGTGCGTCCACGCCTTTAGGTGATTCTGGCCTATTGTCCCGGCACTGACCTGATCTGGCCATGTGACCTGCAACATTAATGGTACCTGCTATACGCATGCGCGGGACCTGGTATTGAACGGCCCACTATTTGATCATTGTGGCACTCCGTAGCCAGTCCGCGGCATGTACGCATGTGCGCGGCATTTGTAAACATCACTATGTGGTCGATTATGACGCCTTAGTTGCTAGGCGGCCCATGCATGCGTGATGGAATTGCTGTGATGTCACACGTCACTGCTTGATTGTTTATTGATGCCCAACGTGATACAGGTATAATTGGGTGTAGGTATTTAAACCGCACTCAGACATGTACTTCCATGGTGCCTCCCTGACTGCGGAAGGTGGAATCTCTACAGCATTGACTGTGCCCAAGGCAGGACTATCTAGGATCGGCTTACCATGGAACTGCATCTCTAATTTGTATTATTCATCTCTCCTCTTTTACTTTGGGCAAGTATATACAAACTGTGTATCTTTTGTGTTTCATGTATTTTGCTTTACAATGGAGGGATCTCTGATGGACTATATTTATATTCATAGTCTCCTGAAGAACCATTGTTTATGGGGAAATTCGTCGAGGCAAAATCACCAGGCTTACCATCCATATACAACGGTGTATACAACATACTGAGGACTGCTATATCATTGCCAACAGCAATTTCATCTATCCACAGAAGTGGAATGGTTCTCTGATAAAGGACCCTGATTGTCTATTGAAATACTGCTGAGTATTGGCTTATCATTGAGGTCTATGTATATATATATATATATATATATATAATTGTTTGTAATTTTATTGAGTTCCCAAAAATCGAGACATGGGTATAAGCCACCATCTTTTTTTAAGAAAAAAAGAACCCAGCAGCCACCGCAGGCGAGACAGAGGAACTGATGTGACCTTTATGTAAACTATCGGAAATATACTTTTCATGGCAGCGCGTTCCTACTCCAAAAATAGGCCCTAGTGATTTTGGGGGGGCAAAAACAATATGACAGTGTGTTATTTTTGGAAGCACAAGGTAGTAGCGGCACCATGGTGGTAGGGGCACTGGCATTTGCAGCTCAGTATTGTGAGTCAGGGCATATCTGGGAATGGGAATCACCTGCTTAAATGGGAAAACCTAGCTGGTCATCAATATTAGAAAAACTAAAGCTATCCTCCTACTACTAATCATCTTTATGATAATCAGGCTGAATTATCAAGTAGTGTCTGACCAATGTCATCACTATCATCTATTGCTTCCAATACTTTTCCTTTTCTTCCTCTATTGCACCATCATTGGCCAGAATCATGTGTCCAGTCATCTGTGTGGAAACTAGAAAAATTGTAAACAATAAACAAGTACTGGATAGTCCCTTTAAACTATTACATTTTCTGTTTAGTGTTTTGCCTCTGTTTTCTCTCTTATCAACAATTCATGCATAAATTTTATCTCAGAAACAGTCATCGAGTGATTAAGATGACCATAAAAATGATCATAAAAATTACAGATTATCTCTTCAACACTGAGATACATTATGATGAGTATTTTTTTTCAATGCGCTTAAAAATATAGCAATACTAACAAAGATTCAGAATATTATTCCTGAACTCTTCTTGCTTGACTGCAACAAGCAAAATTAAGCTTTTTGCACATAATGCATACCGCATGAGAAGTATTTTCTAATTTCTTTTTGTTTGCCCAAGCAATACAAGAAAAAAAAGTAAAATTATTAAATGATACTATAATAATATGTTATATTTTAATCATTACAATATTAATATAATATAACTTTAAATTTTGTTTGACAGATATATTTCTTTTACTAATAGATGATTGATCAAGGAATAATTGTATGTTAAAATTTAGGATGTAAATAAACACTAAGTTTTATTTTCTTACATGACATATTCTAATAAATATTTCAGAGGTTAAATAAGTAAATACCTAAAATATAGAGACCGGCAGGGAACCAGGCAGTGTCAATTTCGAAATAGCAGGGCATCTCTGAAGTAAGGATGGCTTGTTTAATTTTTCTAACCAATAAGAGTATTTAGGTAACCATTTCTAGAAATATTTAAAAATTATTCATCAACATTATTACTAACATTTAAAAAAAATATTCCAACTTTCTTAAGCATGTATAATTATTGTTTCTGATTTGATATATTTCAATATAAAGTATTACATTTTTAATCAGTTTATTATAATTGTTTTGCATTCATAGGATAGGTGATACCTTGCTAATCATTGATTCCAAGAAATACTGCAGTGCCCCATTAGAATGGAGCTGTGGCTATGCAAGTACCCAGCTATGTAGTCCTTTGAACAATGAGTAGAGCGGTGGTGAACATTCATAGTAGCTGAACTAAGTTGCTATGAAAATAGAAACAACCCTTTATGTCTTCTACTTAAATCTTAAAAATGAGACAAACACCCCAACTTGCCATATTGAAAATTTTCACTGGTATTCCCATAGTGATGAAAACCAACAGTATGGCAAAAAACTCCAAAGTACACAAAGAACAACGGGAGAAACAGCAGTATATTGTGCCAAATACAGAAATAATTTTATTTAAAGAGAACCTTTCACCACTTTTGGTGACTATAAGCTTAGGCCACCACCAGTGGGCTCTTATATACAACATTCTACCATGCTGTGTATAAGAGCCCAGGCCACTGTGTAGAACGAAAATATGACTTTATAATAAATACCTAAATGGTTAGTGCGGTGCAGACGGGTCAAATTAGTGGCTCTGTTCTCCGGGTGCAGCGCCTCTTCTTTCGACCATCTTTGTCCTCCTTCTTCTGAAGCTGGGGTGCATGACGCATCCTACGTCATGCACATGCGGTGGCATTGAGGTCCTGCGCAGGCGCACTTAGGATGTCTCAGTTTTTTTTGTGAACATTTGATTTGCAAAAATAAAAGAACATGCAAAAAAGTGTATTCATTTTAATAAGTCTGTGATCTAGTCTTCTATCCATAAATATAATGGATGGTACATGTATAAAAAATGTGTTAAAGGGCCCCTAGGCTGTCACTTTTGACTATTTTTTATACTTATTCACACAGCCTACTATTAGAATAAATTTGACATTAGCATCAAAACATAACAAATGGCACATGGCTTTCAATAATGGGTAAAGGAACAAAACATTCAGCAATGATTTTTCTAGCAGAAAATAATCTCACAATTATGTATCTTCTATTTGTGTCACTGATAAAATACAAAGGTCGTAGTTGGATTTTTCTGTCCATAAACAACATTTTGATATGGAGAACACAGTGCATAGTTGTCATTGTGACCTGTCATTGTGATCTCAAGAAACGTTTTTTTTTATAACTTTTAAAACTTTTTTTTAGATTTAGCCAAAACTGTAATACATGGTATTATAAAAAGTTAGACAATTTTCAATTTACTTTCCAAATTAAATCCTTACTATTTGAAATATCTTTGCTTGCAGTCATTTAGCTGGAACCCTCATCATTTTCTATCAGGAGATGAAAACATTTACTAATCATGTGATGATCACAGAGATACATATCTTGTTATCAGACACAACACTTTAATGGTGAGAACGTAGAAAACACTGATTCAATGTTTTAAAAATCTAACCCTGGTTTTACCTTAAAGGGTTTGTCCACTACTTGAACATTAATGACCTATCCTTAAAATAAGTCATCAATGTCTGATCTGCCAGAGCCAACAAATAGCACCCCCGCCAATCAGCTGTTGTCAGTGCCAGTGGTGGTACTAGGTGGCCGGAAATGCTCAGTTCCAAAGCTGTTCAATCTAGTTTTAGTGGCCATGACAGGCTACTGCACACCCTTCTCATATTGATTTGAATAAGAGGCGGATGTGCGGCCAATATCAGAAGATGGAGCAACTCTGGAACTGAATATTTCTGGCTACCTGCTACCTCCACCAGCATTGAGAACAGTTTATCGGCGGGGTGTCAGGTGTCTACCCCAAAGCCAATCAGACATTGATGACTTAGGCGGGCTTTGCACGTTGCGACATCGGTAACAATGTGTTACCGATGCTGCAGCGATAGTCCCGCCCCCGTCGCATGTGCGATATCTAGTGAAAGCTGCCGTAGCGATTATTATCGCTACAGCAGCTTCACACGCACATACCTGCCGTGCGACGTCCCTCTGGCCGGCGACCCGCCTCCTTCCTTAGGGGGGCGGGTCGTGCGGCGTCACAGCGACGTCACACGGCAAGCGGCCAATTGAAGCGAAGGGGCGGAGATGAGCAGGATGTAAACATCCCACCCACCTCCGTCCTTCTCATTGCAGCCGGCGGCAGGTAAGGTGATGTTCCTCGCTCCTGCGGCTTCACACACAGCGATGTGTGCTGCCGCTGGAGCGAGGAACAACATCGTACCAGTCGCACCATCGGCATTATGGAAATGTCGGAGGCTGCAGCGATGATACGATAACGACGCTTTTGCGCTCGTTCATCGTATCAAAAAGGTTTTACACGTTGCGATATCGACTGCAACGCTGGATGTGCGTCACTTTCGATTTGACCCCATCAACATCGCACGTGCAATGTCGCAACGTGCAAAGCCGCCCTTATCCTAAGGATAGGCCATCAATGTTTCAATAGTGGGTAACTTCTTTAACCCCTTCATGACTAAGGATGTACTGGTACATCCTTGGCCATATCTGACTCATTTTGCTGCCATGATGTTTTTTCTGTGAATGTCTGCAGAGCATCAGCACTCATAGTAACACAGCATTTCTTCTGATCAGAGCAATGATGAAGGATAGCACTGATCAGGAGAAGCGATTAGACAGTGTAGCCATAAAGTCCCCACTTGTAGACTGAATAAAAAAATGTTAAAAAATGTAAAAAAAAGTCTGAAAAAATAAATAAATAACAGTTTAAATCACCCAATTTTTTTCTAACTTGAAAATAAAAAAAATAATAATAAAAAATACACACAATTGGGATTGCCACTTTTAGAAGTGCCCAATCTGTCAAAATATAAAATCAATTAAAGTGATCAGGACATGGCGTAGCGAGAAAAAATGTTCAAACTCCAAAATTGTGGGTTTTTGGTTGCTGCAACATTGCATTAAAATGCAATAACAAGTAATCAAAGCCTCACACCAATGAAAAAATGGTATAATTAAAAATGTCAGCTCAACATGCAAAAAGTAACTCATCATTGAGTCCCAGATCCCGAAAAAAGAGAATTTTATGGATCTCGGAAAATGGAGACCAAAATACATTTCTTTTTTTAACAAACTTCTGAATTTTGTTCTACCACTTGGATAAAAGTAAAACTATAAATTTTTGGTATCTACAAAGTCATACTGATCTGGGTAATCATATTGCTAGGTCAGTTTTTCAAAGTAGTGAACAAGCTAACGAAATTTCCTTCCCCCCCAAAAAAATGAGCAATTGCACTTTTTTTCACAATTTCACCGCACTTGGAATATTTTTCCCATTTTCCTATGCAATATGGAGCAGAATGAAAGGTATCATTCAAACGTGCAACTCGTCCCGCAAAAAACAAGCTCTCATATGGCTATAGTAACGGAAAAAATAAAAGGTTATGGCTCTTGGAAGAAAAGGAGAAAATAACGAAAGCGAAAAATTGAAAATCACCTGGGGTGAAGGGGTTAAAGAAAATGTATATGTCTTTCATAGTAGGATTTTCCCTGGAATTTGTCTGAAAAAAATGCTAAAAAAAAACCTGAGAAGAATGAACATAGTTATAGGAATATAAAAATGACTTGCGGTTCATATGTTCTGTCGTTTACAGCTTCTTTCCTTTCAGGCTTCTAATGACGCAAAACAATTAAAGATGTGACTGGCCCATTGTTCTGGCAGCTTCTCTTTGGAAGCCACTTGGTATTAATGTAAGGAATTGTAAGTGCTGCCTATATCCCCTTTAAAGAAAATGTGATGTTATACATACACTCTCTGATAGAAGTTCTGTAGCTTATCCACGTTATGTAAATAAAAGCTTATAACCTGACTTTAAATTCATCCATTGGTTTTATAAATTACTCTTTTGAAAGCTGAAACCCTCCCAAATTTGATTTAGAATATGAAAATAAGGTTGCTGCAAAGCTGAAATATTGATCATTTAATGAACACAGACAGGTCAGATTTTGGCAAGACAAAAGTTTAAATTCTAATACAAAGATATGTTGCATAACATTGGTAAATGAAGTTGTGGTGCTATTAGAGTCACATTTAATATTTTGTGTGACTTCCATGATCTTGAAGGACTGCATCCATGCGGTTCAACAATGATTCATACCATTTATTGATGAAGTCATCAGGAATAGCAAAGAATGCAGTCTTACATGCCTCCCAGAGTTCATCTAGATTCTTTGGTTTTGTCTTCCAAGCTTCCTCTTTCATCCTACCCCAAATATGCTCAATGATGTTCATGTCTGGTGACTGCCTGGCCAGTCCTTGAGCACCTTGATCTTCTTTGCCAGGAGGAAGTTTGTTGTATAGATGGATGTATGAGATGGAGCACTATCCTGCTGCAGAATTTGACCCCTTTTATGATTGGGAATGTAGGAGGTAGCTAATACTTCTTGATATTTTAGGCTAGTGATATTGCCTTCCACCTTGCAAATGTTTTGCACACCCCCATACTGAATGTAACCCCAGACCATGATCTTTCCACCACCAAACTTAACTGCTTTCTGGATCCATACAGGCTCCAGTAGGTCTCCTGCAGTATTTGCGGTGGCTGTGCTGTAATTCAACTGAAGATTCAACAGAGAAATCCACCTTCTTCCACTGTTCCAGCGTCCATCGGTTTAGCAGGCTGTGGGACTTGGCAAATGCCACACGTTTTTTTAATTGCCTTTTGTTTAGTGCTGGCTTCTGGGCACTGATTCGACCATGGAGGCCATTTTGAGATAGAATCCTACAAACTGTTCTAGTTCACACAAGAACTTGAGGTGACCAGGCCTGTTGGATCTCTGCTTCAGTGGAAGAGGGGCTGGCTTTGGATTTTCTAACCAACAAACGTTCCTACTGAGCAGTTTTCTTGCGGGGTCTGCCGGACCTGGGCTTGTCAAAAACATCTCCAGTCTCTTCAAATCTTTTTTTAATTATTTTTATTTGATGCATTAAAGATGCCAGCCACCTCTGCAGTGGATCTGGTCTTCAGCCTCTTGATAATCAAGGCTTTGGTCGCAGGGTGAGTTTTTGGCATGTTGTCAGAGGAGAAGTTGCAGTTCAAGTGAAGGTCTGGGGTGCTTGGTTTCTTTTTATACACACCCACTAATTAACCTATCATTTAGTGAGCACAGGTGAGGATGTAAACTAGGATTGGGTGCATTATATGACAAGGCGACAAAACTTTTGTCTTGCCAAAATCTGACCTTTCTGTGTTCATTAAATGATCAATATTTCAGGAACTTTATTTTCATAACATAAACCAAATTTGGGAGGGTTTCAGCTTTCAAAAGAGTGATTTATGAAACCAATGGATGAATTTAAATTCAGGTTATAAGCTTTTATTTACAATAACATGGATAAGCAACAGAACTTCTGTCAGGGAGTGTATATATGCAGCGCACTGTTTTAAATGTGGTTATACAGTATGTGTATGGTAAATTACATGCACATGGTCGGGCACATTTTGGATTAACAGTAGAGATTAGCTCAGGAGGACAGGAGCTATGTGAAGATGAACAAGGGAGACTAAAGTTCAACAATAAACTTCTATTTACTACACAGTCCTTTGATATAACTACAGTATGTACATCAGATAATAGGTGCAATGCTTCACGTGAGTTCCACTTGCATTAAGCAGGCATGGGCACGTCTCTGTTACCTTTAATGACACTTCATTTTGTTTCTACTTCATACTCTTGAATCTCATGACAATAATTCATAAAATTATTTAAAGCAATATATATACCTGTCTTTAAAGTCACCACTAAAGATGTAAAAAAAGTTAGCAAAATAGACGCTTCCGGAAGAAGACTGCCAGCATTTTTTTTTGCAGGAAAACCTTAATCGGATAGGCTGGCATCTAAATACGTCATGTGCATATACCCTTTATGTGTCATAAAAAACCTTGGACAAATGCTGAGCATGCATAGGGAGCGGGCAGAGGTTAGGAGTTCGCTCACGTCTATGTATGCAAAATCGGTTTGATTTTTATCCAGAAAAGTTGGACGAATAATATCTGTTTAGTTCTCCATGTGTCCTAGAATCCATATACAATGCATTTTTGTGCTCTGAAACTATTATTGTATAATAAATTACAGGACCATTTACAGTGTTATATGCTACAGAATGGTAATACTGTATATCGATGTCATACAGATGGTCCGTGTGCCTTTTTTTTAATTGCAGTTATAGACTTGCATTGGCGAGTCTCGGCTATTTTACATGATCATACACAATGTGCAGTGATTTTTTTTCCTCAGGCCGAAAACAGCTGAGGTAAGAATTGCAGATTCTGCAGTGCCTTATTGTTTAATATTGGAACAAGTTCCAGTGTTACACTTACTGTTAGCAAAGCCTTACAAATGGTCCGCGTTCTTTCTGTAGGCTGGGTTCATTTGTTTGTCCATGTGTCAGTTTTGGAATACTTCTTGCAATTGTTTTTCTAGTATGAAAACAAAAATTCTTCGCTTTCATTACCGATTGAATATGGAGAGCACATCAATGACACCTGTGTACTTTTGTTTTATTTATCATAGAGCCATTGACAAGTTTAATCTACTGCAGAGATCAAACTAGGACATCTCTCCAATTTTTTGTGGACAATAGTACCCCAAAATTTTAGAACATTTGAAAAAGCACATTCATTGTAAAAATAAAGGATGGCAATTGTAGCAGAAAAAATCCAACTGATATGTGAAAGAGCCCTTAGGCTGAGACAAGACGGTGACTTTAGATGTGGAACAGGTCATGCGGCAAAAGATTGGTTTGTGCCTCTGCTAAACTGAATTGTCACCCCTAAACTATCATGACAAGGAAATCACAAAAACTTCCAACTGGACTTGACTTTTTGTGAAATCTTTGATGTGGTCGAGGTACTTTCAGCATCACAATTTGAACCCATTCACCTGCATTATGCGGTAATGTAGCAGTGGGACATAGCAATCTCTGGCCAAGCGACGTTTGATGCAGCCAAAGTTGCCATTAGCTCAAGTCTAAACTTGTGTGTACATCACATTTTAACACCTTAAAACAAAAAGTAGCAGCTTACAGTCAAAGATTGCACATATAGTTGCATAAAGTTCACAAGACCTTTATGTTAAATAAATATTAGAATATATAAGACATTGATTATTATAAAGTTTTTAGTGAAACTGTAAACTCATTTTAATATACTGTATAACATATCCAATGCGAAGAAGAGCCAAGTTGTTTCGAAAGATATTGGATTGGCCGTGCAGGTCTTCGTACTCAGGCATGACGTCACCTGCTTCCTTCCTGCATACTCTGTGTCCAGTACCTTGCCGTGTTGCTTGGGATGCCATCGGCCAAAGCGTTCTAGCAGCAGTATCGCACCTAGTAGATCAGGACTCTCACTGATAGACGCCTGACATCACGAACCCAAGGGCTTGATGCCAAGTGACATTACACATCTGGTATTAACCCCATATATTACCCCGTTTGCCACCGCACCAGGGCAACGGGATGAGCTGGGGCAAAGCACCAGGATTGGCGCATCTAATGGATGCCCCACTTCTGGGGCAGCTGCGGCCTGCTATTTTTAGGCTGGGGAGAGTCCAATAACCATGGACCTCCCTAGTCTGAAAATATCAGACCCCAGCTGTTCACTTTACCTTGGCTGGTGATCCAATTTTGGGGGGACACCCACGTTTTTTTTAATTATTTATTTAATTTAAAATGACAGCGTGGGGTGCCCTCAGTTTTGGATTACCAGCCAAGGTGAAGCTGCCAGCTGTGGTCTGCAGACTGCAGCTGTCTGCTTTACCCTAGCTGGCTATCAAAAATAGGGGGAACCCCACGTCTTTTTTTTTTTTTAAAATTTATTTATTTTTTTGGCTAAATACAAGGCTAAGCACCCCTTAGTGCCACATGAAAGGCACCAAAGCGTGCAAAATTACAAAATGCAGGAAAGTGGGACATTATGTGTCTTTCTGCCATTATAATGACAGAAAAGACTGTTATGAAGTGTAAAAGCACAAGAAAATCCCCAGAGCGCTCTACGCTGTGAAAAATACTAGAAAATGGCACTGGAGTGAACATGTGACCGCCTCATGTAGGTTGAAGCTATGGATCCTGGGTAAATTTATGAATTTTCCCTCCTTCAGTTTTTTTGCAGTACGCAAAAAAACGGAAGGCACACGGATGACAAACGGATGACATACGGACCGTATACGGAACAGAAACAGATGCCACATGGATGCATCCATGAAAAAAATGGAACTTTTTTTGCGGACCGCAAAAACGGATCGGTCGTGTGAATGTAGCCTTATTCTGATCTGCCGTTTATAAACAGCAGGCAGAAATAAGTGAATAGCGCCCCCAAGCGTCAGAAAATTTCCGGGGTTTCAGGGGGTAGCTGAGACCCTGGAGATCATGATTCAGGCCGTTTTTTTCCGGTCCCCGCTCACGTGATCACCAGTATACACCGTATACTGATGATCACGTTACAGTAAATGACAGCGCCGGTAAAACATTATTTATCTCTCATCTGGCATGAACAAACATGTCAGATGGGAGATAAATCTCTCCCCAGTCCCCCGGTGTCGCCAAAAATCCCCCCCCCTGACCACCTCCCGAAATCCAAGATGGCCGCGCACAGCAGCACACTGGCCTCATTCACCCTACTCCTCTGATTTCTGTCGCATGTGCCATGACACATGCGACAGAAAACTCCTCCCCAGGCCCTGCCAGGTCACCCCCTATAACACCAACGGTGTTCCCCGGTGTCCCACGGTACCTGTGCAGCGTTGATCCCCCGCTGCCCCCTCCTTCACAATAGATGCTGCCACATGCGCAGAGTGGCTGTCAGCTCAGCTTCCTGTGTTCAGACACAGTGAGTGGCGGTAACCATGCAGCTGTAAGCTACTGCAATGCCCTGCTCATGAGGTAAGGAACATAGTTGATCAGGAGAGCTATACTACATTTCCAAATGGAGGTATTTGATTTTATAGTTGCACTGCTGAACGACTCCCAAACATGAGAGTCCGTTATACGCCACAAGAAAACATGTCTAAATATCGAGCTCTGTTGTTTAGTATTCATTCAGCTGGATAACTGGACTTAAAGGGGTATCTTATCTCCAAGATCTTATCCCCAATATATAGTAGGTGGAACAGCAATAATATCAGTAAATACCAATATTTGGAAATGTAGAATAGTTCTCCTGATTAGGCATGCCCTTACCTCATGAGCAGGGCATTGCAGCTTTGATAGCAACAGTTACGACACGGCCTCTGCTGCTGTGGACCCTGGGAGAGTGGGTGCATATTCATTGTACCCACACTCCTCACATGGAGGGTCGGCACACATAGAAAATGGGGGATACATTCCCTGAGCATTTCACCCGATATTCTAGATGGTCCAGAGTCGTCGTGGGACCCCCTTATTTTTTTTTCCTTACAATATATTAGTGAAAGAGGGAATGTTTTGAGTGAGTGTTTTTTCAAATAATTTTTTTTTTGTCTATTTTTTTTGTTAGTACTGACAGTTTGTGATGTCGGGTATCTGCTAGATGCCATGACATCACAAACTGCTGGGCTTGATGTCAGGTGACCTTACAGCTAGTATCAACCCCATTTATTACCCAGTTTGCCACTGCACCAGGGCACGGGATGAGCTGGGGTAAAGCGCCAGGATTGGTGCATCTAGTGGATGCGCCACTTCTGGCATGCCTGCGGCCTTTTATTTTTAGGCTGTGAAGGGCCAATAACTGTGGACCTTCCCACCCTGAGAATACCAGACCACAGCTGTCCGCTTTACCTTTGCTGGTGATCCAATTTGGGGGGACCCTACTTTGTTTTGTAATTATTATTATTTATTAAATAATTATAAAAAAGAGCCTGGGGTGACCTCCACATTGGATCACCAACCACGGTAAAGCTGCCAGCTGTGGTTTTCAGGCTACAGCCGTCTGCTTTACCCTAGCTGGCTATCAAAAATGGGGGGGGGGCACGTCATTTTTTTTTAACTATTTTTTTTAAATAAAAAAAAGGAATGGGCTTCCCTGTATTTTGATTGCCAGCCAAGGTAACGCCAGACAGATGGGGGAGGCAATCCATAGCTGTCTGCTTTATCTGCGCTGAGAATCAAAAATACCGCGGAGCGCTACGTCATTTTTTTTAATGATTTATTTTTTTCAGTACTGTGACGTCATCGCTGACAGACGGGGTTACCATAGCAACGGTGCTCCGATCACATGATTCCAAGTGTCGCTATTTACCGGCTGTGACAGCTAGTCCTTGCATGTGGGCTGACTCAGTAAAGAGCGCCGACATGCATGGACGGGGAAGCCCATCATGTGCCAGAGCATCTCGCCTGTAAAAGGACATGCTCAAACGAGCATCGCTTACCGGAGAGATGCACTGACAGGACCTAGCCAATGATATAATAGACATGTGACTGGTCACATGGCTATTTTGACGTCACTTAAGGTCCTATCATCAGTGCTGGTTACCGGGAGGATGCAGCGATTATCGGAAGGAAAAGCAGCAGGAGACAGAGTGAAGGACGCGTCGCGGGGACCGGTAAGTGTAATGGCAATGTTTATTAACTGTATGTGTACATTTATAATGTGTTTTTATGTGTTTGTGATTGCCTCCCATTGTTTTCAATGGGGTTTGAGAGGTTCGTCAAATGGCTCTCCGAACCGAACTCGAACGCGGCCTCCGTTCGACGAACCGAACCGAACTCAAGCCTCTAGAGGCTTGCTCATCTCTAATCATAAGTGTACAAAATAATGGCTCAAGGGACAATTGAACACAGAGCACAAGGATTAATGTACAAAGGGAAACACACATTGAAACATTAAAAACATTTAAAACAAGTGCCCAAATAGGGTATAGTTACTGAACAAGCTAACCCCAACATGAATGTTAACACCGTTATGTGTCAAATAGCAGTTTTCTCATATATCATTGATAAGGCCCCACTGCGGATTTTGCATTCAATATCCTCTTTTAAAGCCCGCTTTACGCACTACAATATATCTTACGATGTGTCGGCGGGGTCACGTCGTAAGTGACGCACATCCGGCATCGTAAGGTACATTGTAGTGTGTAACAGCTACGTGCGATTGCGAATGAACGAAAATCCGTTCACCGCATACATGTCGTTCATTCCTCATGAATTGAACATGCGGTTGTGCAATGTTTCTGAGGCAGCGCACATCGCAGTGTGTGACACCCCGGGATCATTGAACGACAGCTTACCTCCGTCCGCGGCTCCCACCGACAATGCGTAAGGAAGGAGGTGGGCGGGATGTTTACGTCCCGCTCATTTCCGCCCCTCCGCTTCTATTGGCCGTCTGCCGCGTGACGTCGCTGTGACGCCGAACGTCCCTCCCACTCCAGGAAGTGGATGTTCACCGCCCACATCGAGGTTGTATGGACGGGTAAGTACGTGTGACGGGCGTTAATCGTTTGTGCGACACATTCAACAAATTGAACGTGCCACACATACGATGGGGGCGGGTACGATCGCATACGATATCGTATGCTAGATCGTAGGGTGTAAAGCAGGCTTTACATGCATTATCCTGTACTGGTCACTGTAAAGAAAAGCCATGGACCCCATAGGAGGGAGGGGCGACATGACCGGAGGGAAGGGGAAAGTGAGGGGATTAACAAAGTTAAAGTAAAGTGCATTATGGGCCATTATAGGGGATTGGTGCAAAAGGGTCCCTGTAGGGTGGGGGGGACTATATAAGCAGTAGGGGAGGGGTCTTACCTCCCTTGTGACTCTGGACGGCGAAGGATTCTGAGCGGACCCAGGACCAGGACCAGGACCGAGTAGCCAGCAGCGGAGAACATGGCGGACCTCCAAGAACTGGATCGTATTATCCGAGCGGTGGTGTCGGTGCACGGGGCCCATGCAGTGCAGTCCCACTTCAGGGCTGCCTGGGATTCCCCGTCGGCACCTGCCCCTTGCTCCCCCCTAGCCATGGGCGGCGTTCCAGGCCCCCCCGTCAGGTACTCTCCAGGTTCAGGGGGAACGAGGAGGCCCAGTGAGAGCCCCCCTCGGGACCCTCCTAGGCGGGGCGGGCAGCGGCAGCTCCCTGCATCCGCTCCGGCCACCGGGAGGAATCTTCGGCGAGGCCGCGGTGGACGAGAAAGGGGCGTGGCCAGCCCGGGGCCTTCTTCCGGCCTCGGGCCTCGGGCTGGAGTTTGGAGCCCAGCGGCGTCTCCCGGCCGGGAGCGAGCCCGGCGACGAACTGAGGCCAGCGGCGGCCTGGATGGAGGTGGGTCCAGCCTGGAGCCTTCTTCCGGTCCCAGGCCTCGGGCTCAATTTGGCAGGACAGTGGCAGCCCGGGATCCGGGGCATGCCCAGCAAGGAATGGAGGCACGGAGAGGGGGCGTGTCCAACTTGGGGCCTGCTCTGGATGCCGGGCCCCCAGCGGTGAGGCACGTCCCGGTGGCAGCTTCTGCACAGAAGCAGGCCCGGCTGTTGAAGGAGGCCAGCAGTACCCTCCGAGGACGGTGGGGGGGCCGGGTGCAGGCAGCAAGAAGGGGGACCGGTGTGGGCAGGTGCCGCCCAGATACCTATGAGGCTGCGGAGAGCAGGAGGGACGGCGGAAGCCCTGAGGTGACTGCCAGGTCCCTCAGGTCAGCAGCACTGCGCCCGGCGGCCACGGTCACCGTGGGAGGACCCAGCGGGAGGTCCCATTTGGAGGCCCTGGAGGGCAGGAAACAACTTTGGGGAGCCCCTGACCTCGGGGAGAGGCTCCTCCAGGAAGAGGACTCGGTCGGCGGCAGCCCAGGGGACAGGACGGTTTTGTGGGCTGTCGCCGCACAGAAAGCAGAGGACGCCGGCTGCCAGTGCCCACGCGGCGGCCCAGGAGGGCGTCCGTGGTGGAGGGGACGCATTGGCTGCGTCCTCTGGAGCTGGGACGGTGGAGGACGGCTACATTGAGGAAGAAGAGGGAGCCCTCAGGTTGGGGGACGAATCAGAGGAGCAGATGGCAGAGGACGTCGCAGTACCAATTTCCATCTCTGCGTCACGGTCGGGTGAGATAGGCGTGGATTTGGCATGGCTTACGGCGCGGGGTGCTGGTGTTGGGGAGGTGGCTGCGGGCACGGCAGCGCCAGAGGGGTCAGCTTTGCTTAGTCAGTTGCTGGAGCTTTTGCAGGGATTAGCGCGAGCGCCGGCGGCAGCGGCGGCCTGGACGGGGTCGGCGGCGGATGGCGCAGCGGCGGCCAACAGCAAGAAGGTGCCGGTGGGGGCGGGTGCAGTTAGCGGAGCAGTGGAGCCCGTGGGCGACAAAGCAGAAGAAAAGGAGAAGGAAAAGGAGGATGAGGTGGAGCGGCTGGATGACAGGGCTAAGAGCGAGGTGTATGTGTGCTTTGAGGGACCGCTAGGGGCGCACCTCAAAAAAGAGGTAAGGGAAAAAATTTGGAAAGGGAAGTATGTGGAGATATTTTCCCTACTACCCCTGGTAAAATTTAACATAGACAAGGTGAAGCCGAGCAACTCCAAGAAGGAAAAGGAGGAGGAAGAAAAACGCCGTTATAGGCTCATTCATCGTTCCTTTTCCAATTGGTTGCAGGCGTTCACGATTTTGGCTAGTGTGATAGGGGAAAAGGAGCCAGAGCACTGCTCGGCTCTTTTCGGCTATATGGATGCAATCGGGGAGGCGTATTGCACGTACGGGGGCTTGGCATGGCTGCGGTATGATGAGCAGTTTAGGCAGTGGAAGGCGTTGCGGCCCTGCATGCGGTGGGACCATAAGGACATTTTCTTATGGATGCGATTAATGGCGGCCCCAAGCCAGCCTTTTTGTGGCGGCGCCGGGGGAACGAGAGCCGGGCCCTCGGGGACCCAGAAAAAGGGACTGTGCTGGCAATTTAACAAAGGCCAGTGCAAATTTGTTGCAGCGTGTAGGTTCATGCATGAGTGCTCCGGCTGCGGGGGGGGGGGACTAGTTTGTCCAAATGTTTTAAGAAAGGGAGAGGCAAGGCCGGGGGCAGGTCTGGTAAAAGGGAGGATGCCAGTGAAAATAGAGGCGATGGCGCCATTTTTAAATAGGTATCCGGACGTCCGCAGCGGCGCCGCTTTTGCGGTTTGGTTTCTTGTACGGTTTTAAGATTCAGTAAGTGGTTGAGGCATTGCCTCCGGTTTGTCGTAATTTACGGTTGGCAAGGGACCACCCTTTGGTTGTGGGTGAGAAGTTGGGTAAAGAGGTTGAGCTGGGCAGGATGGAGGGCCCATTTGAGAGCCCGCCGTGCAGTAATCTGGTGGTGTCCCAGCTGGGGGTGGTGCCAAAGAAGGAGCTGAAAAAATTTCGGCTCAATCATCATCTCTCATTTCCGGAAGGGTCGTCCGTGAATGATGGCATTGCACCGGAATTGTCGGCGGTGTACTAAGTCTCGTTTGACAAAGCGCTGGACTTGGTACGGGCGGCGGGATGCAGTGCATTGATGGCAAAGGCGGATGTAGAATCGGTGTTTCGTTTGTTGCCCGTGCATCCGGAGAGTCAGCACCTTTTGGGTTGCTGGTGGGGTGGGAAGTTTAATTTGATCGTTGTTTGCCTATGGGTCGTTCAATTTCTTGTTCGTATTTTGAGGTGTTTAGTTCCTTTGTTGAGTGGGTGGTGCGAGACGTGTCCGGCTTGTCCTCCATTATCCATTATCTAGATGATTTTCTTTGTGTTCGTCCGGCGGGATCCATGGTTTGTGCTGGTTTGTTGTTCACCTTACAGAGAGTGGCGGATCGTTTTGGGATCCCTTTGGTGCGAGAGAAGATGGAGGGGCCGGCGCCGGTTATGCGGTTCCTGGGGATTGAAATCGACTCTTTGGCTATGGAATGCAGGTTGCCAGAGGAGAAGATTGCGGATTTGCGGAGCGCGGTAGCAGCAATGATAGCAGCAAAGAAAGTGCGGCTTAAGGTGGTACAGTCTTTGCTCAGGAAGTTGAATTTTGCGTGCAGGATTATGCCGATGGGGTGTGTGTTCGCCAGGAGGTTGGCTACAGCTACGGCAGGCGTACGGTCCCCGGCGCACTTTGTGCGGGTCACGCGGGAGATCAAGGAAGATTTGTTGGTTTGGGATGTCTTCTTGCGGCGTTTTAACGGCCGAGCTTTGTGGTTGAAGAAGGTGGTGCCCAATGGTGCGCTGGAACTGTATATGGATGCGGCCGGGTCGGCGGGTTTCGGCGACATTTTTCAGGGACATTGGTGCGTTGGTAGGTGGCCTGAGGAATGGCGGCAGGGTGGCCTGGTAAAAAATCCGGCCCTGCTGGAGTTGTTTCCAATCATGGTGGCGGTGGAGTTGTAGGGGTCGCAATTTTCGGGACGTAAAGTGTGCTTTCATTGCGATAATCAGGCGGTCGTGCATGCAATAAACAGCTTGTCAGCAAAGTCTTGACCGGTAGTGGTATATCTGCGGCATTTGGTGCTCATGTGTTTACTGTGGAATATTCATGTGGTTGCAAAACATGTGCCAGGGGTTGATAACGGGGTGGCTGACACTTTATCTCGTTTTCAGTTCCACAGGTTTCGGGAGTTAATGCCGGGGGCGGACGAGATCGGAGCGGTGTGTCCAGAGGACTTGTGGAGGCTGGTGAGGCAGTGATTGCGGGTTTGATTAGGAATTCGGTGACCAAGGTGACTTGGTGCCGTTATGCTAAAGTGTGGGTTGAGTGGCAGGCAGTGCTGGGAGCGATGTTTGGTAACGGACAAGTGGATTATTTGTTGGCGCTACTGGCATTGGTGAGTGAGGATTTTAGGGCTGGGAGGTCAGCATCGGCAGTGGCACTTAGGGTGGCAGCTGTGGCCTTTTGGTTGCAGGTTAGGGGTGAGCGAGATGTGTCGCGGGATTTTCGGGTGCGGCAGGCCTTGAAAGGTTTTCATAAAGGGGTGAAGGAACGGGACACTAGGCGGCCCATTTCTTTGGTTTTGTTACAGCGATTGGTGGATGGTTTGCAGGTAATTTGTGTCTCCGTTTATGAGAGGGTGCTTTTTCAAACGGCTTTTGTGTTAGCCTTTTTTGGGTCTTTTCGGATCGGGGAATTGGTGAGCTGTTCTAAGGTTAGGGGGGGTGGTTTGCTGTCCGAGGATGTGGCAGTTGTGGGACGGAGAGTGGAGTGTCGGCTTCGGCGGTCCAAAACGGACCAGATGGGTCAAAGCAGGTTGGGGGTGCTGTATGCGGTGTAAGGGGTTGAGTTGTGCCCGGTGCAGATGGTGAGTAAGTTTTGCGGCTTGCGGGGCGGTCTTCTGGGCCCGCTGTTACATCACAAGGATGGGACTTGGTTGTCTCGTTACCGGTTTGTAGCAGTGTTGAGGAGTTGTTTGCGCTGGGCGGGGGAGTGCCCGGAGGATTACGGGTCCCATTCCTTCAGGATTGTAGTTTGTTGGTTTTGCCGTTGGTTGTGGTTCCTTGCTGCAATTTGGAATTGGTGGTGTTTTGTTTATTAAAGTTGTTTCTTTTGTTGTAGGAATCTTCCTGATACGGATTCTGGGGCACTCCTTCGTGTTCTGGGGGCCCCGTCAGGCTGATGCTCGCCCGAATGGTTGGCAGTTGGGTGTGGACAGATCGCTGGCGTCGGTCAGTGTGCGGGGCATGGAATGGAGCAGGGTCATGCCGGAGTTTGAATATTATTGCAGGGTGGATAGACCTCCGAACGTGTTGGTTTTGCACGTGGGGGGAGTGACTTGGGCGCACGGGCATCACGTGATTTGATCAGGGACATCAAGATGGATCTATTGTGTTTATGGACCAGATATCCGGGTTTAATAGTGGTGTGGTCGGATATTGTGGCCAGATTGGTGTGGAGGAGGGCGCGGTCAGTTGAGAAGCTTAATCGCGCCCGGGCTCAAGTGAACTGGGTGGTTGCGCATTTCGTGCAGAGAAACGGTGGTATTGTGGTGCGGCACGTGGACCTGGAGTCGCCAAAGTGGCAGTTTAGGAGGAGTGATGGGGTTCACCTTAATGAGATTGGTTCCGATCTATGGGCCTTGGTTTTGTGTGATGGTGTGGAGCAAGCCTTGGGTGTGTGGCGGGTCCAGGCCATGTAAGGTGTCACGTGTCCTGTTCTGTGGCGGGGGTAGGCCTGGTCCAGAGGCGGTTGTAAGGGATTGGTGGCTGGACCGAGAGGCACTGTCTTGGTATGGTGTCTCCGGGTTCCGGTAAATTGCAGGCATGGGGTTCTGCAAAGTTTGGGGGGTATTAATCCGTGGGGTGATTAATACCTCATCTCTGGGTCAGAGTGTTGCGGCCAGGGATATTGGTGTAGGAAGTGTTTCTGGACCGGGCCTACATAGGGTTATATGTACAGTTATTATTTATGTGTTACCTATTATTATTTGTTTGGGGGTCGCCCGTTAGACGGTGCCTTGTGTTAGAATGTTAATAATAGGTAATAAAGGCTGCTGTGGCCAATTTGTTATTACCAAGTCGCATGCAGTCGGTGTGTTATTTATTAGGTTTAAGTTCGTATAGTAAACGATCACGACCGGAGAATCCATGCTCAGTGGTCAAGCCTGTATCAGGTCTGAACCTTATCTTTCATTGGCTTGCCAGTTAATCAACAGTCCAGAACGGGTACATATAAGTCAGCATAGATTTAGTGAGGCATCTCGACGGATAACAAATTAGATCTTAAGAATCGTTACCTATTGGGTCCAGATCATCAGCCCAGGTAGACAGTGATATACACAAGGGGAGGGAAGGGATAAGATAGTACAATTTCCCACATCAGAGTCTCCAATGATCCTGACACAGTCACCAATGGATTAAACACAGAGAAACCTCACAGACTCATGACACTGTAGTCACTTTAACCCTGAGTAAACTGATTAGCCTATTAGTGATACAGGGAGGGAACAACCATGCCAGCAAACATTCATCACAGCTCAAAGGAAAATAGCATGTTATACTAGTGTGGCGCCCTGGACAAGCCAGGACGTCACAGGTACTACAACAACACACCCCACACCCCGGTTAGGAACATCAGAGTCACACACAAATCCTTGTTGCCTCCCTCCAGGGGCTGATGTCCACCCCAGGTGGGGTGGAGCCAGGCGGTTGGCCCCACCCACCAAGGAGTTCACAGTCCTGGATGCGGGAAAAGAGAGCAGAACAGTTTAAAGAGTTGAGGAAGTGGTTGTGGAGCAGACTGGCCGTGTCCGGGTATGTGGCCCGGGCACAGAAACAGCAAGGTTGGCAGACCGTGGTGACCGTCTGCAGGCGAGGCCGATTGACGCACAACCGTAAGGACCGGGGATGGGCGGTGGCCTGCCGGTACCGGACCGGGGAGCGAAGAGAAGCCAGCACCATTCGGCAGGGCCTACGGACCCCGACCAGGCTTGGAGTCGCCGTTAAACCAGTCAAATCCATCAGCGACGGGAACCTCCGGGGTTTCCCAGCAGCAAAGACCCGACTGAAGGCAACCACTCAACCGTAAAGGGAAATACAGCTACCGCCACAGCTAGAGTTCCCAGGGCCAGAGCCTGCGGGCAAAAGGGGCTCCTCTGGCAACTACACCGCTGGGGACTGGGTCACCGGTGGGAAGCCATCGGGGCCAAAAACACATCAAAGGTGCAGGGAGAGACAGTCACCGCCAACCTACCGGGAGTGACCACCGCAGCCGTCTGTGGGACCCGTCCATACAGCCGTTTGTTTTACCGGCGGAGATATAGCGGAGGCACATGTGACCGTGCCTGGTCCTGTACTGACTCCGGCTGCCCGTCTCGTGCAGGAGGAGGCAGAGGTCAAGAGGGAGAGGACCCCTGTACGCGTCCCCCACGCCTCGGCTGAGGCTGCGCCGGGTCGTCGCTGTGAGGCAGCACCCCAGGCCATGACACCGCGGGACCTTCCACCCAGGATGCCAGTAATGGGCAGCGTAAAGGAGGTCTCGCGGGGCCCGACCCGTGCGCAGGGGCTTGCAGCAGCCCCTTACTGAGACAGGGAGCCGACCCCGCTGGGCCAGGAGATTGCGGAGAGGGAGAAGAGGAAGGCGGAGCTGGTAGCCCGCACTATTAGAGAAAAGGAGAGCCTCCGCAAAGCCACCTTCCGAGTACGGGGCCCGAGATATGA
This sequence comes from Anomaloglossus baeobatrachus, assembly GCF_048569485.1. Taxonomy (NCBI): domain Eukaryota; kingdom Metazoa; phylum Chordata; class Amphibia; order Anura; family Aromobatidae; genus Anomaloglossus; species Anomaloglossus baeobatrachus. The sequence goes on from NC_134354.1 coordinate 199,927,866, forward strand.
GGGACAAGTGAGGCGGTTCGATGTCCGTAGGGGATACAACTTTATCTTTGAACCGGGCCTGAAGGCCGAAGTTTTTGTGGCCCGAAGGGACGTGAATGACCACCTGCCAGAGGACCACCCGGGCCGCAATCTGCTCCCCGGTGACCTCGTCACCTATAGCCGGCACTGCGGGGAGAGGGGCTGGTTTACCCTGGACGCTCGGCTGTGAGAAGGCTAGGAACCCCAAGCACTAGCCCAGCCCCCTCCCCCGGTTGGTGGGGTGGACCTGAAGTGATGTCAGTGGTCCTCCACTACGAGTTGTCCCCGTTGGGACCACCAGTACCGTTGAATGAATGAATTAGCCGAACTGTTATCTGATTTTCACCGTGATTTAACCGGCCGTTGCCGGCAACTAGTCCCCGTTGGGACTTTCTGCACTGTTTGCGTAAGAAACTGCTTACGGACAAGCCCGAGAACTTGCAGGGCAACCACAAACTAGTCGCATGTAAATAAAAATGTTGGCTTATACCGTTACCGCCTCCGAAGAGGCTGGTTTGAAGGATGGGCCTGGAGGAAATGGATGGCCCAGGTCCGCCACTACCATAAGCGGTGGCGATCCTCCAGGGGTCCCCCATGGACGTGGGTCCCCTGAAAGAGACCGTACCCGCTCGGGCAATTTGGTTCTGGACTGGGGCAAGGGGTGCTGCTCACTTCTTAGGGGCAGCATCAGGGCCGGGTTGTTTGGGCGGGGGGAGAGCGGAAGCCGTTTGTTTAATAAAATTGACTGCCGTTTAGTAACGTTTAAGAACCGTGCCTCCCGTTAAGGGAAGATATATAAAAATATGCTTATGTTTACATGTTGTTTTACTTTTTCAGTTGTGAAAATAAAACCGGTGATGGACGGGCAGCCCGCGGACGGTCTGCGTTTAACCAAGGGGGAATGTGGCGCCCTGGACAAGCCAGGACGTCACAGGTACTACAACAACACACCCCACACCCTGGTTAGGAACATCAGAGTCACACACAAATCCTTGTTGCCTCCCTCCAGGGGCTGATGTCCACACCAGGTGGGGTTGAGCCAGGCAGTTGGCCCCACCCACCGAGGGGTTCACAGTCCTGGAGGCGGGAAAAGAGAGCAGAACAGTTTGGAGAGTTGAGGAGGTGGTTGTGGAGCAGACTGGCCGTGTCCGGGTACGTGGCCCGGGCACAGAAACAGCAAGGTTGGCAGACGGTGGTGACCGTCTGCAGGCGAGGCCAATTGACGCACAACCGTAAGGACTGGGGACGGGCAGTGGCCTGCCGGTACCGGACCGGGGAGCGAAGAGAAGCCAGCACCATTCGGCAGGGCCTACGGACCCCGACCAGGCTTGGAGTCGCCGTTAAACCGGTTAAATCCGTCAGCGACGGGAACCTCCGGGGTTTTCCAGCAGCAAAGACCCGACTGAAGGCAACCGCTCAACCTTGAAGGGAAATACAGCTACCGCCACAGCTAGAGTTCCCAGGGCCAGAGCCTGCGGGCAAAAGGGGCTCCTCTGGCAACTACACCGCTGGGGAGCGGGTTACCGGTGGGAAGCCATCGGGGCCGAAAACACATCAAAGGTGCAGGGAGAGACAGTCATCGCCAACCTACCAGGAGTGACCACCGCAGCCGTCTGTGGGACCCGTCCATCCAGCCGTTTGTTTTACCAGAGACTCCGTGTACGTTACTGGCTGAGTGAGTACCACCGTGAGGTCTGGCACCGCGCTGCCCCGTGACCCTGCACCTTCCCAACTCCTGCCATCCACCCCTCCAGTCGCTATCACCGGGCCCGGGACCATCAAACCCCCCTACCCACGGAGGGGAGATAACATCCCAGCTGCTCCCTGTCATCACTCCCGGGATTCCCGTCCAGAGCAGCGGTGGTGTCCCAACCTCACCACAACCGTGGGTGGCGTCACGGACTGACTTCCCAAACCCAGAAATCATCCCCTTTAACTCACGGGCGAGGAGCGCCGCTCGAGTCCCCGGATCCGGCCCACCACTCGAGCCACCGAGCAGCAGCGCAGGACCTGAGCGTGGTGAGCGCAGCGCCCTCCCCGCCCGCGACACTAGCAGTATAGTTATCAGATGTACCTCAGCAGCAAGACCAAAATAGGTACTGGCAAGAAGACAGGGTCCCTATTCTAATGCAGGGGGTAAGATAACAAACAGGTTAAAGGGGTTAGCGTGGTGAACCCCATGCGTATCGCAACTAGGGGGTGTGGCTTTGTCAGGGGAAGTGCATTACACCCTTGTACAAGCCCTTTAAGCTCGTTTTGATTGTATAATTGCTTACCTCCGTGCAGTAAGAGGATTAGTATTATCTATAATGAGACCAGTGGGCACCGCCATCTTGACTGTGCATCACAGTCACATGATTTGAATCGCATTACACCAACTAATTGTACTGCTCATGCCCAAAGGATTATAATGTTAAGCAAGTTGTGTAAGTCCTTCCAAGAATAGCAGGACTTACTCATTTTATGTAGTGTGCCCAAGCAATGAGTTTAAATAGACCCACAGAGAGTTCTAGCAAGCTTCTAGGAATAAGAGGAATTTGCTCACTTTGTGTGGCCACCCCAGGCAATGAGTTTAAAGGTCCAGTCACACTAAGCAACTTACCAGCGATCCCAACAACGATAGGGATCGCTGGTAAGTTGCTAGGAGGTTGCTGGTGAGATGTCACACTGCGACGCTCCAGCGATCCCACCAGCAACCTGACCTGGCAGGGATCGCTGGAGCGTCGCTACACAAGTTGCTGGTGAGCTCACCAGCATCCAGTGACAAGCCCCCAGCGCAGCGTGGAAGATGCTGCGCTTGGTAACTAAGGTAAATATCGGGTAACCAACCCGATATTTACCTTGGTTACCACCGCACGGAGCTACATGTGCAGAGAGCAGGGAGCAGCGCACACTTTGCGCTGGCTCCTTGCTCTCCTAGTTACAGCACACATCGGGTTAATTACCCGATGTATGCTGCAGCTAAATGTGCACAGAGCAGGGAGCAGCGCACAATGCTTAGCGCTGGCTCCTTGCTCTCCTAGTTACAGCACACATGGGGTTAATTAACCCGATGTGTGCTGCAGCTACATGTGCACAGAGCAGGGAGCAGCGCACAATGCTTAGCGCTGCCTCCTTGCTCTCCTAGTTACAGCACACATCGGGTTAATTAACCCGATGTGTGCTGCAGCTACATGTGCACAGAGCAGGAGCCGGCACTGACAGTGAGAGTGGAGGAGGCTGGTATCGAAGGTAAATATCGGGTAACCAAGGACAGGGCTTCTTGGTTACCCGATGTTTACATTGGTTACCAGCCTCCGCAGAAGCCGGCTCCTGCTGCCTGCACATTTAGTTGTTGCTGTCTCGCTGTCACACACAGCGATCTGTGCTTCACAGCGGGACAGCAAAAACTAAAAAATGGCCCAGGACATTCAGCAACAACCAACGACCTCACAGCAGGGGCCAGGTTGTTGCTGGATGTCACACACAGCAACATCGCTAGCAACGTCACAAAAGTTGTTCGTTAGCAGCGATGTTGCTAGCGATGTTGCTTAGTGTGACGGGGCCTTAAGGCAGGAACTGCAACACTCAGCAAGCCAAACAAAACAAATCCTTCCAAAGATAGGAGGATTTATTGACTTTTTGTAATAACCCCAGGCAATCAATTTAAGCGGACATAGAAGGAACTATAATGTTCTGTAAGCCGTGCAGGCTCCTCCAAAAATAGGAGGACCCTTTCCCTCCATGTGGCAACCTCAGGCAGCAAATTTGAACAGACACGAAAAAAAATTGTAGTTCTCAACAAACATAGGAGGATTTGTACACTTTGGTGTAGCAAACTCGGGCAGTAAGTTTAGGCAGGTATATAGGGAAATGATAATGCTCAGCGCGCCATGCAAATACCTCCAATAATAAAAAAAAAAGTATAATTGGAGTATTTACTCACTTTACACAGCGATCTCAGACAGTAGGTTTAGACAGGCATATAAGAAATTATAGTGCTATGCAAGTTCCTCAAAAAATATGAAGGTTCACTCACTTTATGTAGTACCCCCAGATAATAATTTTAGAGACACAGGACATCTTTGATGCTTACCAAGCTGTACAAGTTCCTTCAAAAATAGGGGGATTTGCTTACTTTGTGTGGCAATATTAACAATGACTTTAGGCAGGGACTACAGTACTCAGCAAGCTATGCAAATCCTTCTGAGAACAAGAAAGTTTATTTGCTTTCTGTAACTACAGTACCTCAGGCAGTTAAGATAGGCATACAGGAACTTTTAACGCTCAGCAAGACGTGCAAGTTCCTCCAAGAATCGGGAGTTTTACTCATTCTGTGTAGCAACCTCGGGCAATAGATTTGGACAAATATGAATAGAATTATAGCGCTCAGTAAGTTGTGCAAGTTCTTATACATATAGAGGGTTTTGTCCACTTTATGTAACAAGCAATAAGTTTAGGTAGGTATACAAGAAAATAAATTTCCCAACAAACTGTGCAATTTTCTCCAAAAACAGGAGGAATTTCTCATTTTACATGGCAATCTCAAACAATAAAGGGGGTGTTACACGCAGCGATATCGCTAGCGATTTCGCTGGTGAAAGCACCCGCCCCCGTCATTTGTGCGTCACGGGCAAATCTCTGATCGTGGCGCACAAAATCGTTAGGAGCTGTCACATGCACTTACCTGCCTAGCAACGTCGCTATTGCTGGCAAACCGCCTCCTTTCTAAGGGGGCGGTTCGTGCGGCGTCACAGCGACGTCACTGAGCGGCCGCCCAATAGAAGTGGAGGGGCTGAGATGAGCGGGACGTAACATCCCGCCCACCTCCTTCCTTCCACATTGCCGGCGGCCACAGGTAAGCTGCAGTTCGTCATTCCCGAGGTGTCACACGTAGCGATGTTTGCTGCCTCGGGAACGACGAACAACCTGCGTGCTCAACAATCACCGATTTTTTAAAAAGGAATGACGTGTCAACGATGGACGATAAGGTGAGTATTTTCCATCGTTAACGCTTGTTCCTTGCTGTCACACGCAACGACGTCGCTAATGATGCCGGATGTGAATCACAGAATCCGTGACCCCGGCAATATATTGTTAGATCCATCGTTGCGTGTAACGGGGCCTTTAGTTCAAACAGGCATATAGGGAATCACTGCGCTCCACTTACTGCCCAAAGGACTACATATAGATACAGTTGTTCCCCCCATGGACAAGCGGTCCTGTACGGCATGCATAGTAGTAAAATGGGGGGCGGACAAAGGTACATCAGAAAAGAAGCTTCGCACATTGTTAGACCCCTATGTTTGAATGCCAAAGTCCTATGGACCATCTGTATAGCAGCATTCATATTGTATACAGTATTTATAAGTGACACAATGACAGGAGTGGTCAGTTTCTGCTATCTGCATTTCTTTGTCTATACTAGGGTATAGTCTACTAATTGGGGCACACATATTGCCATTTTTAACTTTGATCCATTTCAATATACAACACAAGTGTCTTCTACATGTAATTGTATATGAAAAAGAAAACTATAGTTATGATATGGTGCAAATATATATATACATGACTCTCAATATATGAGATCCGCTGCTGGCAGCTTCTATTGCAATTGTTGACCAAAGATGTGCTTGATGGGAAAAAAATATGGAGACACTGCTGTAGGCCAAGGAAGCATGTTTAAGCCACGCAGGCTACAATACATCATAATGCCTAGAGTAGGACCAGTGTGATGTTCCTTCATAAATTCTTCTTCATCATACCTCACATCACTACTCTCAAAGGCTATCATAGTGAAGAACAAGATGGCAATGTAGACTGGAATTGAGGTCTATTTTCTTTAGTGATCAATCTTGATTTTGTCTTGGATGCAGTGTTAGCCGAAATTATTTGGACAATGCCATAAAAGAGCTTCATGAAGAATCATCATGCCAGTCCTACTGGGATTGTGGTGTTGCAATTAAATCGGTGATGTTTGACAATGCAAAATAGGATTTTATCAGTTAATTTTGATTTGCAATGTTTTTATGATGCATTTACTTTTCGAATTACAGTTAAAAATAGGTATGAATAGTTGTTAGAAACTAAACCCTGAGCTGTTCCTGTGTTGTAGAACAGGCTGCATCGTTGCTTTTGGTCTATGTTTAAAATCAGTAAATTAGACAAGATGTCTTAAATCCTTTCCTGCCAAGATCATACAGGGTGGCAACTTAAGAAAAAAAACAAAGAGAAAAATTGTATGAAAGATACCCTGAATAATAATGAATAAAATGCAAGTGCTTAATAACAGGGTACTTAGTATATACATTTTTGCAAAAAGGTAATAAGCCATCCCACCTCGTCACGGTGTACCCATCTGGGATGGTCCCTAACCAACTAACGTTAAAAACATTTTATGTACCTGACTTGTGTCTATTAAAACTTCAATGTGAATGGTAACAAGTGGTCAGCTGGGTCCCAGATTAAATACACAGCAAAGTGGGAAGCAATTGGTTTTTCAACCTCAGTATAAGGAGGGCTGCGCCCCTAACTTGCAACAAAGCAAGATAGCAGACAAAAAAAACCAAAAAACTGAGCTGTAACAAAAAAAACAGTAAACGTACAATGTTCCAAGCATGTAAATGGCAGCCTCTAGACAAGAAAAAAAACAAAGAGAAAAATTGTATGAAAAATACCCTAAATAATAATGAATAAATGCAAGTGCTGAGGGTGGCAACTCAGTAGCTAAAGATGTCTGAGGTACATCCTGGCTTCTAATAGCCATATTTCAGCTTATATCGCAATTATGTAGCACCCAGGGATATGGGGTACTCTGTTCCGGGCAGTGTCTCTATTGGCAATGTCACCATGGTGGCCGTTACCCAGTTCCGTGCCCTGGGCCCTGGGCCCTATACAGCTAGCCCTAACCCCATTATTACCCAGCGAGCCACCCGGCATCAGGGCAGCTGAAAGAGTTGGATACAGCGCCAGAAGATGGCGCTTCTATGAAAGCGCCATTTTCTGGGGTGGCTGCGGGACTGCAATTCACAGCGGGGGTGCCCAGAAAGCATGGGCACCCTGCACTGTGGATTACAATCCCCAGCTGCCTAGTTGTACCCGGCTGGACTCAAAAATTGGGCGAAGCTCACGTCATTTTTTTTTTAAAAATTATTTCATGAAATTCATGAAATAATTAAAAAAAAAAGGGCTTCCCTATATTTTTGGTTCCCAGCCGGGTACAAATAGGCAGCTGGGGGTTGGGGGCAGCCCGTACCTGCCTGCTGTACCCGGCTAGCATACAAAAATATGGCGAAGCCCACGTCATTTTTTTTGTTTGGGGGGGGCAAAGAAATCCTGCATAGAGTCCTGGAAGGAGGATGCTGAGCCTTGTAGTTCGACAGCTGCTGTCTGCTCTCCTGCATACACTATTGGATGGAGGATGCTGAGCCTTGTAGTTCGACAGCTGCTGTCTGCTCTCCTGCATACACTATTGGATGGAGGATGCTGGGCCTTGTAGGTCTGCTCCCCCTGACTCTCCCTCAAGCATACAGTCCTGGATGGAGCATGCTGAGCCTTGTAGTTCTGCAGCTGCTGTCTGCTCTCCTGCATACACTATTGGATGGAGTATGCTGAGCAAAAACGCAGCAAAACGCAGCAAAAAAACGCGGGTGCGTTTTTGTGCAGTTTTTGCCGCAAAAAACGCACAAAAGCGCAGCATCAAAAAAACGCAGTGTGTGAACCTAGCCTAAAAACGCAACTATAAACGCAAGGGGTGGGTAGTAAAGTGACATGTACAGGAAGAGGATTCCTTCTGTCAGTAAACACAGAAGCGTGAATCCTCCCGGTACCGCCACCGCTGCTTCAATCATCCATCCGGTGCCATGTCAGCTCCCGTGCAGCGCCATGGCTTGGTGGAAGGTGGAAGCAGCTGCGAAAACAAAAGTGAACAGTAGAAAAAAAAATGTCATGCTCACCTGTCTGCAAACTCCCAGTGCCATGTCCGCTCCCAGCACCTCTCCCGGTACCGCCGCTTCGGCTGTTTGCAGTCTCCCCGGTCACGTCCGATGGCTGCAAGATCTGGTGGTGGATCACCTGATGCGTCACCTGACGCATCAGCTGATCGTAAGTCTCGCGGTGACGCCGGCACCTGGCCGGTTTCACCTATCAGCTGATCCTGCCGTCAGGAGACTTCATCAGCTGATTATCGGCAGCTCCTGCAGCGATCAGAATGGATCATAATCCCGTCCGATCGCTCCAGGAGCTTCCGGTAATCAGCACGTAAGTGAGGTTTTTTTTGTTTTTTTTTGCACCAATGCATCAGCTGATTGTATAAACGGCTTTTATACAATCAGCTCATGTGTGATGTGATTCACGTCCTTGAACCTGACACATCATCTGATCGCTTTGCCTTGCAGCAAACCGATCAGATGATATTGGATCCAGATTGGACGGCGCGGAACCCTTGACCCAGGATTACTGCGGAGGGGGGAATCTTTATTTCAGTAAAGATGGAGTCACTAATTGTGTTGTGTTTTAATATTATAATATTGGCGTGACACCATGAATTTCGGGCTTAGGGCCAGCTGATAATATACAGCTAGCCCTAACCCCATTATTACCCAGCGAGCCACGCATCACCAGGGCAGCTGGAAGAGTTGGACACAGCGCCAGATGATGGTGCTTCTATGGAAGCGCCATTTTCTGGGGTGGCTGCGAACTGCAATTCGCAGTGGGGGTGCCCAGAAAGCATGGGCACCCTGCACTGCGGATTCCAATTCACAGCTGCCTAGTTGTACCTGGCTGGACTCAAAAATTGGGCGAAGCTCACGTCATTTTTTTTTAAATTATTTCATGAAATTCATGAAATAATTTAAAAAAAAGGTCTTCCCTATATTTTTGGTTCCCAGCTGGGTACAAATAGGCACCTGGGGGTTGGGGGCAGCCCATACCTGCCTGCTGTACCTGGCTAGCATACAAAAATATGGCGAAGCCCTCGTCATTTTTTTGGGGGGCAAAAAACTCCTGCATACAGTCCTGGATGCAGGGGGCTGGCTGGCACATTTTAGCCTGGGGGGCACTCATAAGGCAGTGGCCCTCAAGTTGCGGCAGCCCACCTTTGGTCTGTTTATCTCTGGCCACTGCATTAAAGCAGCAGTAACAGACTTTATGAACAGGCTGGTACATATATATGGGAGCAGAACCAAGCTTACTACAGAGATATCAGAACAGAACTGACCTCACTACAGAGATATGAGAGCAGAACCGAGCTTACTGCAGAGATATGGGAGCAGAAACGAGCTTAGTACAGAGATATAAGAGCAGAACCAAGCTTACTACAGAGATATGGGAGCAGAACTGAGCTTACTACAGAGATATGGGTGCAGAACCGAGCCTACTGCAGAGATATGGGAGAAGAACTAAGCTTACTACAGAGATATGGGTACAGAACCGAGCTTACTACAGAGATATGGGTACAGAACCGAGCTTACTACAGAGATATGGGTACAGAACCGAGCTTACTACAGGGATACAGGAGCAGAACTGAGCTTACTATAGAGATATGGGAGCAGAACCGACCTTACTACAGAGATATAGGAGCAGAACTGAGCTTAGTACAGAGATATGGGAGCAGAACCAAGCTTACTACAGAGATATGGGAGCAGAACTGAGCTTACTACAGAGATATGAGAGCAGAACCAAGCTTACTACAGAGATATGGGAGCAGAACTGAGCTTACTACAGAGATATGGGTGCAGAACCGAGCTTACTACAGAGATATAGGTGCAGAATCGAGCTTACTACAGAGATATGGGAGCAGAACCAAGCTTACTACAGAGATATGAGAGCAGAAACAAGCTTACTGCTCTGTGCCAGTCATTGCACTGGCTGCCCATATATCACAGGATCCAATTCAAACTGCTTGTTCTCACCCACAAAGCTCTCCACAGTGCGGCACCCCCCTACATCTCCACCCTCCTCTCTATCATCCCACCTGTTCTCTACGCTCTGCAAATGACTTTCGACTAACATCCACGATAATTCGAACCTCCCACTCCCGAATCCAAGACTTCTTCCGAGCTGCACCAAACCTCTGGAACGCTCTACCCCAAGAAGTTAGGACGAATCACAACTTACTCAGCTTCAGACGCACCCTAAAAACGCATCTTTTAAGGGTGGCCTATCACAATCCCTAGCCAAACTAATTTCACCTAATCCTTCCAACTTCTCAGAAACTTACCCCACGTCAAACTCCATGGCACCCAAATGCATCTTAAGGCTCTGGCCAATTGATCCAGGAAGCCATTATCTATCCCCCATTTTCTTGAGATGTCTGGATTGTCATTGTAAATAAGCACTTGTACCTTGTCCCCCCCATCTCATTGTAGATTGTAAGCTCTCACGAGTAGGGTTGTCTTTTTTCCCTTTAAATATTGTATTTTCTATAACTGTTACTTGTTTGTATATGATCCTCCTGAATTGTAAAGCGCTGCGGAATATGTTGGCGCTATAGAAATAAATATTATTATTATTATTATTATAGAGATATGGGAGCAGAACTGAGCTTACTACAGAGATATGGGAGCAGAACCGAGCTTACTACAGAGATATGGGAGTAGAACTGAGCTTGCTACAGAGGTATGGGGACAGAACTGAGCTTATTACAGAGATATGGGTGCAGAACCAAGCTTACTACAGAGATATGAAAGCAGAACCGAGCTTACTATAGAGATATGGGAGCAGAACCAAGCTTACTGTACTACAGAGATAAGGAAGCAGAACCGTGCTTACGGCAGAGATAAGGGAGCAGAATCAAGCTTACTACAGAGATAAGGGAGCAGAACCGAGCTTACTACAGAGATAAGGGAATCAATGCCAAGCTTACTACAGAGATTTAAGAGCAGAACCGAGCTTACTACAGAGATACAGGAGCAGAACCGAGCCTACTACAGAGATATGGGAGCAGAACCGAGCTTACTATACCCATACAGGAACAAAATTGTACTTACTTAGTCTACTACATAGAGACAGCAACAGGACACCAAGCAAGGACAACAAGTTTACTGCATAGACATAGTACCATAACTAAGCTTACTGCTTAAATATGGTACCATAACTGAGCTTACTGTATTTATATTGGAGCAAAACTACATAGATACAGTACCATAACCCAGCTAACTACATATACAGCAATTACAAAGCTTATCCTATATTTTCAATGTAAAACTCGTACAGAACACGGCTGACACACGGACTATACACTTATGCCATCTGTGTGCTGTGTGTGGTTTTCACGGCCCCATAGACTTCTATTGGCCTTTGTCATCTGCGCTGCCGGAAAAAAAACCAGATGTCTCCGGAGGGATAACACACGGTCTGTGTAAAAACACAGACATGTGAGCAGCACCATAGATTATAATGGGTACTCGTTGTAACCGTGAAAAAAAAGGACACAACACATACCACATACACAGACACGTGAAGGAGGCCATAAGGTGGTGGCATAGCTACCTCACAGTGCAGGGGTTAATTTCACTTCTTTTCATAAACATGGAAAGACAAATGACATTCCCTAACACATATGTGAATAAGCCCTTAGTGCTGCATGCCCACGATCAGTGTCGGCAGCGTCTTGGACGCAGAGTGTTTTTCACTGAGTCAAAAATGCTGCATTGTACAGCACAGGCACAGTGGATGGATTTATAGAAATCTCCGGCCCCTGGGCTTCTTTTAGACGCTCCATAAACTGACTTCTGGTGCTGCTTTCCTATCCTCAGCAAATCAACTTATTCTAACAGCGATGCTAGTACTCTGAGAGGGAGAATATAGTGAATATCCACTGACAGTTACTCTGATGGTGTGCACGGACAGCGCGTTCTCCCGCCCCAGAGACTAGCGTCTCCAGCAGAGAAAGCACGCTGCGTCTCCAGACCGTGAGGACGCCTGATGGTGGGCACTCACCTGTATAGATTTAGTGTTGTGTCCTACAGATACAAATGTTTTACACATACACAATACACTATAAGTCTATGAGCCCACGGTCTAGACATGATGTGTCCTGGACGCTGCATGTCCTCTCCTGCAGGGCCACGACTGCTCTCCGCAGGGACCACAGCAGCCTGTGCCCACAGTTAGGATTCGGGCCGCTGTAGTCTCTCTTCTGTTCTCTCTGTGGAGACACTTGTGGCTACACAGCAATAAATTGACATTCCAGGGCTCGAGAAGCAGCACCACAAGTCAGATTTCGCTGTGGGCTGTACACGCACAGTGGGCACAGGATTTGTGAAAATCCCATCCACTGTGCTTGTATTGTACAATGCAGTGAAAACACTCTGAATCCAAAACACTGGGAACCCTGATGGTGGGCACGCAGCCTCACATACAGGCATCTTACACACATACACAACCCCAGAAACACGTACTGTAAACATACAGTACAGAGATGTGTACACATATATAGACATATACACTGACACGGTATACACCTACACACACACACCTGCGTGCAGCCGTATACACATACACACACCTCTGCATACAGCTGTATACACATACACACACCACTGAGTACAGCCGTATACACATACACACACACCCCTGCGTACAGCCGTATACACGTACACACACACCCCTGAGTACAGCCATATACACATACACACACCTCTGCATACAGCCGTATACACATACACACACCCCTGAGTACAGCCGTATACACATACGCACACACCCCTGCATACAGCCATATACACACAAACCAAACCCCTGCGTAAAGCCGTATACACATATACACAAACCCCTGCGTACAGCCACATACACCCAAACCCATGCGTACAGCCGTATACATACACACAAACCCCTGCGTACAGCCGTATACACATACAAACCCCTGCGTACAGCCGTATACACATACACACAAACCCCTGCGTATAGCCGTATACACATACACACAAACCCCTGCGTATAGCCATATACACATACACACAAATCCCTGCGTACAGCCGTATACACACACCCCTGAGTACAGCCATATACATATACACACACACCCCTGCGTACAGCCGTATACACACACCCCTGCCTTCAGCCATATACACATACACATAAACACCCCTGTGTACCGCCGTATACACATAGACACACACCTGCGTACAGCCGTATACACACACCCCTGCATACATCAGTGTACACATACACACACACCCCTGCGTACAGCCGTATACGTGCACTCCTGAGTACAGCCATATACACATACACACCACTGCGTACAGAAGTATACACACACCACTGAGTACAGCCATATACACATATACACTCCTGCGTACAGCTGTATACACACCACTGAGTACAGCCATATATACATAAACACCCCTGCGTACCGCCGTATACACATAGACACACATCTGTGTACAGCCGTATACACACACACACCCCTGCGTACAGCCGTATACGTGCACCCCTGAGTACAGCCATATACACATACACACCACTGCGTACAAAAGTATACACACACCACTGAGTACAGCCATATACACATATACACTCCTGTGTACAGCTGTATACACACCACTGAGTACAGCCATATACACATAAACACCCCTACGTACCGCCGTATACACATAGACACACATCTGTGTACAGCCGTATACACACACACCCCTGCGTACAGCAGTGTACACATACACACACCCCTGCATACAGCCATATACACATACACACACACACACCCCTGCGTAAAGCCGTATACACACACCACTGAGTACAGCCATATACACATAAACACCCCTGCATCCTGCCGTATACACATAGACACACACCTGCGTACAGCCGTATACACACACACATCCACGTATAGCCGTATACACATAGACACACACACTTGCGTACAGCCGTATACACACACAGACACCTGCGTACAGCCGTATACATACACACACATCCGCATATAGCCGTATACACATACACACACACACCTGCGAACAGCCGTATACACACAAACAGACATACCCCTGCGTACAGCTGTATACACATACACATAAACCAAACCCCTGCGTAAAGCCGTATACACATACACACAAACCCCTGCATATAGCCGTATACACATACACACACCCCTGCGTACAGCAGTGTACACATACACACACCCCTGCATACAGCCGTATACACATACGCACAAACCCCTGCGTACAGCCTTATACACACACCCCTGAGTACAGCCATATACACATACACACACACCCCTGCGTACAGCTGTATACACACACCCCTGCCTACAGCCATATACACATACACATAAACACCCCTGTGTACCGCCGTATACACATAGACACACTCACCTGCGTACAGCCATATACACACACACACCTGCATACAGCAGTGTACACATACACACACCCCTGCGTACAGCCATATACACGCACCCCTGAGAACAGCCATATACACATACACACCACTGCGTACAGCCATATACACACAAACCAAACCCCTGCGTAAAGCCATATACACATATACACAAACCCCTGCGTACAGCCACATACACCCAAACCCATGCGTACAGCCGTATACATACACACAAACCCCTGCGTACAGCCGTATACACATACAAACCCCTGTGTACAGCCGTATACACATACACACAAACCCCTGCGTATAGCCGTATACACATACACACAAACCCCTGCGTATAGCCATATACACATACACACAAATCCCTGCGTACAGCTGTATACACACACCCCTGAGTACAGCCATATACACACACACACCCCTGCGTACAGCCGTATACACACACCCCTACCTTCAGCCATATACACATACACATAAACACCCCTGTGTACCGCCGTATACACATAGACACACACCTGCGTACAGCCGTATACACACACCCCTGCATACAGCAGTGTACACATACACACACACCCCTGCGTACAGCCGTATACGTGCACCCCTGAGTACAGCCATATACACATACACACCACTGCGTACAGAAGTATACACACACCACTGAGTACAGCCATATACACATATACACTCCTGCGTACAGCTGTATACACACCACTGAGTACAGCCATATATACATAAACACCCCTGCGTACCGCCGTATACACATAGACACACATCTGTGTACAGCCGTATACACACACACACCCTTGCGTACAGCCGTATACGTGCACCCCTGAGTACAGCCATATACACATACACACCACTGCGTACAGAAGTATACACACACCACTGAGTACAGCCATATACACATATACACTCCTGTGTACAGCTGTATACACACCACTGAGTACAGCCATATACACATAAACACCCCTGCGTACCGCCGTATGCACATAGACACACATCTGTGTACAGCCGTATACACACACACCCCTGCGTACAGCAGTGTACACATACACACACCCCTGGATACAGCCATATACACATACACACACACACACCCCTGCGTAAAGCCGTATACACACACCACTGAGTACAGCCATATACACATAAACACCCCTGCATCCTGCCGTATACACATAGACACACACCTGCGTACAGCCGTATACACACACACACACATCCGCGTATAGCCGTATACACATAGACACACACACTTACGTACAGCCGTATACACACACAGACACCTGCGTACAGCCGTATACACACACACACATCCGCATATAGCCGTATACACATACACACACACACCTGCGAACAGCCGTATACACACAAACAGACATACCCCTGCGTACAGCTGTATACACATACACATAAACCAAACCCCTGCGTAAAGCCGTATACACATACACACAAACCCCTGCATATAGCCGTATACACATACACACACCCCTGCGTACAGCCGTATACACATACGCACAAACCCCTGCGTACAGCCTTATACACACACCCCTGAGTACAGCCATATACACATACACACACACCCCTGCGTACAGCTGTATACACACACCCCTGCCTACAGCCATATACACATACACATAAACACCCCTGTGTACCGCCGTATACACATAGACACACTCACCTGCGTACAGCCATATACACACACACCCCTGCATACAGCAGTGTACACATACACACACACCCCTGCGTACAGCCTTATACATGCACCCCTGAGAACAGCCATATACGCATACACACCACTGCGTACAGAAGTAAAGACACACCACTGAGTACAGCCATATACACATAAACACCCCTGCGTACCGCCATATACACATAGACACACACCTGCGTACAGCCGTATACACACACACACACACCCCTGCGTACAGCAGTGTAGACATACACACACCCCTGCATACAGCTATATACACATACACACACACACACCCCTGCATACAGCCGTATACACACACCACTGATTACAGCCATATACACATAAACACCCCTGCATCCTGCCGTATACACATAGACACACACACCTGCGTACAGCCGTATACACATACAGACACCTGCATACAGCCGTATACACACACATCCGCGTACAGCCGTATACACATAGGCACACACACCTGCGTACAGCCATATACACACACACAGGCATACCCCTGCGTACAGCCGTATACACACACACACATCCGCGTACAGCTGTATACACTGTTATGATCCATAACCATGGAAGACCACCACAAATCATTGGTAAAAAGTGACAAGAGCATTGGCAACTAATCTGGCCGCCATCCCCTTACTAACCATCAACACTAGAAGTAGCCGAGGGGTGAACTAACATCCTGTGCACCGCAAACCCAGCCGGAGAACTAACTATCCTAAAGGAAGGAAAGATGAATAACTCTCTGCCTCAGAAGATAGACAAGAATAGCAAGCCCCCCACATTCAAAGACTGCGGTGATAGAGGAAAAACACAATACACAGATGGATGACAGGATTAGCAAAAGGTGGGGCCCCCACTGACTAACATAGGAAAGAACAGGAAAGGGACTGATGGTGGCCAGAAAAAACTCCTGCAAAATTCCAAATTCCTGATAGTACAAAAAGGCCCTCAGATCGCACGATCTGAACTCCGTCCTATACCAGGTGCTCTTGTCATACCAATGAACAGAAAACAAGAATCATAACAAATTCAGAAAGCCACAAACACATGGACTTAAAGGAGCTATACTCCAAACAGAACTGCAGGGAGTTCCCCAGCCAAGCAACTGAGGGGGAAAATCCCTGCATGCAAATAAACTGAAAACAACCACAGCAAATGACAAACTCAGATAAGAGTAAAAAATATAATAATAAATAATAATTTATTTATAATATAACAATAAATAAAGAGCAAAGCACTTATCTGGGGTAGATGTGGTGTGGAGCAGAATGAAGCAGGCTGGTGATACAAAGAACAACTGACATCCGGCATAGCCTGCTATCAGACCAGGATTTAAATAAGCAGAGAATTAGCAACGAAACGCCCATTGCACAACACACCTGGTCCAAGTCCAAACCATTCCTGGTCACCAGAGGGAGCCTCCCAGCAGCCAAAACATAACTAACATTCACAACAATACACACACACATCCGCGTACAGCCGTATACACATACACATACACATACCTGCGTACAGCCGTATACACACACATATACACAGACACATACACAGATATAGTCACAAGGAGTGTATACATATTTCAAAACATTCACATGCAAAAATTCATACACAGACACAATCCTATACACTCAGACACATACTGGGGGGCTTTTTACTTTTGATGATTAGGGGATACTTCTCTCTTCTTCCCTCCCGTACAGCCACAGACTTCTTTGATGGTAAAATCAAATCACGGGCTAAAAAACCTGTGGTGACGTCATGCTCATGTGATCATAAGGGGCGGGGCCTCAGCAATACAGCTGAAAACAGAAAGAAACTCCAGGTGTCCTGGAGTTCTTTATAATAGAAGCGGGGGTCTGAGGTAAGACCTCCAGATGGGAGGTTCAGGGGGGCGCGGAGGGGGGGGCACAGCCTGCATGATTATAGTGGACGGGCGGAAACATGGCCACGCCCACTAACAAAGCCGGTCAAGCCCACTACCCAGGCAGCTCCTAGAAACTAGGATGTAGCTGCAACCCTTGTCTGATGCTCCACGGCTGGATGGAGGCACCGCGCGCTGCATGCGTCATTATAGCACACGTGGCCGTGCACTGTGCACTGCGAGTGGCCGGGTATCCTGAACTATACGGCCGGTCATGTGCCTGTAGAAGTGTCAGTGTGCCCGACCACAGTACAGTAGACACGGCCGCGCGCAATTCACTATGCACGGCCATGTGTGTTATAATGACATTATGCAGCAGGCGGATGGCCCTCTACAATACCTGGGAGAGCAGCCCAGGGGGCAATTGCCCCCCTGCGCCTCGGCCCAGGCCACCCCTGCCTGGATGGAGGATGCTGAGCCTTGTAGTTCTGCAGCTGTCTGCTCTCCTGCATACAATATTGGATGTAGGATGCTGAGCCTTGTAGTTCTGCAGCTGCTGTCTGCTCTCCTGCATACACTATTGGATGTAGGATGCTGAGCCTTGTAGTTCTGCAGCTGCTGTCTGCTCTCCTGCATACACTATTGGATGGAAAGAAGAGGGGAGCCAGCATTGCTCATGAATGGCATGCAACAATGAAAAGATAAAAAGATTTGCCGTGACGGGGCAGGGGGGCTCAAATCATTGATCAATAATTTGCAAAAAATCTCATTGAATTGTTACAGTGGGAATGAATTTGTGAATTTTACACTTTTTATTTTTTCATTGTTGCATGCCATTCATGAGCAGTGCTGGCTCCTCTCTTCTTTGCGTTTACTGGTCGGTGGTTGACCGCCATCTTGCCGTGCACGCCCAGTGTGGTTTGCAAATTCCTTCTGTTGCCATCAAAATTCATGTTGGTGCCTGTTCACACACAGCCACCGCCCCCTGGTCCATAGGCATCATTATTTAAGCACCACCTGCCTGAGGCTGTTCCGCCCTTCATCCATGCTTGCTGGTCTGGCACTGTGAGGGCCAGTTCTGACATTATGCTGGTGTGTGTGGTTCTGTCACACACACTGGAACCTGGGCTGCCTTTATTCGCAGTTGTCAGTCCTTGCAGCATGGGAGCGGTTCTGACATTCCCCGGGTAAGTGGTGTTCTTATATGGTCCTGTTCAAGTCATTCTATGAGACCTTATGGTACGATATTAATTTATAACATAGTGTAGGGACCCCCCTATAGAGATTTGCCGTGATGGGGCAGGGGGGCTCAAATCATTGATCAATAATTTGCAAAAATCTCATTGAATTGTTACAGTAGGAATGAATTTGTGAATTTTACACTTTTTATTTTTTCATTGTTGCATGCCATTCATGAGCAGTGCTGGCTCCCCTCTTCTTTACTATTGGATGGAGTATGCTGAGCCTTGTAGTTCTGCCCCCCTGCCTCTCCCTCCAGCATACAGTCCTGTATGGAGCATGCTGAGCCTTGTAGTTCTGCAGCTGTCTGCTCTCCTGCATACACTAGTGGAGAATGAAGAACATATTGAAGAAGGAAATGACATCAGACCTTTTTTTTTTTTGTTTTTTTTTCAACAATCTTTAATAGCATTGTTCACTGATAAAAAACACATAAAAACACAGTGAGCAAAAACGCAGCAAAACGCAGCAAAAAACGCATCAAATCGCGGTAAAAACGCTTGCGTTTTTGCCGCGTTTTTTTGCCGCGGGTGCATTTTTGTGCAGTTTTTGAGGCAAAAAACGCACAAAAACGCAGCATCAAAAAGACGCAGTGTGTGAGCTTAGCCTAATTGCTTCTATGACATCCAGCCCTATGGGGCATCATAGAAGACAGTCATTTTTATTAACTACAGCAATACTGTGATACTGCTGTATATAATATCGCAAGTCCAAGTTTTCCAAGAAGAAACAAATAAATAAGCTAAAAAGAAATCTAATTAAAATTTCTAAAAAAAATACACGTTTGTTATCAGCGTATTAAAAAAGTCAAATCTATATGCAATAAGAAACAATCAAAGCCTCGCATATACTCAAAAATAGTATCCATAAGAATATCAGATGCCCACGCAAAAAATTAGCTCTCACAGAGCTCTATCAACGAAAAAAATAAAGATGTTCCAGGTTTTGAAACGTCCTGTATCAAATATATATTTTTTTAATTAATTTTTGATTTATTTTTTCACTGTTTAAATAAAAATAGAATACGAAAGTTTGGTTTTGTCATAATTGCACTGACCTCGAGTCGAGAGTCATATATCCAGGTCATTTTTACTGCAGAATGAACACCGAGAAAATAAAACCCCAAAATCAATTGTGAAATTGTGTTTTTTTTCCTCAATTTCACATAACTTGGAATCATTTGCCTAATTTCAGTAAACTGGATGGTGTCAAAAGTACAATTAGTCTTAATAAAAATAAGCTTTCACATGGCTTTGTCAGTGAGAAAATATAAGAGTAACGGCTCTTGAAAAAAGGGAAGGAAGAATTGAAAGATCAAAAACAAAAAAATTGTTCAGCCCTATAGCTGTTAATATTCCCACCTCAAATTCCCCTTGCATAAAAAAGTAGAATTGAAGCTCTGAGAGAGCTGACATGCCCCAGGGACAAGTGATAGATATGCGTTCTTCATGTGTCCACCTGTAACACCACATTTTATGAGTTAAACTTGTAAAAGTTAAAAAAAAGTATAATAAAAAATTATTGTAAAAAATAAATAAGCTTTCTTTTCTTTTAAGTTCTTAATTATTAATAATAATAATAATAATAATAAAATGACCAAAATATAAAACTATCATGGCATTTAGAAAAATAGCGAAGGACTCCCATATATTCAATAAAACTATTCTTCAATAGAAAATATTTCAAAAAGTCGTAGCCCATTGCATGTCCCTTAGTTATCGTGGTAAACTGTAAAAAAAACTGAATTGCCATTGTTTGATTCCTTTGCCCCAAAAAATTTGATTGAAAAGCAATCAATAGGTCCCAAACTCAAAAATTATACAAACTAAAATTACAGTTCATTCTGCTTAAAAATAAGCCTTATTGTATCTCTCTTAGAATATGATGTCACAAATCATTTGTATAGGATTTTTTTGTGTAAGTAATAAAGTATAAATTAATTATACATATTTAGTATCACCATGTCCATAACAATCCAAGCTATAAAAATAACATGCTACTTATTTCAGACGAGAAAAAAATAAATAATGAATTAAATTTTTAGAATAATTTAACTTATAAAAATGAATAAAATGCTATCAAGAAATCTCAAGTACTCCAATTGATCACACACAAAAAAGAAAAATTAATAAGCCCTTACACATTTCTGTCAAAGAAGGAATAGAAAGTTATAACTCTTAAAATATGGTGGTGCACAAAAACATACTGTATATTTTTTAATTGATTTTATTTAAAAAAAAGTACTAAAATATATACAAGCTATACATATTTGATATCACCATGTTCATAGTACCTCTTAGTATAAAATGACCATGCTATTTATGCCACCTAGTGAAGACCATCAAAATGATTCCAGAATTGCTCTTTGAAAGGACCACTGCAGAGTTAGGGGCACTTTGCACACTACGACATCGCAGGTGCGATGTCGGTGGGGTCAAATCGAAAGTGACGCACATCCGGCGTCACTGTCGACATCGTAGTGTGTAAAGAATTTTTGATACGATTAACGAGCACAAAAGCATTGTAATCGTAACATTGGAGTAGCGTCGGACATTCCCATAATTTGTGAAAAACCGATGTTACGATGTTGTTCCTCTTTCCTGCGGCAGCACACATCGCTGTGTGTGAAGCCGCAGGAGCGAGGAAGATCTCCTACCTGCGTCCCAGCCAGCTATGCGGAAGGAAGGAGGTGGGCGGGATGTTTTTGTCCCGCTCATCTCCGCCCCTCCGCTTCTATTAGCCGCCTGCCGTGTGACATCGCTATGACGCCGCACGACCCGCCCCCTTAGGAAGGAGGCGGTTCGCTGGCCAGAGCGACGTCGCAGGGCAGGTGAGTGCATGTGAAGCTGCCGTAGCGATAATGTTCGCTACGGTAGCTATCACCATGATATCGCAGCTGTGACGGGGGCGGGGACTATCACACTCGGCATCGCAGCATCGGCTTGCGATGTCGTAGTGTGCAAAGGGCCCCTTAGGATTTAGCTAGTTCTTACCAGTTTGGTGGAAGCAATTATTAACCCCTTCAGCCCCCAGCCTGTTTTCATCTTAAACACCAGGCCATTTTTTGCAATTTTGACAAGAGTCAATTTATGAGATTATAACTCTGGAACGCTTCGATGGATCCTGGCGATTCTGACATTGTTTTTTTGTGACATATTGTACTTTTTGTCAGTGGTAAATTTAGGATGATATGTTTTGCGTTTATTTGTGAAAATTTCGGAAATTCGGCAAAAATTTTGAAAATTTTGCAATTTTCAAAATTTGAAATTGTATGCCCATAAATCTGAGAGATATGTCACACAAAATAGTTATTAAATAACATTTACCACATCTCTACTTTACACCAGTGCAATTTTCGAAACAATTTATTTTTGTTAGGAAGTTAGAAGGGGTCAAAGTTCATCAGCAATTTTTCATTTTTCCAACACAATTAACAAAAAAAAAATGTTTATGTACCACATCACATTTGGAGTGATTTGAGAAACCTAGGAGACAGAAAATACCCAAAAGTGACCCCATTCTAAAATATGCACCCCTCACTCTGCTCAAAACCATATCCAAGAAGTTTATTAACCCTTTAAGAGCTTTACTGCAACCAAAGCAATGTGGAAGGAAAAAATGAAAATTTTACTTTTTTACACAAAAATGTTACTTTAGCCATCAATTTAGCATTTTCACAAGGGTTTCAGGAAAAAATGCATCATAAAATTAATTGTGCAATTTCTCCTGAGTACACCGATATTTCACATGTGGCACAGCAGGGCTCGGAAGGGAAGGAGCATCATTTGAATTTTTGAAAGCCAAATTGTCTGAAATCATTAGCGGATGCGATGTTGCGTTTGGAGACCCCCTGAAGTGCTTAAACAATGGAGCTCCCCCACAAGTGACCCCATTTTGGAAACTAGACTCCCCATGGCATAAATATACATGGGTAATGAGCACTTTGAACTCTCAAGTGCTTCATACATTGAGCCAAAAAACAAAAAAGTACTTTTTTTTTCCACAAAAATGTAATTTTAGGCTAAATGTTTTAATTTTTACAGGGCTAACAGGATAAAATGGACCGCAAAATTTGTTGGGCAATTTGTTCTGAGTACGCTGATACCTCACATGTGGCAGAAAACCACTGTTTGGGCGCATGGCAGAGCTCCAGAGGGAAGGAGCATCATTTGACTTTTTAAATGGAAAATTAGCTGCAATCATTAGCCGCACCATGTTGCGTTTGGAGAGCCCCTGATGTGCCAAAACAGTGGAGCTTCCCCACATGTGACCCCATTATGGAAACTAGATCCCCCCATACAAAAAATATTAGTTTGGCGAAATAAAAAATACGGACGTCAGTAAAATAAAATATGAGCGCCTGCAACTGACACTAAGGCAAGTGCCACACGTGAGAGCGATGCACGAATCTTGCATTGCATCATCCAGCACAGCCACACACTCCTGTCTGGAAGAGAGCGACCATGCCTGTTGATGCGATGTGAGACTTGTGCATCGCTCATGTGTGGCACTGGGCTGACCCTTACAATATTCAGTAAAAAATATTGTATTTGACGATTACTACAGTATAATTTTGTTGGCCCTAAACTAAGTTTATTTGTATTTCTTTCTTAGTTTACAGAAAAAAAATCAGGACGCACGCACAGATGTGCTGCAAAATGGGGGGGAACTGTGTGGGATGGAAAAAAAAGATGGCTGGAGGATGGGAGAGGGTGCGGCGGATGGAAGAGCGGCGGAAGATGGGAGAGTGCGCGGTGGATGGGCGAGCGGCGGAGGATGGAAGAGGGCGCAATGGATGCAGGAGCAGCAGATGATGGGTGAGGGCATGGCGGATGGAGGAGCGGCGGAGGATGGGTGAGGGCGTAACGGATGCAGGAGCGGCGCAGGATGGGGGGAGGGTGGAAGGGGAGTGGGAGGTGAGATTGGGGATAGCTACCTTACAGGATGGATTTAGGCAGCAGGATCGCAGCAGATGGAGATGGCAGCAGATCCGGGAAGAGGAGAGTTGGGAGAGGGGACAGAGGATTAAGGGGAGGTGAGAGAGCGGGCAGCAGATCGAGGAGGGGGCAATGGCTGATGGGGAGTGCGGTGGCAGATGCAGGGGCACAGCGGCTGATGGGGGAATGCGGTGGCTGATGGGGGGAGTGCGGTGGCTGATGGGAGAGTGGGGTGGCTGATGGGGATAGTGCGATGGCTGATGGGGAGAGTGCGGTGGCAGATGGGGAGAGTGGGGTGGCGGATGGGGATAGTGCGATGGCTGATGGGAAGAGTGTGGTGGCTGATGGGGAGAGTGGGGTGGCTGATGAGGATAGTGCGATGGTTGATGGGAAGAGTGCGGTGGCAGATGGGGGGAGTGCGGTGGCAGATGGGGGGAGTGCGGTGCCAGATGGGGGGAGTGCGGTGGAAGATGGGGGGAGTGCGGTGGCTGATGGGGAGAGTGCGGTGGCAGATGGGGGGAGTGCGGTGGCAGATGGGGGGAGTGCGGTGCCAGATGGGGAAGTGCGGTGGAAGATGGGGGGAGTGCGGTGGCTGATGGGGAGAGTGCGGTGGCTGATGGGGGGAGTGCAGTGGCTGATGGGGAGAGTGCGGTGGCTGATGGGGGGAGTGCAGTGGCTGATGGGGGGAGTGCGGTGGCTGATGGGGAGAGTGGGGTGGATGATGGGGATAGTGCGATGGCTGATGGGAAGAGTGCGGTGGCAGATGGGGGGAGTGCGGTGGCAGATGGGGGAGGGCGGTGCCAGATAGGGGGAGTGCGGTGGCTGATGGGGAGAGTGCCGTGGCTGATGGAGAGAGTGTGGTGGCTGATGGGGGGAGTGCGGTGTCAGATGGAGGGAGTGCAGTGGCAGATGGGGGAGTGCGGTGGCAGATGGGGGAGTGTGGTGGCAGATGGGGGGGTGCGGTGGCTGATGGGGGGAGTGCGGTGGCCGATGGGGGCAGTGTGGTGGCTGATGCAGGGGCACAGCAGCTGATGGAGTGTGGTGGCAGATGCAGTGGTGCAGCGGCTGATGGCGGAGTGCAGTGGCAGATGCAGGGGCGCAGTGGCTAATGGAGTGTGGTGGCAGATGCAGGGGCGCAGCGGCTGATGGTGGAGTGCAGTGGCAGATGCAGGGGCACAGTGGCTAATGGAGTGTGGTGGCAGATGCAGGGGTGCTGCGGCAGATAGGGAGAGTGCGGTGGCTGATGGGGAGAGTGTGGTGGCTGATGGGGAGAGTGCGGTGGATGATGGGGAGAGTGCGGTGGCAGATGGGGGAGTGCGGTGGCAGATGCGGGGAGTGCGGTGGCTGATGGGGGAGTGTGGTGGCTAATGCAGGGGCACAGCAGCTGATGGAGTGTGGTGGCTGATGGGGGAGGGTGGTGGTTGATGGGGAGAGTGCGGTGGCTGATGGGGAGAGTGTGCTAGCTGATGGGGAGAGTGCGGTGGCTGATGGGGAGAGTGCGGTGACAGATGGGGAGAGTGCGGTGGCAGATGAGGAGAGTGAGGTGGCTGATGGGGAGAGTGCGGTGGCAGATGGGGACAGTGAGGTGGCAGATGGGGAGTAGAGCGGCAGATGCAGGGGCGGCACAGCGGCGTCAGATGCAGGGGCGGCACAGTGGCATATACAAGGGGTAAATAGCAAGGTGAATGGTAAGAAAAAATGCCTAAAATATACCTTTTAATGTGTTTAGAATAAAAAGG
The DNA here is from genome assembly GCF_048569485.1 of Anomaloglossus baeobatrachus. Lineage (NCBI taxonomy): Eukaryota > Metazoa > Chordata > Amphibia > Anura > Aromobatidae > Anomaloglossus > Anomaloglossus baeobatrachus. Next base: position 199,953,669 of record NC_134354.1, read on the forward strand.
TCAAGCCATGACCTATAATAAAATGGACAAGGACAATATACATAGAGACGGTCCTGAAGCCAATAACTCGCTCATAAAGATCCTATAAAACGGATCTACTGACTTTCACCCAAAAAAAAAATGGCTCCAGAATGGCGTGATATAAGCAAAAAATGCCGACTGCATCCAATCACAGGCTCCAGGACAGTCAGTGGGTGGGGAAAGAAGTGTTATGCCTGCTTTACACGGGGCGACCGATCGTGCGATTTCACGATCAATCGTACCCGCCCCCGTCATTTGTGCGTCACGGGCAAATCACTGCCTGTGTTGCACAAACTCGTTTAATCCCCGTCACACACTTACCTTCCATACGACCTCGCTGTGGGCGACGAACGTCCACTTCCTGGAGTGGGAGGGACGTTCGGCGTCACAGCGACGTCACACGGCAGCCGGCCAATAGAAGCGGAGGGGCGGAGATGAGCGGGATGTAAACATCCCACCCACCTCCTTCCTTCCACATAGCTGGCGGGAGCTGCGGGACGCAGGAGGTAAGCTGCTGTTCATCGTTCCCGTGGAAAGATTCTTCAGCCTCCGGGGTCCATTTCTTTGGGTTCTCCCCTTTGCGAGTGAGAGAGGATATGGGGCGCACCAAGAGCCGAGAAGTGTGGAATGAATTACCGATAATAGTTGGCAAATCCCAGGAATCGCTGGATAGCCTTCAACCCTTCCCAACGGGGCCAATTCTGTACGGCTGACAACTTATCTGGATTCATCTTCAGACCGGTGTCAGAGACTGTGTAGCCAAAGAAGGGCAGCGAGGTCTGCTCAAACAGGCATTTCTCAAGCTTGGCATAAAGACGATTCTCCCTCAACCTCTGCAGGACAAGACGGACATGTCTTTGATGGGTATGCAGATCTGGAGAGAAGATAAGGATGTCGTCTAAATACACAACCACACAGGTGTAAAGAAGATTACGGAAGACGTCGTTCACAAACTCCTGGAAGACCGCCGGAGCGTTACTAAGCCCGAAGGGCATCACTCGATATTCATAAGTGCCCATCACAAGTGTTGAATGCAGTCTTCCATTCTTCCCCCAACCGAATGCGGGCCAGATTGTACGCACCCCGGAGATCTAACTTGGAGAAGATCTTGGCACCTTGAAAGCGATCAAACAGTTCTGGTATAAGGGGTAGCGGGTATTTGTTCTTCACCATGATCTTATTCAAGCCGCGGTAGTCAATGCAAGGCCGTAGACCCCTGTCCTTTTTCCCAACAAAGAAGAAGCCCGCTCCGGCAGGAGAGGAGGACTTTTGGATGAAGCCTCGCACTAAATTCTCCTTTATATAGTCGGATATGGCTTGGGTCTCTTCCTGCGACAGAGGGTAGATGCGCCCACGAGGAGGAATTGTCCCGGGGAGTAGGTCAATGGGACAATAGTAGGGTCTGTGTGGCAGCAACGTCTCAGCTTCATTCTTGTCAAAGACATCGGCATAGGACCAATAGGTGGAGGGTAACCTGGGAAGATTGGCCGGTTTCACTGGTAGGTGCGGAGGATGCACTGGTTTCAGGCACTTATTGTGGCAAGACGCTTCCCATTGGAGGATGTCTCCTGAATCCTAGTCCAATACTGGTTTGTGTGACCGAAGCCAGGGTATTCCCAGTAGCAGAGCATGGGCCATGCCAGGGAGCACGTGGAAGGCTATTGTCTCAGAGTGCAGTAACCCCACTTGCATTTCACAGCTCTCCGTGATGTACCAGATGGGTTCAGAAAGCGGTTTTCCATCCACGGAAGAAATACTGATGGGAGTAGCCACACATCGGACAGGAATCTAGTGTAGATCCACCACAGACTGCTGGATAAAGTTTCCGGCAGAGCCCGAATCTAAGAACGCATGCTCTGAAAACCAGATGGAACCGCAGGACAGGGATACGGGTACATGGATAAAAGAAGAGGATTTGGCGTGACCTAGGGTGGCCTCTCCAACGGACCCTAGGCTCAGTAGTTTCCCGGCTTTACTGGACAGTTCAGAATCAGATGCTTGTCACTTCCGCAATAGAAGCACTTTCCTGCTGCCCTCCGATTCCTCTGCCGCATTTTGGACTCTGTGACATGATCGACCTCCATGGGCTCATGCGGAGCAGTATGCCTAGTGGGAGGAGGCAATATTCGTCGCTGGAAGGTGGGTGCAAGACGCGAGGTTCTCCTCTCCCGGGTGACTTCTCTGGCATGCTCTTGGAAGTGGAGATCAATACGGGTAGCCAGAGAGATCAGATCTTCCAAGGTGGTAGGTACATCCCGGCCGGCCAGTTCATCCTTGATTTTTCCAGATAATCCTTCCCATAAGGCAGCTACCAAAGCGTCATTGTTCCACTTGAGTTCGGAGGACAGGGTGCGAAACTCAATTGCATACTTCCCACGGTGAGATTCCCCTGGCGGATTCTCATGAGCAAAGGGGCAGTAGACAAGAGATGGCCTGGCTCATCAAACACCTTGCGGAAGGTATTCAAAAAGACGGACAGGTCTTGAATAGTCGGGTCGTTCTTCTCCCAGAGCGGATTCATCCAAGCCAGAGCCCGACCAGTCAGATGAGACATGATGAATGCTATCTTAGAGCGGTCAGTCGCTCGCTGCAGAGGCGACAGCTCAAAGTACAGGGAGCACTGGTTCAAAAATCCGCGGCACAAACTGGGATCACCTCCATACATGGGTGGAGAGGCCAGGCGGGAATGAGATATGTATGTCGACAATCCCACAGATTCAGAGGTAGTTGAGGAGGCCGGATTCTGCAGGGTGTACAGATGGGAATCCACGGACGCCATGTATTCGGCCATGCTGGCAGGATAGTTCCCTCTGTAGATCAACAAGTTGGGGGCCGTCAGAGGATCTGGAGGTTTGCATGGACGCCAGACGGGATTCTACAGACTTCATGCGAGCCACTAACTTTGCTTGGGTCTCTCGTTGGCGAGAGAGCACCTGTTGCATGTCAGTCAGGCGGTTAGCCTTGGTCCCGGTGGAGTCCATAGTCCGAGCAAACTGTTACGCTCTCTGAGGGGCAGCGAGCGTCCGGGGGTGGACCCACTGGACCGTGCACTGGACTCCCTTGAGAAAGCGACCAGCAGCGAACCCCTATACAGGGACTGTGTGGTACCTCCCCAAAGGGCCTAAATGCACGGTAGCCAGGAACCGGTAGCAGTAGTCTCTTTAAGGCCAGGTATAGCACAGGTTTGACGTCCACAGCAGGTAGATCACGGGTATGGCACAGGTGATGTCCACAGCAGGTATGGCACAGGTGACGCCTACAGCAGGTATGGCACAGGTGACGTCCACAGCAGGTATGGCACAGGTGACTTCCACAGCAGGTTTGGCACAGGTGTATGTTTTCACAATTTTTTCCTTGGTTTCTCTTTGTCTCATGGCCAGTGTGAACATGGTCTCATAAGTTCCATGTATACCATCTCATACTCCGGCTCACTTTTTTGTTTTTATGTAGTTTTTTTGTATTCAGTACAAACAGGGAGTGGCCCCCTTCTAAGCGAGCTGGACATTTCATTCTGTGAATCCCCCTGACTGTGTGTGTCCTGTTGGGACCCGGTCGCTCTCAGCCCTTAGCCACATTGAGGCCTATTTTAGACCCATGGTAAAGTTTTAATATTAGAGAGTGTAGGTACTATCCCAACTGGATACACCTTGACGTTTGGTGGGATAGCTTTATGCTTTTTTTGATCAAAAACAGTGTTTACTAAGTACCCTATGTTTATATGCACTATGCTTTTATTTAGTTACAGCAGGGTATGTTTTCACAATTTTTTCCTTGGTTTCTCTTTGGCACAGGTGACACCCACAGCAGGTATGGCACAGGTGATGTCCACAGCAGGTATGGCACAGGTGGCACTATGGTGAGACAAAGGGTTAGGAACAAGTAGCTGGTGCACATATACAAGCAATTGTATACAAGGGGCCTGGATACTAGCAATGCACTATTAGGAGCATTGCTCGGGCGCCTTCTGTCGGGGAAGGCGAACTTAAATACCCTTTTGGTAACAGGTGACCTCTGAGGTCACTTCCAGGTAATGGGATGCTACCACTTTAAGAAAGGGGGCATGGCCTCACGCGCAGCCTAAGATCACTTACTGCAGATCTGTTTGTGTCTAGGAGGCAGGAAGAGGCTGCAGTAGCCTTTGGAGCAGAGCGTATGACCCGGGAGTGAGTAGGAAGCACAGCAGGACCTGAATCAGGAGCAGAGTCTGCAGAGCCATGGGAGAGGTAAGAGGAAGGACGTCGCTGCCGGAGGCTGGGACCGGGAGTGCACGTGGGAGCCATGCTGGGGCTGGGCAGGTGAGAGGAAAAGCGCCCCCCTCAGAATCTGGTGGGACCGAACGCTACACAGAGCTGATTCGCCGTGGATCTCATGTGGATTACTTCAGACCTGCAGGGGTGTTTGGAGGGTTACTAAAGTGGTGGGTTTTTGTATTTTATTCAAAATAAAAGATTTTTTCTGTGTTTGAGTTTATTTACTTTCACTTACAGATTAGTGATTGGGGGTCATAGATTCTTCCAATTACTAAACTAGGGTTTAGTATCAGCTGTGGGCTGCTAATAACCCCTCATTACCCTTGTTGCCACTGCACAAGGGCAGTTGGGAAGAGCCAGTTAAGTGCCGGGCTTGTCGAATCTAATGGGTGTGTCAATTCTGGACAGCCGGAGGCTGATATTTTTAGGCTGGTTCTCCCCAGCCTGAGAATAGCAGCTCCCAGCTGGCTTTATCTTGCCTGGGTATCAAAATTAGGGTGAACTGCACACCGTTTTTTTAATTTATTTAAGTTAAAAAAAAAGACAAATATGGTTCCTCTTCTTTTGATATACAGCCAAGATAATAGCAGGGTTTGGGCTGTAGCCTTGGGTTTTATTTGTGGTGGGTATCAGAATATGGGGGAGACACTGCACCAATTGTTTTAATTTATTTTTTTATACCACAATACTAATGGTAGATTCTAGAGTGTATGGGCTCCTTCCAAGAAGCTGTTATTTCCAAACGCACCCTATCACATGATAGGGGCATGTTCAAAATGCCGTCTGATTTTTCCAGCCAGAATAAACATTCTTTTTCTAATGCCACGTGGGCATGAAGTTGTTTATAATAGAAGCAGAGTGTGAGGGTGAGACCCCCAGATAGGGGGAGTGCAGGGGAGGGTGATGCCCCCTTGCATCATTATGGTGGACGAGAAGAAACATCACCACGCCCACTAGCCAAGCCTGTCAAGCTCACTAACCTGGACTGAGCCCATACATTCTAGGCTCACGGTATATGCTAGAGTGTATGGGCTCCTTCAGCTACACTGCTTTCCATGCCCACCAGCTGCCTTGGCACCTGTGATTGGATGTAGTCAGCTGATGTGCTGACACTCAGGGTGGGGGTGCGTCTGACTGAAATTAGCGGCCCAGGAAGGGAATAAGAGTCCTTGAAGCAGCGTACAGCCATGCCGGAGCCTTGATAAAGTCCACCGCATGCATTCCCATTCCTCTATCCTTTCTACCACCATTTTTAATCTCCACATTTTGATCCCCATAGACTTATATAAAGGCGGATTTTGGACCCACCAGTCCCGTTTTTTTGCGAGTTCGCCCAGCATTACCACAGATTTCTGGGAGTTTAAATATAAAGGAGCATTATCCATGCCTCAAAACAGAAAGCTAATTACACTAATAACCAGACCTCTGCTGCAAAATTGAGTTGAACTGGAGGAAAGACTGGAAAGGGTGCTTTACACGCTGCGACATCGCTAACAATATATCGTCGGGGTCACGGTGTTTGTCATGCACATTCGGCGTTGTTAGCAAAATCTCAGCACGTGACACCAAGGAGCGACAATTAACGAGCGCAAAAAACGTGAAAAATCGTTGATCGTTGACACGTCGCTCCTTTTCATAATATCGTTGGTGGTGCATGCCGCTGGTTGTTCGTCATTCCTTCGGCAGCACACATCGCTGTGTGTGACACCGCAGGAACGACGAACATCTCCTTACCTGCGTCCACCAGCAATGAAGAAGGAAGGAGGTGGGCGGGATATTCCACCTGATCATCTCCGCCCCTCCGGCCACAGCGACGTCGCAGGAAAGGTAAGTCCGTGTGATGGGTGTAAGCGATGTTTTGCGCCATGGGCAGCGATTTGCCCGAGACGCACAACCGACGAGGGCGGGTACACTTGCTAGCGATATCGATAGTGATATTGCAGCGTGTAAAGTGCCCTTAAGTTCCAGCTTATCCATGAGTCAAACTGAAACAAGCTGTTCTTACCTAGAAGCATCAGCAGCATCAGCAAAGGGCAGCTTTGTGGTAAATTCAGAGATAATAGGAGCATGTCCAGACACAGATGTTACACTATTTTTATGTCATCTTGTCTCACAAAAGATATACTAAAAGCTAAATAAAAAATATATACAGTATATCTCAAAAAGGCACTCATAAAAACTGACATCCTTCAAAACATAAGCCCTCAGACAGCTCAGTGAACAGGAAAAGTAAAAAGTTCTATCTCCTAAAATATGTCAAAACAAAAATATATTAGTTTTTTACAAAGTATTGCTAATATGCAAACATAGGTAAACATAAAACTATAATAAGCTATGTGCACACTTTGCGTCGAGGTAGTTGCAGTTATAAACGCATCCTCTGGCAGAAATGTTTTTTGCCAAAGTTGGTTTTGACCACAAAAATGCAATAAATACGCGTGCGTATTTACAGTGTTTTAGCTGCCGTGTTTTAGTGCAATTTACATGCTTTTCCATTGCTTAAAGTCAGATGCGTTTATCTATCAAAAAATTGCTTTTTTCAATTAAAATGATAAGTTTCTGATAATTATGCATAAAATTACATTTATTTATGGATTTTCTTAAAATAAATTGTCGGACTATGTGTGTGTAAAGGGACATATCATAATATTTTGCCAAAAACGCATGCAATTAATTGGTCCAAAATGCATGTTTTCAGCATCAAAAAAGCATGTAAAACGCAAGAATTTTGATGTTGCTTGCGTTTTGCAACTTCTCATTGACTTCAATGTTAGCAAAACACTGCCCAAATGGCAAAAACAATTCATAGTTTCATAGTTTTTAAGGTTGAAGGGAGACTCTAAGTCCATCTAGTTCAACCCGTAGCCTAACATGTTGATCCAGAGGAAGGCAAAAAACCCCAATGTGTCAAATAAGCTCCAATGGGGAAAAAAATTCCTTCCTGACTCCACATACGGCAATCAGACTAGTTCCCTGGATCAACACCCTGTCATAAAATCTAATATACATAACTGGTAATATTATATTTTTCAATTAATGCGATCAGGCTCTGCTTAAATTTTACTTGTGAATCCCTCAATACAACATCATACGGCAGAGAGCTCCATAGTCTCACTGCTTGTACAGTAAAGAATCCTCATCTGTGATTATGATTAAACATTCTTTCCTCAAGACGTAGCGGATGCCCCCGTGTTCCAGTCGCAGGCCTAAGTGCAAAGAGATCTTTGGAAAGGTCTCTGTACTGTCCCCTCATATACAGTTAGGTCCAGAAATATTTGGACAGTGACACAAGTTTTGTTATTTTAGCTGTTTACAAAAACATGTTCAGAAATACAATTATATATATAATATGGGCTGAAAGTGCACACTCCCAGCTGCAATATGAGAGTTTTCACATCCAAATCGGAGAAAGGGTTTAGGAATCATAGCTCTGTAATGCATAGCCTCCTCTTTTTCAAGGGACCAAAAGTAATTGGACAAGGGACTCTAAGGGCTGCAATTAACTCTGAAGGCGTCTCCCTCGTTAACCTGTAATCAATGAAGTAGTTAAAAGGTCTGGGGTTGATTACAGGTGTGTGGTTTTGCATTTGGAAGCTGTTGCTGTGACCAGACAACATGCGGTCTAAGGAACTCTCAATTGAGGTGAAGCAGAACATCCTGAGGCTGAAAAAAAAGAAAAAGTCCATCAGAGAGATAGCAGACATGCTTGGAGTAGCAAAATCAACAGTCGGGTACATTCTGAGAAAAAAGGAATTGACTGGTGAGCTTGGGAACTCAAAAAGGCCTGGGCGTCCACGGATGACAACAGTGGTGGATGATCGCCGCATACTTTCTTTGGTGAAGAAGAACCCGTTCACAACATCAACTGAAGTCCAGAACACTCTCAGTGAAGTAGGTGTATCTGTCTCTAAGTTAACAGTAAAGAGAAGACTCCATGAAAGTAAATACAAAGGGTTCACATCTAGATGCAAACCATTCATCAATTCCAAAAATAGACAGGCCAGAGTTAAATTTGCTGAAAAACACCTCATGAAGCCAGCTCAGTTCTGGAAAAGTATTCTATGGACAGATGAGACAAAGATCAACCTGTACCAGAATGATGGGAAGAAAAAAGTTTGGAAAAGAAAGGGAACGGCACATGATCCAAGGCACACCACATCCTCTGTAAAACATGGTGGAGGCAACGTGATGGCATGGGCATGCATGGCTTTCAATGGCACTGGGTCACTTGTGTTTATTGATGACATAACAGCAGACAAGAGTAGCCGGATGAATTCTGAAGTGTACCGGGATATACTTTCAGCCCAGATTCAGCCAAATGCCGCAAAGTTGATCGGACGGCGCTTCATAGTACAGATGGACAATGACCCCAAGCATACAGCCAAAGCTACCCAGGAGTTCATGAGTGCAAAAAAGTGGAACATTCTGCAATGGCCAAGTCAATCACCAGATCTTAACCCAATTGAGCATGCATTTCACTTGCTCAAATCCAGACTTAAGACAGAAAGACCCACAAACAAGCAAGACCTGAAGGCTGCGGCTGTAAAGGCCTGGCAAAGCATTAAGAAGGAGGAAACCCAGCGTTTGGTGATGTCCATGGGTTCCAGACTTAAGGCAGTGATTGCCTCCAAAGGATTCGCAACAAAATATTGAAAATAAAAATATTTTGTTTGGGTTTGGTTTATTTGTCCAATTACTTTTGACCTCCTAAAATGTGGAGTGTTTGTAAAGAAATGTGTACAATTCCTACAATTTCTATCAGATATTTTTGTTCAAACCTTCAAATTAAACATTACAATCTGCACTTGAATTCTGTTGTAGAGGTTTCATTTCAAATCCAATGTGGTGGCATGCAGGGCCCAACTCGCGAAAATTGTGTCACTGTCCAAATATTTCTGGACCTAACTGTATTTATACATTGTGATTAGATCCCCCTAAGCCTTTGTTTTTCCTAACTAACTAACCCCAAGTTTAATAACCTGTCTTGGTATTGCAGCCCACCCATTCCTCTAATAATCTTGGTCGCTCTTCTATCTACCTGTAAGATTATGCTATTTATAACCTTCTATACTTTTGCTAACAAGAAATGCATCCATTCCTCTCTTAAATTCATTCAGTGAGTTGGCCATCACCACTTCCTCAGGAAGAGAGTTCCAGAGCCTCACTGCTCTTACCGTGAAGAACCCTCTTCTATGCTGATGTAGGAATTTTCTTTCCTCCAATCGAAAAGAATGCCCCCTTGTTCTTGTCATAGTCCTTGGTACAAACAGATCATGGGAGAGATCTCTATATGGCCCTCTGATATATTTGTACATATTTATTAGGTCTCCCCTAAGTCTTCTCTTTTCTAGAGTAAATAGACCTAATTTTGATAACCTTTCCGTGTATTGTAATGCACCCATTCCATTTATTATTTTAGTAGCCCGCCTCTGAACCCTTTCAAGTTCAGTAATGTCTTTCTTCAGCACCGGCGCCCAAAATTGCACACAATACTCCAAGTGTGGTCTGACTAGTGATTTGTACAGAGGGAGAATGATGTTTTCATCTCGTGCCCCCAGACCTCTTCTAATGCATCCCATCACCCTATTTGCTTTGGTGGCTGCTGCCTGACACTGGGCACTCCAATTTAGATTCTTATTCACTAAGATGCCTAAGTCTTTTTCCATGTCTGATTTCCCCAGCAGTTTCCCATTTAGTAAGTAATCGTAGCATCTGTTTCTCCTTCCCATGTGCATAACCTTACACTTATCTGTGTTAAACCTCATTTGCCATTTTTCAGCCCAATTCTCCAATTTACTCAAATCCATCTGTAGTTGCAAACTGTCCTCCTTTGTGTTAACTACCTTACATAGTTTTGTATCATCTGCAAATACTGATATTTTACTCTGTAAACCATCCACCAGATCATTAATAAATATATTAAATAGTAGGGGGCCCAATACAGACCCCTGTGGCACCCCACTAGTAACCCTGGCCCAATCTGAGTATGCACCATTAATAACCACTCTTTGTTTTCTACCACTAAGCCAGCTACCTACACATCTACACACATTTTCCCCGAGCCCAAGCTTTCTCATTTTACTTAGCAGTCTTTTATGTGGGACAGTGTCAAATGCTTTACCGAAGTCGAGATAAATGACATCCAATGATTCTCCTCGGTCCATGTGAGAGCTTACATCCTCATAGAAGCTGATCAGGTTAGTTTGACAGGAGCGATCCTTCATAAATCCATGTTGATATGGAGTTAAACAGTTATTAACATTGAGACATTCCATAATAGTATCCCTTAAAAACCCTTCAAACATTTTACCCACAACAGATGTTAAGCTTACCGGCCTATAGTTTCCAGGTTCCCTTTTGCACCCTTTTTTGAATATTGGTACCACATTTGCTAGCCGCCAATCCAGTGGAACAGACCCAGTTTCTATAGAGTCTTTAAATAAAAGGAATAGAGGCCTGTCTATCACATTACTTAACTCCCTTAATACCCGAGGGTGAATGCCATCAGGGCCTGGTGATTTGTCAATTTTAATGTTACTAAGTCGGTTCTGCACTTCTTCCTGGGTTAGGCAGGTCATACTTAATGGGGCATTTACATGATCACTCTGCATTTCCCCTGGCATATGCTTTTCCTGTGTGAACACAGTTGAGAAAAAAGTATTTAAAACATTTGCTTTTCCCACATCGCTTTCTATGATTTTACCCTCATTATTCTTTAAAGGGCCAACACCATCAATTTTAATCTTTTTTCTGTTTATATAATTAAAGAATAGTTTGGGATTTGTTTTGCTTTCCTTAGCAATGAGTATCTCAGTTTCTACTTTTGACATGTTGCTTCTTTAAACGCTGAGTTTTTGCCCAAAAGTATGCAAATTAAACACTGCGTTTTTAACAGCAAACTGCGCACAAGAAATCCCCATTTCCCATAGACTTGAAAATCAAAATGCATGCCTTTTGACATTAAAATGCTGCAGTTCAAAATGCTGCGGAAACGCAGGTAAAAATGCAAAGTGCGCACACAGCCTTAATTTGGTTAATTTTACTGACCAACAAAATAAAGTTAATATATAACTCATACCATATAGTCAACATAAAAAAAAAATTAATCCTGCTAGAAAAAAAAAATATTTTTGCTATGTGCTTCACATTAATTTTTTCAAAGACACTTTTCGGTCAAAATATTCATTACGTTCTTGATAAATGTCTTAAGATTTATAATTTCCAAAAATCAGGTCCTTTTTTGAGAGTTTCTTCTGTGCTAATTTTTCAGGAGCTCTGCAATGCAGTATGGTATAATGAAAATATTCCAACTAAATTTGATCTCCAAATGCCTCTCCTTCCCTTCTGATCCAATATGTGTGCACACACAGCCGTACATGGCCACATGTAGGGTATTTTCATACTTAAACTATGTAAGAAATTATAGTATTTTTTTTTTTTCTCCTACTATGGCCATCCATACATTGAATAATCTGGTCAAAAAAATTCATTGTAATGGAAATTTTTTAATTTAATAATTATTTTTTTTTAATTATATCATGTGAAGCAACTGATGAGTTAACAAACTTATTAAATATGATATTGATTGATTCAAGGTGTGGATTTACTATTGTATATTTACTATCAACGTAATATACAAAGTGTCATGAGAAAATGTTCTCACAACCATGAGGAAATGTAAAAGCACTCCAATGTTATTGAAACAAAAAATGAATTTTTGAATTTCCACTGAATAATTAGAATTTTCCACTGCAAACCAACTTTTACATCTGTCCAGTTCTGTTATTTTTATAAGATATTTAACATATAGACATTGGTTATATGTATGAGCTCCGCACAGGTTACACTATTTGTAGTACCATGTTTTTCCAAAAATAAGCCCTCCCCCAAAAATAAGCCCTAGCAGGGATTTTCAGCATTTTTGGAGCAAGGCTTAAATATAAGCCATTGCCCGAAAATAAGCCATAGTCCCAGATCAATAATGAAGTGTCCATGCAGCTAAAAAAGGTTACAAATACTGCAGGACACTTCATTATAGACAGCAGCACCCGGCAATTACACTCACCCGATGCTGAGCGGCAGGACCTGCAGTGATCACACACCTGCACTCATCAGATCTCTCTCACACACACACACAATCAGATCTCACTCACACACCAGATCTCAAACACAAACATCGGATCGCACACATAATCAGATCGCACATACAAACATCGGATCACACGCAAACATCAAATCACACACAAACATCGGATCGAATACACACTCACCTCATCCAGCGACACTGATGTCTTCTCGCCGGCAGAATCCTGAGAGGCTGTGCAGTGGAGCGCAACAAACAGGAGCTGCGGCTGGACACGTGACTTGCTCTCATCATTCCCTGCGGCCGTAAGCGCTGGATGTAATGTGATGTTTGCGATCGGCTGTGTGTGTCTGTGATCTGCTGTGTGTGTCTGGGATAAGCTGTGTGTGTGTGCCTGCGATCGGCTGTGTGTATCTGTGATTGGCTGTGTGTGCCTGCAATCGGCTGTGTGTGTCTGCTATCTGCTGTGTGTGTGTGATCTGCTGTGTGTGTCTGCAATCGGCTGTGTGTATCTGTGATCGGCTGTGTGTGCCTGCGATTGGCTGTGTGTATCTATGATCGGCTGTGTGTGTCTGCTATCTGCTGTGTGTGATCTGCTGTGTGTCTGCAATCGGCTGTGTGTATCTGTGATCGGCTGTGTGTATCTGTGATCGGCTGTGTGTGTCTGCTATCTGCTGTGTGTGTGTGATCTGCTGTGTGTGTGTGATCTGTTGTGTGTGTGATTTTCTGTGTGTGTGATTTGCTGTGTGTGTGATCTGCTTTGTGTGTGATCTGCTGTGTGTGATTTGCTGTGTGTGTGTGTGTGTGTGTGATCTGCTGTGTGTGTGATTTGCTGTGTGTGTCTACAATCGGCTGTGTGTGTCAGTATGTCAGCTAACAGCAGGGGAGAACCGGAGATCACAGGAGGACCTGGGAACCACGCAGACGTCCGGGTCTGGTGACTATGAGATTCCTGGGAAGTGGGGGGGGGGTCGATTTTTGGGGGGGGTAAACTTACCCCCAACCGTGTTTCTCCAAGAATAAGACCTCCTCCAAAAATAAGCCCTAGTGCTTTTTTGGGGGGCAAAAACAATTTAAGACAGTGTCTTATTTTTGGAAAAACACGGTATTGTGTTAATGTTCTGTGTGGGTCACACTTTTAGCCAATATTATTCATTTTAATACGTTTACTAAAAAAAAATCATTTTGTTGCGAAATTGCATGAAGGTGCCTGTTTGTATAGAAAGCTGAGGGCTATTTTGTCAATGTGCCTACTTTCAGAAAATACATAGCTATTGGGAGTTATTTTCAATTTTTTATTTAGTAATTTAGGTTTTATTTCTTTACATCAAAGTACAAAAATTATCTTGTCTACAGGCAGTGCAAAATGTCACATAACCAAAATGTCGAAAAAAAACCTTGCAGCACAGATAATAATAATAGTAATAAAAAAAATGCTATATTAACTAGAAATAAGCAATATACTATTATACACTAAAGGACATCAATTAAAGTGCTAACAGTCACATTGAAATTTTAGAACTTACCAATAAAACTAAACACAGTCTTAAAAATCTAGAGATGTAACACAAATGATCATTCTAATTAACTAAAATTAAAAAAAAGTGATTAAAAAATCCTAACGACCCTATAAGCGACAAGAATAGTAACTAAAATAAAAAATACTAGCTATGTTTAAACAAAATACTATATAACTTCTGTAAAATCAAGCATTTAGTTAGGCAGACAACACTTCTATGTGCACAGAAAGTTATTTCCAATTATTCGCGTTCCTAAATGTCCCATTAGTCCTTAATTGAGTGACAGCAAAAAGTACAGTATTAGAAATTCATACCTGAAAAGTTTTTTTTCCACAATCACAACTTATCACCTATCCAGAGTAAAAATAAGGGTCTGATTGCTGAAGGATCCCCATCAATCACACGAACAGAGGTCTCGTATCCATCCCATTCTCTGGTATGCATGTTGACTCCACATTCATTGTCGGTCATGCTCTATTCATAGGCAGTTGACATGCTTGATAACCACTTCATTTAAAAAGAAGACTACAGAAATAAGACACTTATCTGAGATAGGCTATAAGTTGTGATCGTGCGGTTACTTCTTTGAAGCTTGCAGAATATAAAAATAATCTCACTGCAGTCTTGATGTGATTCATAGCTGTATGACCCAAGTCCTGGGGATTTGTTAAGTAGCTGGACCAGTTCACTATCCCTCTTAGTCCATGCTGATAAATGGTTCTTACCTTAATAACCTAAAATGACTCTTGTTTTACAATGGTAGTCCCATTTTGCCGTAATGTTAGCTTATCTCACAGACGTACCTATAGTATACTTGGTTAATTTTGTCCTTTATCATGGACTTGTCAAGGGATAAGAACTTAAGATGAAATTAGCTCCAGCTAATTAGAAATGTTGGTCAAGTTTTACTCTGCAGCCAAAATGTTGGACAACACCTTGGTGTCTCTTCTGGATCAGCTGTGTAGTGAGCTCACATGGGTCTCATAGTAGTGGTACAAGCAGAAACATACTCTTTTTTTCCTATATCTAAAATTTGTGAATTACAATTAAGAGAATGACCTGGATGATGAGAATGCACAACTCTTCACAGACTTTAGAAGTTAATTATTATGTCATTATGCTACTACCGTTCTCTAGCAAAACAATAAAAACCTAATAAATACTTACCTGAATTAGCATTATAAAATTCAAAGTGCTGTTCCTTCTCTTTGATATACAGGTACATCTCAATAAATTAGTGATCTATTTCAAGGGTTTTTACTTCTGTTAATGTTGATGATTATGGCTTACAGCCAATGAAAACCCAAAAGTCATTATCTCAGAAAATTAGAATAATTACCACAAAACACCTGCAAAGGCTTCCTAAGTGCTTAAAATGGTCCCTTAAGGTACCGTCACACTAAACAACTTACCAGCGATCCCAACAACGATACAACCTGATAGGGATCGCTGGTAAGTTGCTAGAAGGTTGCTAGTGAGAGGTCACACAGTCAGACGCTCCAGCGATCCCACCAGCAGCCTGACCTGGCAGGGATCGCTGGAGCATCGCTACACGGGTTGCTGGTGAGCTGTCACCAGCAACCAGTGACCAGCCCCCAGCCAGCAGCGACGCACTGAAGCGATGCTGCACTTGGTAACTAAGGTAAATATCGGGTAACCAACTCGATATTTACCTTGGCTACCAGTGCACGCAGCTACACGTGCAGAGAGTAGGGAGCAGCTCACACCGCTTAGCGCTGGCTCCCTGCTCTCCTAGTTGCAGCACACATCGGGTTAATTACCCGATGTGTGCTGTAGCTATATGTGCACAGAGCAGGGAGCAGCGCACAATGCTTAGCGCTGGCTCCCTGCTCTCCTACCTACAGTACACATCGGGTTAATTACCCGATGTGTACTCTGCTACACGTGCAAGAAGCAGGAGCCGGTACTGACAGTGAGAGCAGCGGAGGCTGGTAACAAAGGTAAATATCGGGTAAGGACAGGGCTTCTTGGTTACACGATGTTTACCGTGGTTACCAGTGTCCGCAGAAGCCGGCTCCTGCTGCCTGTACATTGAGTTGTTGTTGTCTCGCTGTCCCACACAGCGATCTGTGCTGCACAGCGGGAGAGCAACAACTAAAAAATGGTCCAGGCCATTCAGCAACAACCAACGACCTCACAGCAGGGGCCAGGTTGTTGCTGGATGTCACACACAGCGACATCACTAGCAACATCGCTGCTACGTCACAAAAGTTGTCCATCAGCAGCGATGTTGCTAGCAATGTTGCTTAGTGTGACAGGGCCTTTAGTCTGGTTGAGTAGGCTACGCAATCATGGGGAAGACTGCTGACTTGACAGATGTCCAAAAGGCAGTCATTGACACACTCCATAAGGAGGAAAAGCTACAAGTCATTATTAAAGAAGCTGGCTGTTCACCAAGTTCTGTATTCAAGGATATTAATGGAAAGATGAGTTGAAGGAAAAAGTGTGGTAGAGAATAGTGCACAAGCAACTGGGATAACCGCAGGATAAGAAAATCCAAATATGAGAATGAAGCGGCAACTCACCCAGGTAAGTGGCAAACTTTTTAATCTGTGATTACAGACGGAAACATAAACGGGGATAGAGGGGGGTGCGGGGGCGGCAGAGGGACGACAGCCATTTCGCGCTGTGGCTAGCGCTTTTACGAGTCCTAGTCTGAAATGTCAGCTGACTTCCTTTTAGTGAGTCATAGCTGCTGACGTAGTGAGGTTAAAAAACAATGTTACTATGTAACAAGTTACCTGTGCAAGATTACAACAAAGGTATGTAAAAGTGGATGCAGCATTATTATCATAACAAAGGCAAAACAAGATATTTAAGTAAAGATTTACCCAGTATCATTAATCTGTTTAGAGTATTTTTTAAAGGCAGACAGTAGCACTAGACAGTAAATCAGAAAATCAGAAAACAGCAGAGACTGCTGTCATCTTCCTTTTCTTTTCTCTCCCTTCCAAACCTAGATCGGTCAAATAGAAGTGACCTTTTTGTGTACATATATTATTATAAATATTATGCCAAAAGATCATGAGGGATAAGACTTATTGAAGAGTTTTTTTAGTTATAAAAAATCCCTTTTATGAAATCTATATTTCTTTTTATTTAATCGGGTTATCGACCTGTATTTCTTTCTGCATAAATATCTTTAAAATAAGTCGTTATTTTTCATGATATAGTTTATTTAGTTTCATGATCATCTTGAACTTGACCATGCTGCCAGCAGAGCACCACCTGGAGCGGCCACAGAAAAGTCCTGGAACAGCTGATCGCTTGATTCCGTGAGTACGGCACCGCCACACAGCTTGGTGCTGCAGTGCCCAACATTCTAAAGTTATTCTTTTCGCAGGGTAAGAAAAGGCCATTCACAAATTTGGGGGAGATTTATAAGGAGTGGACTGCTGCTGTAGTCAGTGCTTCAAGAGCCAGAGCCACCACAAATAGACATATCCAGGACATTAGCAACAACTGTCACATTCCTTGTGTCAAGCCTGGGCTGAGGATGAAAATAACCAGACTGTTGCTCAGTGGTCCAAGGGATTGTTTTCAGATGAAAGTAAATTTTGCATTTCATTTGAAAATCAAGGTCCCAGAGTTTGGAGGAAGAGTAGAGAGACCACAATCCAAGCTGCTTGAGGTCCAGTGTCAAGTTTCAACAAGCAGTGATGGTTTGGGAAGCCATGTCTCTGCTGGTATAGGTCCACTGTGTTTTATCAAGACCAAAGTCAATGCAGCCGTCTATCAGGAAATTTTACGGCACTTCATGCTTCCCTCTGCTGACAAGCTTTTTGGAGATGGAAATTTAATTTCCCAGCAGGACGTGCGACCTTTCCACACTGCCACTATATAATATATGTTTTTTCCCTTTTTGTATTGAATTACTGAAATAAATTAACTTTTGGATGATATTCTAATTTTTTGAGATGCACCATTACCTTGACTGTAAAATTGGGCAGTAAACATCAGAACCTGTACACAGCAACTACATTCTCTACTCTCGACAACAGAATGCCTTGTTTGTCTTCCTTTTTGTTGTACTAATGTTTCTATTCAACTTTTTAGCATCCTCAAAAACTCGAGTATATTTTTCTCATTTGAATAATACAGTAAACATTGCTAGTCTCAATCATCGATTCTGGAAATCTCCATTTTCACTGAGTTCTATTTCCTAAAAATATGCTGCTGTACGCAACAGGACACCAATGAATAAATACACTTGCAGTCACACTTCAGCATATATTGAATATCTCTGTAATTCATTATGCCAATGTTCTAATTTGTCTTTGTTTAGTTAAATTATGTGACTTTTTTTTCTGACAACTCACCAGTAGGGAAGTGCTTGTTAAATGAGTAATAAGCACACAAACAGTAACAAACATTCCTGCCTTTAGGGGACTACATTTACAGTTCAGTACACTTTTTTTACTGTCAAAATCATTGCAACTCGATACAGTCAGCTTGTTAGCTGTGTCACAGCTGATCTTTAGTACCTAGAGACTGCCTCGGAACGGCACCAGGTTCCTTTTCTCATATTTTCAAGACAGGTTTTAAATGACTCTCTACTTTACATTCTGATATTCTTCCCATCCAACCTGTTCTGCTTTATTCATTATGTATTATTCTCCCTTAAAACATTTAATGATTTGGTATAAAATTGCATGACGGTGCGGTTGATTGTAAATTGCTTAGTAGAATATTCACAATGAGCCACGTATCTATTTTCAGAAAAAATATAGATAGGTGGACATAATGATTTTTCTTGTCTTAAAATTTAGGCTATATTGGCGTTTGTAAAAATGTTGATGAGACCATTAAAGATTATTTTACAATCAGGACAGATTTAAGGCTCAAGAGAAACAAAGAAGCGGAGTATTCAGGGGCTGAATGTACAAAACATCAATTCTTTATTGAATACAAATATTAAAAGATTCATTTTTTACAAATATATAGTGGTGCTAATAGTGAAAAATAGGTGAAAACCCACATATTGATGGGGAGCAGAAGGCAAAAACCACCGTAGAGAAAGGGGGGTAGTCTGAGAGGGAACTAAATAAAGAAACAATCATAAGTGGCTGACAGGTAGGGAACCTCTATTCACAGTATAATATATGTGGAATCACACAGGCCTAATCAATGTCAGAGTAAAGAAGAGGCACCAAACGAGTTAGTCACATAATATAAATAAAAGTCCCAAGACTTACACATAGTCAAGGTGGTCACCAGAACATCCCACACCAGCAAGAAAAACTGGGGTCCAGTTTTGGGTTCCACATTTTAAAAAGGACATTCAGAAGTTAGAGTCCATTCAAAGGCAGTTAACTAGACTACTACAAGAAATGAAAGGCCTCCCATATGATGAGAGGTTGAAAAAGTTGGATTTGTTTTGCTAACAAAAAAGACATCTCAGAGGAGATATCATTTTTATGTATAAATATACTGTATGTGTGGTCAATATAAAGGACTGGCACATGACTTATTCCTTTCAAAGACAATACTAAGGACCAGGGGGTATACACTGTGAGTGGAAGAAAAGCAATTCCGGAAGCTAAATAGAAAAAGGGTTCTTTACAGTTAGAACAGTCAGAATGTGGAGTGCCCTACCACAATAGGTAGTAATTGCAAATACTATAACAGCTTTTAAAAAAGGGCTGGATACTTTCCTCAGTACACAACATTGTTGATTATAAATTATTTAGAGACAAAACATATCATTGGTGGAGGAAAGTTGAACTAGATGGACCTAGGTCTTTCTTCAACCTATGTAACTATATATAGTAAGTCATAAATTACATTATTTATATGATACAAGGTAGAAATTAAATACTGGGTTACCTGCACTGATGATGATTCCAGTAACAAGTCCATGAGATAGAAGATTAGATAGAATATAGAAGAATTTTAATTCAAGGTAATTTATTGTCAATGCATTTTATAGCCAACTGACCTCTTCAGGACAACCACATGTACCATTTCTTATATGTTACCAGTCTTCTAAATAATCATTCTATTTCATCAAACTTTTCATAAATCGATAGCAAAAGTGGATATAACAAAAGTTGTACTTTATATCTTAATAGTAAAATATCCATATTTCCATTTATTTTCCTCCTCCTCCTAAACTTTGTCTGGAAAACAGTACAAATTTGGAATGCTGAAAATAAGACAGGCTGCTAGCTAAATGAAGGATCTGTAGCACCCAGGCATATGGGTACTTGGTTCCAGGTAGTGTACATCCTGGGAATGTCACGATGGTAGCCGTTACCCGGTTCCATGCCCTGGGCCCTTTTTGTAATGGGGATATTTACAGGGGATTTATGAATAGAGTTTATTTGTCACGCCACTTGTGGTATTGCGGCTAAGTATAGGGTGCAGAATGTCTCTACTGGGGCTGATGGTATTAGCAGCTAGTATGGTAGTACCTCCGCAGGCAGGGTATTGCCCCAGTGGGAGTATGGTGCGGTGGGCATCGCATGAAGGAGTCCAGACAGGTATTCAGTGCAACTGGTTTACTTACTTTGGGTTGTTAACTGGTTGCCCAAGGCCGGCTGGTTTCGCCTCCAGGTCCCCTTTGTCCCAGTGCCAGTCTGGTTCTCTGGTACCTTCTTCCACGGCACCTGTCTCTGGTAAGTGGGTCCCCGTGGTACGGAACACTGGGTGTTCCCGGTCTGTGGTTTCTCTACGTCTGTCCGACTGATGGTAGCGTGAACCCTGTGGGGTTGGAGTCTCTGGTCCTGTCCCCGGTTCTCTCTTTGCTACTGAGTCTTTGGATTCTTTAGGGTTAGCAAGGACCTTGGTGGTCCCCTTTGCTGTGCAGGTGTTAACAGATTGGCTTGAAGCTCTTCCCTGTCATAGGGTCCTGTACCCCGTTGGTGCGTAGTTCCGGGAGTACTCCACCATACTCCACCGGAAACCACCTCTCCTGGGTACCAGGTCATCGTCAACCCGAATCAGGATGTTGCTCAGTGACACCTTACGCTTCCACTGTCAACTTTTAACAGTCACACATGTTCTGACTGTGTCTGCTCCCTTTCACTGCAGACTTCCTTCCTCTCACTCTTGTCTTCCTGTGTCCTGACAACTCTCCACAGTGTGCCCCTCTCACCTGGTCAACTAGTGGACTGGAGTGGCTCCACCTTTAGGCCGCCATTCATGGTCCCACCCTAGCTAAGTACCATTGTATGGGGGATTGTTGGGGAAAACTGGGATTACCTGGGTTCTTGTTGGCACCGACACTGGGTTTCTGGGTCCTTTAGGGAGTAGGCTCTGCATCCTGGTGGGTATGCAGAACCTTGTAGCACCCTGATGGTCTCAGGGGCGCTACACCACATTGAAAAAAAAGAGAGCTGAGAACCCCCATTTCTTTGTAATTAGTAAAGGGGACATCATAGCAGGTGGACTCCACTCACTAGCTCAGGGTCAAATGAACAGTTAGAGCCTTCAAAGAGGAAAAGAGGAAAACACTGAAAATGTAAAATGAAAGGCATGTAATTACCAGAAGTAGTGTTATTCCTCATGCACACTCTTGACAGCTTATTTTGAAAAGTTATCTGAAATTGCAGGCAGGCGCAGGTAGCATAATTAATTAAATTCTATTCATTGTTTACACAATCAATATTATTGAGTGATAGAACACCGGAGGGCAAACAGTCCCGCAGACAGTTGTTCAATGAAATTGAGATGTCCATTTTAACTAATGTTTGAAAGTTTTATCCAGATCTACTCAGATATTTCCAGAGCTGGCTCCTTGAAGCACACGTTATGTTAGTGAAAATGGTAGATGTCACATGAAGGTGATGGCACTTTATTTATAACCATTTCGTTTTTATTTCCTCATAGCAGAAATGAGATTCTGCCCCCAACTTTCCCTTCCTTGGGGAATGTGGCTCATTTCCACCAGAGGAGAATTTGACACCTGCAGAAACTAAATGAATTACAGAGACTTGTACATACAGAAGCCAGTGAGGATCATGTTTCTCCACTAGGAATTCCTGCTGCTGGAGTATAACTTTAATCTTATTTTTATTTTAACTCAGTTCTTGTAGACAGAACATTTACAGTTTGGTACTTTTCCATTTTTAAACTTGCCTACACCTTCATTTTTCTTTGTGGCACTAGAGGTGTCATTTTAATTTATTCAAAACTGTTATATTTATAAGGTCATCTATAAATAAATGTTGAAACGGTTTTCTTTACGAGAAAGTAAAATATTTAAAGAGGTTGTGTGGGTTTCTTTTTTTCTTAACTATGAGTCTAAAAAGTAACAGCAACTATCTGCCTGTGCTACCCGGCGCTGGCTCAGAGTGGTGATTGCTGCATGTAAACAGAGCAGCTCTTCCTCTTCCACTCTAGTCTGTTGACAGGGTATTACTGCTGACAGACATCAAGCTGATTGAAAGCCGGCCTCTAGCAGTTATGCAGCAGGGAGCTGGGTGTTAATTAGCATAACGTAAGCAGTCAATCAGCAAGACACCAAAAGTCATAAGCTGTCAACAAAGTAGAGCGGAAGAGAAGCTGCTGCTCTGTCAGCATCCCATCAGCTGAAGCTGCTGAATCACCGGCAACAGAACTCTGTGACTGCCCTATAGCAACAGAGATTGTGTCAGGCACATAGTAATAAAAACATAAATAGTCCCGGATAACCCCAATAAATAAAAACATGTCTTTATAAAAAAAAATCTTAAATATGTTTAATGCTAAAAAAAAGTGTCATATTACAGTTCCATCAAAGTGAATGGGATTTATAGAAAACGTATGCCTCCTTGTTAAAGACATTAAAAGATAGCACTGAATAAAATAGCTCATCCTCGTCAAAGCGCTTGTTACAGCGCAAAATGGCTGTCATCCACCTGCCGCACCCACACTCCCCTCTCCCCCACCTGATGGGATCTGTATTTACAGAATAAACGCTGCATGTACCCCAGAGTGAGCTGCCGCTATTCTTCCTGCTTCTGGACCTGTTTGAAGGTTTGCTCGCACTCTGAGCTGAGCACCACCTGGGACGACATAGAAGTCCTTGCTGAGGGGGGAGCCAGCACTGCCTATGAATGGCATGCAGCAATAAAAAGTGTAATATTCACATATTCATTCCTACTGTAATAATTCAATGAGATTTTTTGCAAATAATTGATCAGTGATTTGAGCTCCCCTGCCCCGTCACGGCAAATCTCTATAGGGGAGTCCTACTCTATATTATAAATTACTATCGTACCATACGGTCTCATATAATGAGCAGGACCATCTAAAAACACCACATACCTGAGACATGTCTGAACCGCTCCCATGCTGCAAGGACTGACAACTGCAAATAAAGGCAGCCCAGGTGCCAGCATGTGCAGCGAAGCCACACACACCAGCACAATGTCAGAACTGGCCCTCACAGTGTCTGACCAGCAGCCATGGATAAAGGCGGAACAGGCTCAGGCAGATGGTGCTTAAATAATGATGCCTGTGGAACAGGAGGCGGTGGCTGTGTGTGAACAGGCACCAACATAAATTTAGATAGCAACAGAAGGAATTTGCAAACCACACTGGGCGTGCACGGCAAAGTGGGGGGTCAGCCACCGAGCAAAAAATCTCATAGAATTATTACAGTAGGAATGAATTTGTGAATATTAAACTTTTTATTGTTGCATGCCATTCATAGGCAGTGCTGGCTCCCCCCTCAGCAATTTTCTGGTCAGTGGCTGACCCCCATTTTACCTTGCACGCCTTGTGTGATTAGCGAATTCCTTCTGTTGCTATCTAAATTTATGTTGGTGGCTGTTCACACAAAGCCACCACTCTTCGTTCAACAGGCATCATTATTTAAGCACCATCTGCCTGAGCTTGTTCCACCTTTATCCATGGCTGCTGGTCTGAGACTGTGAGGGCCAGTTCTGATATTGTGCTGGTGTGTGTGGCTTTGCTGCACATGCTGGCACCTGGGCTGCCTTTATTCGCAGTTGTCAGTCCTTGCAGCATGGGAGCGGTTCAGACATGTCTCAGGTATGTGCTGTTTTTATATGGTCCTGCTCATTATATGAGACCGAATGGTACGATCGTAATTTATAATATAGAGTAGGACCCCCCTATGGCGATTTGCCGTGACGTGGCAGGGGGGGCTCAAATCATTGATCAATCATTTGCAAAAAATCTCATTGAATTATTACAGTAGGAAGGAATTTGTGAATATTACACTTTTTATTGTTGCATGCCATTCATAGGCAGTGCTGGCTCCCCCCTCAGCGATAGAGGTCCTTGCACAGCTGATTGCTGAAATCTGTGAGTACGGCTCCACTACACAGCTTTGTGCTGCAGTGCCAGACTTTCTATATATTTTTGTTTGTATATATATATATATATATATATATATATATATATACTGTATATACTACAGTTCAAAAGTTTAGGAAGACTTAGATATTTCCTTATTTTTGAAAGGAAAGCAAATTTTTTTCAATGAGGCTAGCATTAAATTAAACAGAAATACACTCTATACATTGTTAATGTGGTAAATGACTATTCTAGCTTCAAACGTATGGATTTTAACGCAATATCTACATAGGTGTATAAAGGCCCATTTCCAACAAGCACCACTCCAGTGCTCTAATGGTACACTGTGTTTGCTAACTGAGTTATAGTAAGTTCACAGTGCGTTTTTCGCTGCATTTTTGCGCGTTTTTCGGGTGCGTTTTTGCTCAGAAAACTGCATGACTTTGCTTCCCCAGCAAAGTCTATGAGTTTTCATTTTTGCTGTCTGCACACAGCATTTTTTTAGCTGCGTTTTTGTGCTGCACACAAAAAAGCAGCATGTCAATTATTTTTGCATTATTCACTGCGTTTTCCACCCATTGAGTTAAATGAGATGTTCAAAAATGCAATGAAAAATGCAAATTGCAAATATAGCTGTGTTTTAGTGTGTTTCTATGACTAAAAACGCAGCTATAAACGCAAGGGGTGGGTAGTAAAGTGACATGTACAGGAAGAGGATTCCTTCTGTCAGTAAACACAGAAGCGTGAATCCTCCCGGTACCGCCACCGCTGCTTCAATCTTCTGTGCGGCGCCATGTCAGCTCCCGTGCGGCGCCATTTCAGCTCCTGTGCGACGCCGTGGCCGAGCGGAAGGTGGAAGCATCTGCGAAAACAAAAGGGAACAGTAGAAAAAAAAATGTCATGCTCACCTATCTGCAGACTCCCGGTGCCATGTCCGCTCCCAGCTCCTCTCCTGGTACCGCCGCTCCGGCTGTGTGCAGTCTCCCCGGGCATGTCCGATGGCTGCAGGACCTGGCGGTGGATCACCTGATGCGGTCACCTAACACATCAGCTGATCGTAAGTCTCGCGGTGACGCCGGCGCCCGGCCGGTTTCACCTATCAGCTGATCCTGCCGTCAGGAGACTTCATCAGCTGATTACCGGCAGCTCATGCATCGAGTAGTGAGTATTTTTTTTTTCCGTTTGTTTGCACTGATGCATCAGCTGATTCTATAAAAGCCGTTTATACAATCAGCTGCTGTGTCATGTGATTCAGGCCCTTGAACCTGACACATCATCTGATCGCTTTGCCTTCCAGCAAACCGATCAGATGATATTGGATCCGGATTGGACGACGCGGGACCCTTGACCCAGGATTACTGCGGATGGGGGTTCTTTATTTCAATAAAGATGGAGTCACTAATTGTGTTGTGTTTTATTTCTAATAAAAATATTTTTCTGTGTGTTGTGTTTTTTTTTATCTTTACCAGAAATTCATGGTGGCTATGCCTAATTTTGGCGTGACACCATGAATTTCGGGCTTAGGGCCAGCTGATAATATACCCTATTATTACCCAGCGAGCCACCCGTCACCAGGGCAGCTGGAAGAGTTGGATACAGCGCCAGAAGATGGCGCTTCTATGTCAGTGCCATTTTCTGGGGTGGCTGTGGACTGCAATTCGCAGCGGGGGTGCCCAGAAAGCATAGGTACCCTGTACTGCGGATTCCAATCCACAGCTGCCTAGTTGTACCTGGCTGAACTCAAAAATTGGGCGAAGCTCACGTCATTTTTTTTTTAATTATTTCATGAAATTCATGAAATAAAAAAAAAGGGCTTCCCTATATTTTTGGTTCCCAGCTTTGTACAAATAGGCAGCTGGGGGTTGGGGGCAGCCCATACCTGCCTGTTGTACCTGGCTAGCATACAAAAATATGGCGAAGCCCACGTCATTTTTTGGGGGGGGGGAAACTCCTGCATACAGTCCTGGATGGAGGATGCTGAGCCTTGTAATTCTGCAGCTGTCGGCTCTCCTGCATACACTATTGGATGTAGGATGCTGAGCCTTGTAGTTCTGCTCCCCCTGCCTCTCCCTCCAGCATACAGTCCTGTATGGAGCATGCTGAGCCTTGTAGTTCTGCAGCTGTCTGCTCTCCTGCATACACTATTGGATGTAGGATGCTGAGCCTTGTAGCTCTGCAGCTGCTGTCTGCTCTCCTGCATACACTATTGGATCTAGGATGCTGAGCCTTGTAGTTCTGCTCCCCCTGCCTCTCCCTCCAGCATACAGTCCTGTATGGAGCATGCTGAGCCTTGTAGTTCTGCAGCTGTCTGCTCTCCTGCATACACTAGTGGAGAATTAAGAACATATTGAAGAAGGAAATGACATCAGACCTTTTTTTTTTGTTTTGTTTTTTTCAACAATCTTTAATGGCATTGTTCACTGATAAAAAATGCATAAAAACGCAGTGAGCAGAAATGCTACAAAACGCAGCAAAAAACGCACCAAATTGCAGTAAAAACGCATGCGTTTTTGCCGTGTTTTTTTGCTGCGGGTGCGTTTTTGTGCGTTTTTTGCCCAAAAAAATGCAGTGTTAAAAAAAGCAGTGTGTGAACCTAGCCTTAGAAGGCTAATGGATGTTTACAAATCCCTTGCAAACCCTTGTGCAAGGGGTTATTGTGTTAATGTTATCACAGCTGAAAACAGTTTTTGCTGATTAGAAAAGTTATAAAACTGACCTTACTTTGAGCCAATTGAGAATCTGGAGCATTATATTTGTTGGTTATATTACATTCTCAAAATGGCCAGATAAAGAGAATTTTCATGTGAAACTCGACAGTCTATTCTTGTTCTTTGAAATGAAGGCTATTTAATGCGAGAAATTGTCAAGAAACTGAAGATTTCCTACAACAGTGTGTACTACGCTCTTAAGAGGAGAGCACAAACAGGCTCTAACCAGAGTAGAAAGAGAAATGGAAGGCCCTGCTGCACAACTGAGCAACAAGACAAGTACATTAGAGTCTCTAGTTTGAGAAATCAATGCCTCACAGGTCCTCAACTTGCAGCTTCATTAAATAGTTCCCTCAAAACGCCAGTGTCAATGTCTACAGTGAAGAGGCAACTCTGGGATGCTGGCCTTCAGGGCTAAGTGACAAAGAAAAAGCCATATCTGAGACTGGCTAATAAAAGGAAAATATTAATATGGGCAAAAGAACACAGACATTGGATAGAGGAAGATTGGAAAAAAGTGTTATGGATAGATGCATTGAAGTTTGAGGTGTTTGGATCACACAGAAGAACATTTGTGAGATGCAGAACAACTGAAAAGATGCTGGAAGAGTTCCTGACACCATCTGTCAAGTATGGTGAAGGTATTATGATGGTCTGGGGTTGCTTTTGTGCTGGTAAAGTGGGAGATTTGTGCAAGGTAAAAGGGATTTTGAATAATGAAGGCTATCACTCCATTTTGCAATACCATGGCATACCCTGTGGACAGCGCTTGATTGGAGCCAATTTCATGCTACAACAGGACAATGACCCAAAGCACACCTTCAAATTATGCATGAACTATTTAGGGAAGAAGCAGGCAGCTGGTATTCTATCTGTAATGGAGTGGCCAGCCCAGTCACTAGATCTCAACCCACAGTGTGTGTGTGTCTATATATATATATATATATATATATATATATATATATATATATATATATATACTACAGTTCAAAAGTGTATATATATTACACTGCAGTTCAAAAGTTTGGGGTCACCCAGACAATTTTGTCTTTTCCAGGAAATATCATACTGGCTAAAAAGACCTTTGCTGACACCATACCCATGTGACCAGAACGTTCGCCTCTTCTCACATGGGCATAACATCAGCAATCAGCAAAGGCCTCTGCCAACATAGCTGATACGAGGGAGCCGCATTATTTTTCTAAGTCCATGTTGGAATTGAGTTGATTATAATAGAAGCGGGGGTCTTGGTATTCACCATAATCATGCAAGGGGGGCATTTCCCCTTTCTGCCGTCCGGGGAGTGCAGGGCAGCCCACACCTCTATTCCGACACTGTCACTGTTAAAGTGCTGGCGAGAAGTGGGACACAACCCCTCACTTTAAGCCAAAGTGCTTCAGGTTACATGAGGTCATACCGTGGGAACCCAGATATGACCTTTGATAAACTGAGTGACGTCACTGCTGCCAATTGGGTCCTTCTTGTCAGTGTTTCCCAGAGCCTGGAGAGATTGGACATGTTTTCGGTCTCTCCAGGCTTGGATGTAGCAGAGCCAGGTCCATCATGGATCCTTGTGTGGATTACGTCAAACCTGGGTGTTTTGGGATTAATAAGGTGGTGAAAGAGGGTATTTTTTGTATTTTTTTCCAAATAAACGATTTTTCTGTATTTGTGTTTATTTACTTTCACTTACAGATTAGTGATGTAGGTGTCATAGATGCCTGCCATTACTAATCTAGTGATCAGTGTCAGCTATAGGCTGGTATTAACCCCTAATTGCTACTGCACCAGGGCAATCGAGAAGAGTTACAGCCTCAAACTTGTCGCATCTAATGGATGCAACAATCTCAGGCAGCTACAGGTTTAAACATACCTCCCAACTTTTGAAGAAAGAAAAGAGGGACAAAGTAAGTGGCAAAATTTGACCACACCCCTAGCCACACCCCTAGCCACACCCATTCGTTAGTAAGGGTCATTCAGCAGATGCCCCAGACTGTTCGTTAATAGTCATAGCAGCCAGAATTTTCTTATATTTCTATGTGTCACTATATGACATTGCTTATTCACACCAAACATGTATCAAATAAGGGACAATGCATAAAAAATACCACAGACACGCAATAATCAGAGGAGATTGGTATTGCGCTCGTGGCTAGAGATGAGCGAACTGGTCCCGGTTCGGCTCGAGGCGGTTCGCCGAACGGAGGTCCCGTTCGAGTTCAGTTCGTCGAACGTTCGACGAACCGAACTCGAACGTATAGGCTATAATGGGAGGCAATAACAAACACATAAAAATGCATGATAAATGTACACAAACAGTTAATAAACATTGCCATAACACTTACCGGTCCCCGCGATCCCTTCTGCACTCTGTCTCCTGCCGCTATTCCATCCGATGATCGCTGAATCCTCCCGGCGACCGGCACTGCCAGCAGAGATGCAGGACCTATCGTGACGTCAAAATAGCCATGTGACCAGTCACGTGGCTATTATCTCATTGGCTACAGACTGGTCACATGACTATGACACGTCATGTAGGACCTGCGAGTGCATCTCTCCGGTACACGGTGCACATATGTGTATCGCCGTGTACCGGCGACATGCTCTACCACACGGTCGACTCCCCGTTCCGTTAGGGACCGGCTGACACAGCCGGTCATTAACGGAGATCACCGTTGCCATAGCAACGCAGTTAGCGGTGACGTCACCGCTAACCGCGGCTCCGAGAGCACCATTGCTATGGTAACGCGTCTGTCAGCGGTACCGCTGTTACCGCTGACAGCCAGCACTGTTCACTCACGGAGTGAAGGCTGCACGATTGTAGTGAGCATTGTAGTGAGGATGAGGTTCCCCAGCCCCAAGTGATGAGCTGGTGAACCTCATCCTTCCTCACTACAATCGTCACTACTACTACACTAGTGAGGATTGTAGTGAGGATTGTAGTGAGGATGAGGTTCCCCAGCCCCAAGTGATGAGCTGGTGAACCTCATCCTTCCTCACTACAATCGTCACTACTACTACACTAGAAAGAAGACAGAAGAGCAGGATCGTGGAGGGCTGACAGGGGGTAATAAAGATGGAGTCTCTAATGTGTCTGTGTATTTATTTCTATTAAAGTATTTTTTCTCTGTGTGGTGTTTTTTTTTAACCCTTTATTGGAGATTCTTAATGGCCGGGTCAAACGTGCCTGACATTAAGAATCTCTGGCTTAATACTGGCTAGTAAAACAAAGCCAGTATTAACTCATGATTACCCAACAAGCCACCCGGCTCCAGGGCTGTTGGAAGAGTTGGATACAGCGCCAGATGATGGCGCTTCTATGAGAGCGCCATTTTCTGGGACGGCTGCGGACTGAAATCCGCAGCAGAGGCGCCCAGAAACCTTGGGTTAGCCTGTGCTGCGGATTCCAATCCCCAGCTGCCTAGTTGTACCCGGCTGGACACAAAAATGGGGCGAAGCCCACGTCATTTGTTTTTTAATTATTTCATGAAATAAGTGAAATAATTAAAAAAAAACGGGTTTCCCTATATTTTTGGTTCACAAATAGGCAACTGGGGGTTGGAGGCAGCCCGTGGCTGCCTGCTGTACCTGGCTAGCATACAAAAATATGGCGAAGCCCACGTCATTTTTTTGGTGGGCAAAAAAATTCTGCATACAGTCCTGGATGGAGTATGCTGAGCCTTGTAGTTCTGCAGCTGCTGTCTGCTCTTCTCCAGACAGACAGCAGCTGCAGAACTACAAGGCTCATCGTACTCCATCCAGGACTGTATGCAGAAGTTTTTTGCCCCCTGAAAAAATTATGTGGGCTTCGCCATATTTTTGTATGCTAGCCAGGTACAGCAGGCAGGTACGGCTGACCCCAACCCCCAGTTGCCTATTTGTACCCGGCTGAGAACCAAAAATAAAGGGAAGCCCTTTTTTATTATTTCATGAATTTCACAACTAGGCAGCTGGGGATTGGAATCTGCAGCACAGGTTGGCCTGAGCTTTCTGGGCCCCACTGCTGCGAATTGCAGTCTGCAGCCGCCTCAGAAAATGGCATTTTCATAGAAGCGCCATCTTCTGGCACTGTATCCAACTCTTCCAGCACCTGCCTGCTATACCTGGCTAGCATACAAAAATATGGCGAAGCTCACGTCCTTTTTTTGTAGTTTTTTGGCAAAAAAAATAAAAAATGCTTCCCTGGATTTTCCATTGCCATTGAAGGTAACATCAAGCAGTGGGGGTTAGCAGCCAGTAGCTGCTTGGATTACCCTTAGCTAGCAATACAAAAAATGCAGCAGGAGCCCATATATATTTTTTTAATTATTTATTTAAATAACTAAAAACAAAATGGGCTTCCCTGTATTTTGATTGCTGGACATCACAGTGCTGTAAAAATAAATCTTTAAAAAAATGACGTAGCGCTCCGCGGTATTTTTGATTCTCAGCGCAGATAAAGCAGACAGCTATGGGTTGCCACCCCCATCTGCCTGCCGTTACCTTGGTTGGCAATCAAAATACAGGGAAGCCCATTAATTTTTTCTATTTAAAAAATAGTTAAAAAAAAAATGACGTTGGGTCCCCCCATTTTTGATAGCCAGCTAGGGTAAAGCAGACGGCTGTAGCCTGAAAACCACAGCTGGCAGCTTTACCGTGGTTGGGGATCCAATGTGGAGGTCCCCTCAGGCTCTTTTTTATATTTATTTTATAAATATTAATAATTACACAATAAAAGTAGGGTCCCCCCCAAATTGGATCACCAGCCAAGGTAAAGCGGACAGCTGTGGTCTGGTATTCTCAGGGTGGGAAGGTCCATAGTTATTGGGCCTTCACAGCCTAAAAATAGCAGGCCGCAGGCACCCCAGACGTGGCGCATCCACTAGATGCGCCAATCCTGGCGCTTCACCCCAGCTCATCCCGTGCCCTTGTGCAGTGGCAAACGGGGTAATAAATCGGGTTGATACTAGCTGTAAAGTCACCTGAGATCAAGCCCAGCAGTTTGTGATGTCATGGCGTCTATTAGATACCCAACATCATAAACTGTCAGTACTAACAAAAAAAAAAAAAATCGACAAAAGAAATTTATTTGAAAAAACAGTCCCCAAAACATTTCCTCTTTCACCAATTTATTGTAAGAAAAAAAATAAAGGGGTCCCACGACGACTCTGGACCGTCTAGAATATGGGGGGGAGACACTCAGGGAACGTATCCCCCATTTTCTAGGAGTGCGGACCCTTCATGTGAGGAGTGTGGGTGCAATGAATCTGCACTCACTCTTCTCGGGTCCACAGCAGCAGAGTCCATGTCGTAATGGTTGCTACCAAAGCTGCAATGCCCTGCTCATGAGGTAAGGGCATGCCTAATCAGGAGAACTACTGTAGAGGAAGCTCTGCTCACTGGTATATAGGTGCTCAGAGGAAATAATAGATAAAATTAGTGATTAACCTCGGCACTCTAAATCTCCCAGACTAAGTCAGTAAGTCACAACGGATAGTAATGCAAAATCACTCTTTATTGGTCGGTATTAAGAAAAAAAAATTTTCATAAGCATATATGTTTTTGTCCAAAACAAGTTACAAATGACGTTTCGGCCTGAGCCTTCGTCAGATTGGACTTATCTGCATGTAATCATGAAAAATGACAATAATCAGCATCACATAAGAGTGAGAGAACAATAACATAAACTTGAACAATGTAGAGGTACAATTGGGATGCAGCAAAAAAATTGCAACACAGCAAGGAATGAAACACATGATACAAATGTCATAATACAGTACAAGGACAATATAGTAATGACAAATATGGGGTCAGAGTAGGCTTAGACAGCTCTGGTACGAAAGAGATGTCAATCATAAAGTAACGTGCAGTAGGTGTAGAGCTACAGTATGCATGGCAGAGCTAATGGGTAGACCGACCATAGAAAAAGTAGAGAAAAAGTGGAGAAGAAATGTAGAAAAAGTGGAGAAAAAGTGGAGAAAAAGTGGAGAAAAAGTGGAGAAAAAATGTAGAAAAAGTGGAGAAAAAGTGGAGAAAAAATGTAGAAAAAGTGGAGAAAAAGTGGAAAAAAAGTGGAGAAAAAGTGGAGAAAAAATGTAGAAAAAGTGGAGAAAAAATGTAGAAAAAGTGAAGAAAAAGTGGAGAAAAAGTGGAGAAAAAATGTAGACAAAAGTGGAGAAAAAGTGGAGAAAAAATGTAGAAAAAGTGGAGAAAAAGTGGAGAAAAAGTGGAGAAAAAATGTAGAAAAAGTGGAGAAAAAGTGGAGAAAAAGTGGAGAATAAGTGGAGAATAAGTGGAGAAAAAGTGGAGAAAAAGTGGAGAAAAAATGTAGAAAAAAATGGAGAAAAAGTGGAGAAAAAGTGGAGAAAAAATGTAGAAAAAGTGGAGAAAAAGTGGAGAAAAAATGTAGAAAAAGTGGAGAAAAAGTGGAGAAAAAGTGGAGAATAAGTGGAGAATAAGTGGAGAAAAAGTGGAGAAAAAGTGGAGAAAAAGTGGAGAAAAAATGTAGAAAAAAATGGAGAAAAAGTGGAGAAAAAGTGGAGAAAAAATGTAGAAAAAGTGGAGAAAAAGTGGAGAAAAAATGTAGAAAAAGTGGAGAAAAAGTGGAGAAAAA
The DNA here is from genome assembly GCF_048569485.1 of Anomaloglossus baeobatrachus. NCBI lineage: Eukaryota > Metazoa > Chordata > Amphibia > Anura > Aromobatidae > Anomaloglossus > Anomaloglossus baeobatrachus. Next base: position 199,987,109 of record NC_134354.1, read on the forward strand.
GTGGAGAATAAGTGGAGAAAAAGTGGAGAAAAAGTGGAGAAAAAGTGGAGAATAAGTGGAGAAAAAATGGAGAAAAAATGGAGAAAAAGTGGAGAAAAAGTGGAGCATCCTTTGGTGCCTTTCATGAGACACTAAGGGGTGCTTAGCTTTGTATTTAGCCAAAAAAATGAAAAAAAAAATGACGTAGGATTCCCCCTAGTTTTGTAGCCAGCTAGGGTAAAGCAGACGGCTGCAGCCTGCAGACCACAGCTGGCAACCTCACCTTGGCTGGTAATCCAAAACTGAGGGCACCCCACGCTGTTATTTTAAATTAAATAAATAATTTTAAAAAAAAACACGTAGGGGTCCCCCCAAAATTGGATCACCAGCCAAGGTAAAGCAGACAGCTGGGGCCTGATATTCTCAGACTAGGGAGGTCCATGGTTATTGGACTCTCCCCAGCCTAAAAATAGCAGGCCGCAGCCGCCCCAGAAGTGGCGCATCCATTAGATGCGCCAATCCTGGTGCTTCGCCCCAGCTCATCCCGCGCCCTGGTGCGGTGGCAAACGGGGTAATATATGGGGTTAATACCAGATGTGTAAGTCACCTGGCATCAAGCCCTGGGGTTGGTGAGGTCAGGCGTCTATCAGATACCCGACATCACCAACCCAGTCAGTAATAAAAAAAAATAGACGACAAACACATTTTTATTTGAAAAAACACTCCCCAAAACATTCCCTTTTTAACCAATTTATTAGAAAAAAAAAACAAATCCAGGTCTGGTGTAATCCAAGGGGTTGCCATGACGATCCACACTGTCCCAGTCAATGAAGAGCAGGATGTTCCCCATTGGCTGGGAGAGCAATGCAGTGACCTGAGCTAACATCAATGGGTCAGCCCAGGTCACTGCAGGGGGATGACAAGTGCTGCTGTCAGGAGCGAGGTACATTACCTGCGCTGATCTCCAGCACTGCCGACAGCCCCTGTCACTGAGTTCAATGACCGGAGCCTTCACACCAAGTCTCGCGAGAGGCCCGTGACGTCACCGCTAGTCAGTCTCGGGTCGGAAGCGAGAGGTGGTGTGACAAGCGGCGGCCATGGAGGACAGTGACAGCGCTGAGGTCGGGATGGCGGGACTTCATCACCGCAGGTAAGCCGAGCGGGACCATGTGTGCAGAGTGTGTGTGTGTGTGTGTGTGTGTGTGTGTGTGTGTGTGTATGTATGTATGTGTACAATACATGCCGCGGGCAGGAGGGGGAGGAGTGAGCTGAGCGGGGAAGTGTGGGCTTCCTGCACGTAACTAGGATAAACATCGGGTTACTAACCAAAGCGCTTTGGTTGGATACCCGATGTTTATCTTGGTTACCAGCTTGTGGCAGGCTGTCAGCGATGGCTCCTGCACACTGTAGCTGTAAAAAGCCCTGCTTTTTGCTGCTAGAACCGTTCTCGAACGTTTCTAGAACTATCGAGCTTTTGCAAAAAAGCTCGAGTTCTAGTTCGATCTAGAACACCCCCAAAAATTACTCGAGCCTCGAACTGGAGAACCACGAACCGCGAACCGCGCTCAACTCTACTTGTGGCCCGGACACCTGCAGAAAAAATGCAGCATTTCTGATACGTTTGAACATGGCCTCAGTGATACATTTTTCTTACATTTTTTATGGGTTTTAATAAAGAAAAATAATAAATTGCGCCATTTTTTCCCACCATTTACCGATCCCCATCAATAATCTGATTGCTGCATTGTTTTGGGTCGTTACGATTACAGGGACACCAAATATGTCCACGTTATTTGCTGATTTGTAATGTTTATTATTTTAGAAAAAAGTGCAATAAAATTACATTATTCTATTTTTTTGTTATTTTTAGTAATTTTATTAAAAGTAAAAAAAAATCTCTTTTCCTCTCTTTCTAGAATAAAGGACACAGAGATGCTGCTGTGTACAATGGAGCTGTGTCCTGTGTAATCTGCTGTGTAAGAGGCTGCATTGTAGGTTTATTCATAAAAAATCCTCTGTCTGATGTCATCAATTCCTAGTGGCTCACCAGCTTGAGCAGCTAGGAAAGCTAGGAGGCTGCTGGACACATGTATGAATGTTGCTGGTTCAAATCCAAGTTGGTAAAAATAAAAATTTTATTTTCTAATTTTGTATTTTTTTCACATTTCTTTATAGTAGTTTTATGGGTATAAATTAATCTGACTCCTTCACCTACAAAGAGATGCAGTATCTATCTATCTATCTATCTATCTATCTATCTGTCTGTCTATCTATCTATCCATGTATCTATCTATCTATCCATGTATCTATCTGTCTGTCTGTCTGTCTGTCTGTCTGTCTGTCTGTCTGTCCATGTATCTATCTATCTAGCTATCTATTATATATCTATCATGTATCTATCCATATGTCTATCTATTTATCTATCATGTATGTATCTATTATCTGTCATGTATACATATATATATCCCTCTATCATCCATCCATCAATGTTTGCAGCTAAATAATCTGCTTCTGCTTTGTCTACTGCACTATAGAGTAGAGTTGAGCGCGGTTCGTGGTTCGTGGTTCTCCAGTTCTAGGCTCGAGTGATTTTTGGGCTGTTCGAGATCGAACTAGAACTCGAGCTTTTTGCTAAAAGCTCGATAGTTCTAGATACGTTCGAGAACGGTTCTAGCAGCAAAAAGCAGGGCTTTTTACAGCTACAGTGAGCAGGAGCCATCGCTGGCAGCCTGCCACAAGCTGGTAACCAAGATAAACATCGGGTATCCAAGCAAAGCGCTTTGGTTAGTAACCCGATGTTTATCTTAGTTACGTGCAGGAAGCCCACACTTTCCCGCTCAGCTCGCTCCACCCCCTCCTGCCCGCGGCATGTACACATACATACACATACACAAACACACACACACACACACATCCAACCCCCCGACCCCCACCCCCCGCCCGCCCGCCCGCTCGCTCGCTCGCTCGGCTTACCTGCGGTGATGAAGTCCCGCCATCCCGACCTCAGCGCTGTCACTGTCCTCCATGGCCGCCGCTTGTCACATCACCTATCGCTTCCGACCCGAGACTGACACTGGCGGTGACGTCACGGACCTCTCGCGATACTTGATGTGAAGGCGCCGGTCATTGACCTCAGTGACAGGGGCTGTCAGTGTGCTGGAGATCAGCGCAGGTAATGTACCTCACTGACAGCAGCACTTGTCACCCCCCTGCAGTGACCTGGGCTGACCCATTGATGTTAGCTCAGGTCACTGCACTGCTCTCCCAGCCAATGGGGAACATCCTGCTCTTCATTGACTGGGACAGTGTGCATCGTCATGGCAACCCCTTGGATTACACCAGACCTGGATTTGTTTTTCAATCTAATAAATTGGTTAAAGAGGGAATGTTTTGGGGAGTGTTTTTTCAAATAAAAATGTGTTTGTCGTCTATTTTTTTTTTATTACTGACTGGGTTGGTGATGTCGGGTATCTGATAGACGCCTGACCTCACCAACCCCAGGGCTTGATGCCAGGTGACATTACACATCTGGTATTAACCCCAAATATTACCCCGTTTGCCACCGCACCAGGGCGCGGGATGAGCTGGGGCGAAGCACCAGGATTGGCGCATCTAATGGATGCGCCACTTCTGGGGCGGCTGCGGCCTGCTATTTTTAGGCTGGGGAGATTCCAATAACCATGGACCTCCCTAGTCTGAGAATATCAGGCCCCAGCTGTCTGCTTTACCTTGGCTGGTGATCCAATTTTGGGGGACCCCTACGTGTTTTTTTTTTTAATTATTTATTTAATTTAAAATAACAGCGTGGGGTGCCCTCAGTTTTGGATTACCAGCCAAGGTGAGGTTGCCAGCTGTGGTCTGCAGGCTGCAGCCGTCTGCTTTACCCTAGCTGGCTACAAAACTAGGGGGAACCCTATGTCATTTTTTTTTCATTTTTTTGGCTAAATACAAAGCTAAGCACCCCTTAGTGCCACATGAAAGGTACCAAAGGGTGTTCCACTTTTTCTCCATTTTTTTCTCCACTTTCTCTCCACTTTTTCTCCACTTTTTCTCCATTTTTTTCTCCACTTATTCTCCACTTTTTCTCCTCTTATTCTCCACTTTTTCTCCACTTTTTCTCCTCTTATTCTCCACTTTTTCTCCACTTTTTCTCCACTTTTTCTCCATTTTTTTCTCCACTTTCTCCACTTTTTCTCCACTTTTTTCTCCACTTTTTCTCCTCTTATGCTCCACTTTTTCTCCTCTTAATCTCCACTTTTTCTCCACTTTTTCTCCACTTTTTCTCCACTTTTTTCTCCACTTTTTCTCCTCTTATGCTCCACTTTTTCTCCACTTTTTCTCCACTTTTTCTCCACTTTTTCTCCACTTTTTCTCCACTTTTTCTCCTCTTAATCTCCACTTTTTCTCCTCTTATGCTCCACTTTTTCTCCACTTTTTCTCCACTTTTTCTCCACGTTTTCTCCACTTTTTTCTCCACTTTTTCTCCTCTTATGCTCCACTTTTTCTCCACTTTTTCTCCACTTTTTCTCCACTTTTTCTCCACGTTTTCTCCACGTTTTCTCCACTTTTTTCTCCACTTTTTCTCCTCTTATGCTCCACTTTTTCTCCACTTTTTCTCCACTTTTTCTCCTCTTAATCTCCACTTTTTCTCCACTTTTTCTCCACTTTTTCTCCACTTTTTCTCCACTTTTTCTCCACTTTTTTCTCCACTTTTTCTCCACTTTTTCTCCTCTTATGCTCCACTTTTTCTCCACTTTTTCTCCACTTTTTCTCCACTTTTTCTCCTCTTATGCTCCACTTTTTCTCCACTTTTTCTCCACTTTTTCTCCTCTTATGCTCCACTTTTTCTCCACTTTTTCTCCACTTTTTTCTCCACTTTTTCTCCTCTTATGCTCCACTTTTTCTCCACTTTTTCTCCACTTTTTCTCCTCTTATGCTCCACTTTTTCTCCACTTTTTCTCCACTTTTTCTCCATTTATTCTCCACTTTTTCTCCTCTTATTCTCCACTTTTTCTCCACTTTTTCTCCACTTTTTCTCCTCTTATTCTCCACTTTTTCTCCACTTTTTCTCCACTTTTTCTCCATTTTTTTCTCCACTTTCTCCACTTTTTCTCCACTTTTTTCTCCACTTTTTCTCCTCTTATGCTCCACTTTTTCTCCTCTTAATCTCCACTTTTTCTCCACTTTTTCTCCACTTTTTCTCCACTTTTTTCTCCACTTTTTCTCCTCTTATGCTCCACTTTTTCTCCACTTTTTCTCCACTTTTTCTCCACTTTTTCTCCTCTTAATCTCCACTTTTTCTCCTCTTATGCTCCACTTTTTCTCCACTTTTTCTCCACTTTTTCTCCACGTTTTCTCCACTTTTTTCTCCACTTTTTCTCCTCTTATGCTCCACTTTTTCTCCACTTTTTCTCCACTTTTTCTCCACTTTTTCTCCACGTTTTCTCCACGTTTTCTCCACTTTTTTCTCCACTTTTTCTCCTCTTATGCTCCACTTTTTCTCCACTTTTTCTCCACTTTTTCTCCTCTTAATATCCACTTTTTCTCCACTTTTTCTCCACTTTTTCTCCACTTTTTCTCCACTTTTTTCTCCACTTTTTCTCCACTTTTTCTCCTCTTATGCTCCACTTTTTCTCCACTTTTTCTCCACGTTTTCTCCACGTTTTCTCCACTTTTTTCTCCACTTTTTCTCCTCTTATGCTCCACTTTTTCTCCACTTTTTCTCCACTTTTTCTCCTCTTATTCTCCACTTTTTCTCCACTTTTTCTCCACTTTTTCTCCATTTTTTTCTCCACTTTCTCCACTTTTTCTCCACTTTTTTCTCCACTTTTTCTCCTCTTATACTCCACTTTTTCTCCTCTTAATCTCCACTTTTTCTCCACTTTTTCTCCACTTTTTCTCCACTTTTTTCTCCACTTTTTCTCCTCTTATGCTCCACTTTTTCTCCACTTTTTCTCCACTTTTTCTCCACTTTTTCTCCACTTTTTCTCCTCTTAATCTCCACTTTTTCTCCTCTTATGCTCCACTTTTTCTCCACTTTTTCTCCACTTTTTCTCCACTTTTTCTCCACGTTTTCTCCACGTTTTCTCCACTTTTTTCTCCACTTTTTCTCCTCTTATGCTCCACTTTTTCTCCACTTTTTCTCCACTTTTTCTCCTCTTAATCTCCACTTTTTCTCCACTTTTTCTCCACTTTTTCTCCACTTTTTCTCCACTTTTTCTCCACTTTTTTCTCCACTTTTTCTCCACTTTTTCTCCTCTTATGCTCCACTTTTTCTCCTCTTAATCTCCACTTTTTCTCCACTTTTTCTCCACTTTTTCTCCACTTTTTTCTCCACTTTTTCTCCTCTTATGCTCCACTTTTTCTCCACTTTTTCTCCACTTTTTCTCCACTTTTTCTCCTCTTAATCTCCACTTTTTCTCCTCTTATTCTCCACTTTTTCTCCACTTTTTCTCCACTTTTTCTCCACTTTTTCTCCTCTTATGCTCCACTTTTTCTCCACTTTTTCTCCTCTTAATCTCCACTTTTTCTCCTCTTATGCTCCACTTTTTCTCCACTTTTTCTCCACTTTTTCTCCTCTTATGCTCCACTTTTTCTCCACTTTTTCTCCTCTTATGCTCCACTTTTTCTCCACTTTTTCTCCACTTTTTTCTCCACTTTTTCTCCTCTTATGCTCCACTTTTTCTCCACTTTTTCTCCACTTATGCTCCACTTTTTCTCCACTTTTTCTCCACTTTTTTCTCCACTTTTTCTCCTCTTAATCTCCACTTTTTCTCCACTTTTTCTCCACTTTTTCTCCACTTTTTCTCCACTTTTTTCTCCACTTTTTCTCCACTTTTTCTCCTCTTATGTTCCACTTATTCTCCACTTTTTCTTCACTTTTTCTCTACTTTTTCTATGGTCGGTCTACCCATTAGCTCTGCCATGCATAGTGTAGCTCTACACCTACTGCACATGTTACTTTATGATTGACATCTCTTTCGTACCAGAGCTGTCTAAGTCTACTCTGACCCCATATTTGTCATTACTATATTGTCCTTGTACTGTATTATGACATTTGTATCATGTGTTTCATTTCTTGCTGTGTTGCAATTTTTTTGCTGCATCCCAATTGTACCTCTACATTGTTCGAGTTTATGTTATTGTTCTCTCACTCTTATGTGATACTGATTATTGTCATTTTTCATGATTACATGCAGATAAGTCCAATCTGACGAAGGCTCAGGCCGAAACGTCATTTGTAACTTGTTTTGGACAAAAACATATATGCTTATGAAAAAAAAATTTTCTTAATACGGACCAATAAAGAGTGATTTTGCATTACTATCCGTTGTGACTTACTGACTTAGTCTGGGAGATATAGAGTGCCGAGGTTACTCACTAATTTTATCTATTATTACCTCTGAGCACCTATATACCAGTGAGCAGAGCTTCCTCTACAGTAGTTCTCCTGATTAGGCATGCCCTTACCTCATGAGCAGGGCATTGCAGCTTTGGTAGCAACCATTACGACATGGACTCTGCTGCTGTGGACCCGGGGAGAGTGAGTGCAGATTCATTGCACCCACACTCCTCACATGAAGGGTCCGCACTCCTAGAAAATGGGGGATACGTTCCCTGAGTGTCTCCCCCCCATATTCTAGACGGTCCAGAGTCGTCGTGGGACCCCTTTATTTTTTTTCTTACAATAAATTGGTGAAAGAGGAAATGTTTTGGGGACTGTTTTTTCAAATAAATTTCTTTTGTCGATTTTTTGTTTTTGTTAGTACTGACAGTTTATGATGTTGGGTATCTAATAGACGCCATGACATCACAAACTGCTGGGCTTGATCTCAGGTGACTTTACAGCTAGTATCAACCCGATTTATTACCCCATTTGCCACTGCACCAGGGCACGGGATGAGCTGGGGTGAAGCACCAGGATTGGCGCATCTAGTGGATGCGCCACGTCTGGGGTGCCTGCGGCCTGCTATTTTTAGGCTGTGAAGGCCCAATAACTATGGACCTTCCCACCCTGAGAATACCAGACCACAGCTGTCCGCTTTACCTTGGCTGGTGATCCAATTTGGGGGGTCCCCTACTTTTATTGTGTAATTATTAATATTTATAAAATAATTATAAAAAAGAGCCTGAGGGGACGTCCACATTGGATCCCCAACCACGGTAAAGCTGCCAGCTGTGGTTTTCAGGCTACAGCCGTCTGCTTTACCCTAGCTGGCTATCAAAAATGGGGGGACCCAACGTAATTTTTTTTTTTTAACTATTTTTTAAATAGAAAAAATTAATGGGCTTCCCTGTATTTTGATTGCCAACCAAGGTAACGGCAGGCAGATGGGGGTGGCAACCCATAGCTGTCTGCTTTATCTGCGCTGAGAATCAAAAATACTGCGGAGCGCTACGTCATTTTTTTAAAGATTTATTTTTACAGCACTGTGATGTCCAGCAATCAAAATACAGGGAAGCCCATTTTATATTTAGTTATTTAAATAAATAATTAAAAAAAATATATGTTAGCTCCCACTGCATTTTTTGTATTGCTAGCTAAGGGTAATCCAAGCAGCTACTGGCTGCTAACCCCCACTGCTTGGTGTTACCTTCACTGGCAATGGAAAATCCAGGGAAGCATTTTTTTTTTTTTTTGCCAAAAAGCTACAAAAAAAGGACGTGAGCTTCGCCATATTTTTGTATGCTAGCCAGGTATAGCAGGCAGGTGCTGGAAGAGTTGGATACAGCGCCAGAAGATGGCGCTTCTATGAAAATGCCATTTTCTGAGGTGGCTGCAGACTGCAATTCGCAGCAGTGGGGCCCAGAAAGCTCAGGCCAACCGGTGGTGCGGATTCCAATCCCAGCTGCCTAGTTGTACCTGGCTGGACACAAAAATGGGGCAAAGCCTACGTCATTTGTTTTCTAATTATTTCATGAAATTCATGAAATAATAAAAAAAGGGCTTCCCTTTATTTTTGGTTCCCAGCCGGGTACAAATAGGCAACTGGGGGTTGGGGGCAGCCGTACCTGCCTGCTGTACCTGGCTAGCATACAAAAATATGGCGAAGCCACATAATTTTTTCAGGGGGCAAAAAACTTCTGCATACAGTCCTGGATGGAGTATGCTGAGCCTTGTAGTTCTGCAGCTGCTGTCTGTCTGTATGGAGAAGAGCAGACAGCAGCTGCAGAACTACAAGGCTCAGCATACTCCATCCAGGACTGTATGCAGAAGTTTTTTGCCCACCAAAAAAATGACGTGGGCTTCGCCATATTTTTGTATGCTAGCCAGGTACAGCTGGCAGCCACGGGCTGCCTCCAACCCCCAGTTGCCTATTTGTACCCGGCTGGGAACCAAAAATATAGGGAAGCCCGTTTTTTTTAATTATTTCACTTATTTCATGAAATAATTAAAAAACAAATGACGTGGGCTTCGCCCTATTTTTGTGTCCAGCCGGGTACAACTAGGCAGCTGGGGATTGGAATCCGCAGCACAGGTTAGCCCGAGGTTTGTGGGCGCCTCTGCTGCGGATTTCAGTCCGCAGCCGTCCCAGAAAATGGCGCTCTCATAGAAGCGCCATCATCTGGCGCTGTATCCAACTCTTCCAACAGCCCTGGAGCCGGGTGGCTTGTTGGGTAATCATGAGTTAATACTGGCTTTGTTTTACCAGCCAGTATTAAGCCAGAGATTCTTAATGTCAGGCACGTTTGACCCGGCCATTAAGAATCTCCAATAAAGGGTTAAAAAAAGACACCACACAGAGAAAAAATACTTTAATAGAAATAAATACACAGACACATTAGAGACTCCATCTTTATTACCCCCTGTCAGCCCTCCACGATCCTGCTCTTCTGTCTTCTTTCTTTCTAGTGTAGTAGTAGTGACGATTGTAGTGAGGGGCATCACTTGGGGCTGGGGAACCTCCATCCTAACTACAATGCTCACTACAATCGGGAAGCAGCGTGCAGCCTTCACTCCGTGAGTGATCACTGCTGGCTGCTAGCGGTAACGCTGACAGACGCGTTACCATAGCAACGGTGCTCCCGGAGACGCGGTTAGCGGTGACGTCACCGCTAACTGCGTTGCTATGGCATCGGTGATCTCCGTTAATGACCGGCTGTGTCAGCCGGTCCCTAACGGAACGGGGAGTCGACCGTGTGCTAGAGCATGTCGCCGGTACACGGCGATACACATATGTGCACCGTGTACCGGAGAGATGCACTCGCAGGTCCTACATGACGTGGCATAGTCATGTGACCAGTCTGTAGCCAATGAGATAATAGCCACGTGACTGGTCACATGGCTATTTTGACGTCACGATAGGTCCTGCTTCTCTGCTGGCAGTGCAGGTCACCGGGAGGATTCAGCGATCATCGGATGGAATAGCGGCAGGAGACAGAGTGCAGAAGGGATCGCGAGGACCGGTAAGTGTTATGGCAATGTTTATTAACTGTTTGTGTACATTTATAATGCATTTTTATGTGTTTGTGATTGCCTCCCATTCTAGCCTATACGTTCGAGTTCGGTTCGTCGAACGTTCGACGAACCGAACTCGAACGGGACCCCCGTTCGGCGAACCGGCCTCGAGCCGAACCGGGACCGGTTCGCTCATCTCTACTATAGAGGTTAGGATTACCAAATCTTCCCTTGGTTTACAATATGGGCAGTGGCTCAGGGGTAGAGCTGCTGCATATGGAGCAATGAGCTTCACAGGTTCGAGTCCTGGTCAGAGCCAATAATAATTTAATTTATTCACTCCACTGAGGGGAGGAGTCGGGACATCAGCTGTGAGCCGCGGGAGTGCGGGACAGACTTGAAAAATCGTGGCAGTCCGCAGAATCTGGGATGGTTGGGAGGTATGGGTTTAAATTTTTGGGCTTTAGGGCCTAATAGCGATAGGCCTCCCGAGCCTGAGAATACCAGCACCAGCTGTAAATCTTTACCTTGTCTGGGCATCAAAATTTCAAAATTGGCGGGACCACACATCGTTTTTTAAAATTATTTATTTAAGTATGAAGCGCTTGCTCCTACCCTTTTGTGCTGCATTCCAAATGTATTTTTGGAAACACCGTGTTCGTGGGAAAAACAAACTGAAAGCCGAGTTTTAAACGTAAACCTAATGATTGCCAAATGAACAAGCTCAGGCTTGTACCGAACCTGAGTTTGGCAAGCCTTTATAAAACAGGTTCACTCATCTCTAACAGAGAGAGACTCTGTCACTGTTATTTCAGAGAGAACCACAGAACTTGTACTAATGGAAACAAGTCTATGACAGGAAACAGTTAATCCTTTAGCTAATTTCATAACCTCACAATTAAATAGGCTTAATGATAGAAAATAGGGAAAATGGGCTTTTGGTGCCAACAAACACTAAAAAAGTCATTTTCTCTTCATCCTTCATTTTGACATAAATGTGAACTTTTTAATCACAGGGCATCTAATCAACGTACCAGCTGGATTCCACGGAGGCACACTTAAAACCGCTCAGAAACATGCACTATAATGTAGAACGATAACTACAAGATTCAATATACAGGAAGGTTGACATTAAGAAAATAGCAAAGAGACCCAAAATGCATTATGTAATTTTGATTTGCAATGTTATGTAGTTCTGCAAAGCTTTAAAGCTTTAGTGTCAATCACAAATAATTTTTTCACACAATTGTAAATGTATAAATAGGTAAAGCATAGCTCAAAATTAAAATCAGAGACTGAATAAAGATTAAGGTGTACTTGTACTTTCAAGGATCTTTCAAGAATAAACTGTTAGGTGTGCAGTGAAGAATTACGCTATTTCTTGTCATTATTAGAGTTGATCGAACCCGCCCCAAAAACCAGGACTGGCGGATCACAGGCAGATTTTAAAAAGAGTCTGATCCGCTCTGGAATCCGGTGCCCATATAAGTCAATGGGGACTGGAATCCGGAAATTAAAAATGTTTATGGAGGGTATAGGGGGGTAGGAGCGAGCACGGCATACTCACCGAGGCGGCGTCATGGCGACACACTCCTTCCTGGTCACACTTTTCCCTTCCAGAGCCGACAATTCAATATTCACTACCTTGCCTGCTTATTGGTGCGTGTAATTGGTTGCAGTTAGACGCGCCCCCACAATGAGTGTCAGCGTGTCAGCTGAGTGCAACCAATCACAGGTGTCAGGACGGCCAGTGGGCGGGGAAAGCAGTGTATCCCTTGCAAGTGTGACTCCGGCTTTTTTTTTACTTAAATAATTAAAAAAAAAAAACGACGTGCAGTCCCCCATAATTTTCATCTTCAGCCATGATAACGGCGACTGGCGCCTGGTATTCTTAGCCTACAGCTGCCGGTATTGCTGCATCTATTAGATGTGACAATCCTGGTGCATTACCAGCCTAATGTGGTGGCAATTGGGTTAATGAGGGGTTAATAGCAGCACACAGCTGCTTAGTAGCCCTAGGTTTGTGATGGCAAATGCATCTATGAGATACCTAAATCACAAACCTGTAAATGAATGTAAATATTCACACACAGAGAAAAATCTTTTTTTGGAATAAAGTACAAAATGCACTCTCCTTCACCACTTTATTAACCCCCAACACCCTGCAGCTCCAGCGCAATCCACACGAGGTCCCACGCAACACATCCAGCTCTGCTACATCTCACCCCTAGCAGCCATAGAGAAGACTGCCAGCTCTGAATGTAGCCTATTACTGAGCTGCGATAAGCGATGACTGCAGAGACTGTCAAAGGCTGGGGGCGCATCAGCCTATAACTAATCACAGACAAGAGGACAGACGGTGAGTGGGGAAAGTAGTGCAAGTGTCTGTGGGTCAGTATGGTGAACGTGCATGTGTTACAGAAACACATGCATGCTCCTGTCAGAAGTGTGCGTCTGTGCCGGTGATGTCAGACACATGTGGGTCTGACATGACATCACCCGGCACAGCCTGCCGCTGTCTGAACATGAACATGCATATACCTACAAACACATGCGCGCTCCTGTCAGAAGTGTCTGGCTGTGCTGTGATGTCAGACTCGCGGGAGTCCCTCACAAGTGTGAATGCGGCCTAAGAAAGTGTGACTGCGGCCAGTGAATTAGCTGCCACTGCTGTTGCTGTCCTCCAGGGCGGATGGTCGTAGCAGCTAAGATGCTTCTGCTCCCCACAGATGGAGCGGGCCCCGGGGAGGATGATGAGGGGAGTAGTAATGGCGGGTGCCGACGTGCATTACAGTGGCGCCGGAAAGGACAGGTGGACACAGTCTCTGCGGGTTCAAGGTTTTCTTTACTTACAGATCCCGGATCCGTTGGAAGTCATAACCTGTACAGTAGACGGTGGGCCCTTCCTCCTTGCGCTCGGTGTTGGATCCCCATTGCCTGAAGATTCTTGGGGACCCCGGTTCTTGAAAAGTGTTTTACTCCCGTTCCGTATGCAGGTGCCACGGGTCTGTTGTGGGGCCTGCCATAGAACATGACCCCGGTCCCTATGTAGCACTGTGCTCCGGGAACTGTGGGTGCCGGAGGGACATGCAATCCCCCTGGCCTATATATTTTGATGGACAACCTGAAGTATGATCTACCCTAGGATTCTGAACCCTGCTCAGTGCCGGTCCCGAGGGAGCAATGAAGCTCTCCCCTCAGCGACCGTATTGACTCCTGTGTCCCACCAGAGCCACTGGTAAAACCCAACTGCTTTCTTCCTCTCCTGCTGGAGAACTCTCAACTCTTGTGTTGCTCCTAACTCCCCCTGGTGGCTTTTCCTCTCCCGGTTCCCTGTCGCTACTGGGTGTCAGCCCCCCATGTTTGGTGACTGCCTTAAGACCCAACCCTAGCCGGTCCCCAGTAGGGAGGCCAGGGTTGTGTGTATGTCATGGTGTGTGATGGAACCGGTACTGACCTCCTCTGGATCCAGGATAAGTAATGCACCTTAACCCCTTAACGACCGCGGGCAGTAATATTACGTCCTAGCGGTCATAGTATTACTGCCCGCGGTCTGCAGCCGGTAGCATCCAGTGATCGGCGCCTATCTCAGCTGATTATCACAGCTGAGATGTGTGCCTGCCAGGCATGAGCAGAATTGTTATCGGCTCGTGCCATTTAACCCCTTAAATGTCGCTGTCAATATGTGACAGCGCCATTATAACGGCATCAGTGGTAAACATTTACTTACCGCCCGATACCGGAAGTCACGTGACGTGATCATGTGACTTCCGGTGGTTGTCATGGTAGCACAGGGTTATGTGATGACTCCTGTATTGCACATGGCCCGGAGCCGAGTGAAGCAGAAAATGAGCGTATCTGCTGTTTACAGCTGTATAGCTGTGATCTGCAAATAGTGCAGAGCGATCGGATTGTTGATCCTTATAGCCCCCTAGGGGGACTAGTAAAATTTAAAAAAAGTAAATAAAAAAGTTTTAAAAAATAAAAAAATAACAAAAACCTAAAAGTTCAAATCACCCCCCTTTTGCCCCATTGAAAATTAAAGGGTTAAAAAAATAAAACATATACACATATTTGGTATCGCCGCATTCAGAAACGCAAATATAAAAGTAATTAATCTGATCAGTAAACGGCGTAGCGGCCAAAAAATTCCAAACACCAAAATTATGTTTTTTGGTCGTCACAAATTTTACGCAAAATGCAAAAACAGGTGATCAAAACGTAGCATCTGCGCAAAAACGATACCGTTAAAAAGTCAGCTCGAGACGCAAAAAATAAGCTATCACTGAGCCATAGATCCTGAAAAATTAGAACGCTATGGGTCACGGAATATGGCGTAAAACGTGCGCCACTTTTTTCGGACAAACTTCTGATTTTTTTTTAACCCCTTATATAAAAGTAAACCTATACATGTTTGGTGTCTATGAACTCGCACTGACCTGAGGCATCACACTCACACATCAGTTTTACCATATAGTGAACACAGTGAATAAAATATCTCATAAATAATAGTGCTATCGCACTTTTTTTGCAATTTTTCCGCATTTGGAAATTTTTTGCCGTTTTCCAGTACATTATATGGTAAAACGTATGGATTCATTTAAAGGTATAGCTCATTCTGTAAAAAATGAGCCCTCACATGACCATATTGACTGAAAAAAAAAAGTTACGTCTCTCGGAAGAATGGCGAAAAAAAAGACGGAAAGCGAAAAATCGGCCGGTCGTGAAGGGGTTAAGGGAGGTGCAGTACCCTGTGGCGACTAAAGCTTAAGGGGCATCACATTATATCAAGAATATCTGATACAGGATCAGCATTCACATTGTTCCTAAATATGACTATCCTAAATATTCTATTACAAATGACAAACATTGAGGGAGGAGTTTATGGTGATGGTGATAATTGAAACAAATTAGATGTGACAGCTCTAAATGCTTTTATTGTTTTACTTATTTTAGCAGGAGTATACAAATCTTATGGTAAATGAACTAAAAGTTTGTGGCATACCAAAACCGGTCACTTCAGATTTAGAGCTACAATTTCTCTTGAAAGGTTTCATGAGATTTCTATAGTACTGCGGTTTAATAATAAAACAGATTAAAATAAAAGCAGAGCTAAAGATAAATTGGCCCCTATTATAAATGTTTGGAATAAATGGGTAGAGATTCTACCAAAATTATATAATTTATAATATTGGTGAAGCTGTAAGGTCGGCTTTGCACACTACGACATCGCAGGTGCGGTCGGTGGGGTCAAATCGAAAGTGACGCACATCCGGCGTCACTTGCAATGTCGTAGTGTGTAAAACCTTTTTGATATGATGAACGAGCGCAAAAGCGTCGTTATCGTATCATCGGTGTAGTCTCCGACATTTCCATAATGCCGGTGCAGCGACAGGTACGATGTTGTTCCCCGTTCCTGCGGCAGCACACATCGCTGTGTGTAAAGCCGCAGGAGCGAGGAACATCACCTTACCTGCATCCCGGCTGCAATGAGGAAGGAAGGAGGTGGGTGGGATGTTTACATCCTGCTCATCTCCGCCCCTCCGTTGCTATTGGCTGCCTGCCGTGTGACGTCGCTGTGACGCCGGACGGCTCGTCCCCTTAGGAAGGAGGCGGGTCGCCAGCCAGAGCGACGTTGCAGGACAGGTGAGTGCATGTGAAGCTGCCATAGCGATAATGTTCGCTACGGCAGCTATCCCAAGATATCGCACGTACGACGGGGCGTGGACTATCGCACTCGGCATCGCAGCATCGCATGCAATGTCGTAATGTGCAAAGTCCGCCTAACTGTCGATGAACAACTGGTGGGATTATGGGTAGATGCCCGTTCAGACAATATATACCGATTAAGCCAGCAAAGTACAGCATCAAGATATGGACACTTTGTGACAGCAAAAGTTCATACGCTGTAAATGCTCAAGTGTATACAGGAAGAAACCCTGGAGAAAGCTGAAAAAAATTAGGATATGCGAGTTGTTCTCAATTTGACTCATGGACTAAAAGGACAAAATGTCATATGTGAAAACTTTATCACATCTTACCAACTGGGCCGAATGTTGCAAAAAAGACAACTTCCTATGCTTGGTACTAGAAGGAAAAACAAACCACAACTGCTGTAAGGTATCCTTAATAAAAGAGATGTGTATAGTTCTACTTTTTATTTTAATATAGATACAACGCTGTGTCCTACGTTACCAAACAAAACAAACAGGTCATTCTAATGAGCATAATGCACCACGACAATGCATTTAATTGAGATGACAGAAATCAGGACATGATAGATTATAATGCCACAAAAGGGCTAGTTGATACTCTAGATCAAGCAATATCAACATACACAAAACCAATTGGTGTCCAATGATTATATTTTACAACATTCTGGATGTTTCTGCATACAATGCATTTGTATTATGGAGAGAAATCAAACCCAATTGGAACAGAAAGAAGCTGAATAAAAAAAGAATTTTTCTTTAAGAATTAGGAAAATCCATAGTTAGACCATATATCAAAGCCAGAAAAGTAAACTTTAGAAGTGAAGGAGCAGCAGCCATTGTGAATAGTGTCCAGCAGCATGCTCAAGAAAGAGACTCCATGGCCTCCACCAGCACAGCTACCAGAAAGAGACTCCACAGCCTCCATCAGCACAGCTACCAGAAAGAGACTCCACAGCCTCCCCCAGCACAGCTACCAGAAAAAGACTCCACAGCTTCCACCAGCACAGCTACCCAAAAGAGACTCCACAGCCTCCACTAGCACAGCTACCAGAAAGAGACTCCACAGCCTCCACCAGCACAGCTACCAGAAAGAGACTCCACAGCCTCCATCAACACAGCTACCAGAAAGAGACTCCACGGCCTCCACCAGCACAGCTACCCAAAAGAGACTCCACAGCCTCCACTAGCACAGCTACCAGAAAGAGACTCCACAGCCTCCACCAGCACAGCTACCAGAAAGAGACTCCACAGCCTCCATCAACACAGCTACCAGAAAGAGACTCCACGGCCTCCACCAGCACAGCTACGATACCCACGGCCTGCACCAGCACAGCTACGATACCCACGGCATCCACCAGCACAGCTACGGTACCCATGGCCTCTACCAGCACAGCTACTAGCCAAAAAAGGAAGAGATGGAGCTTCTGTCCATGTTCTTGTGACAATAAAACAAATTTGACAGGTGCTTGGTGTACAAAATATCTATGTAAAGGACATGTGTTTTATTACTGTGTTCAATGTAAAAATGCATGAATATATTCAACCTTTTTAGAAAGAAAAAAGAAAAACTGAAGTTTTTATTATTTAGCATTTGTTGTTTTATAAAATATGTTATCACAAAGTTAAATTTAGTTTAATTTCATGTTATAGTAATAGAAATCTGAAGCATGTTTGCTATTTGTGTGCAGAATGCTAAAAGCGAACATAATTGCAAACAGCCGAGTAACCTTTTTCTGAAAATAATAAATAAAAATTAGGTTTTCATTTTATTTTTCATTTGTTTATGATGAACCATGTGCACCTACAGTTTATTAATGAAATTGGTATTCAAATTAAACACTTACATTAGCTAAAAATCAAGATTTTAATAGGTCGGGTCATATTGACGCAAAACAGTACAAGTGTATAGTTA
This sequence comes from Anomaloglossus baeobatrachus, assembly GCF_048569485.1. Classification (NCBI taxonomy): domain Eukaryota; kingdom Metazoa; phylum Chordata; class Amphibia; order Anura; family Aromobatidae; genus Anomaloglossus; species Anomaloglossus baeobatrachus. The sequence goes on from NC_134354.1 coordinate 200,005,113, forward strand.
ATGCGAACAGAACAGCAGGGTTAAAGAAATAATTTTATAGCATGCTTTCATTTACTAATATGTTATCCCTTGTGTCACTAAGACATATGTTGTTACTTTTAGGGTACGCTCACATGAGTGTATAAATCGGATAAGTGCAATGCGAGAAAATCTCGCATTGTACTCGGTCCCATATTAGACAATGTTGCAGCTCAGATCAGCAATTTTTTTTCTCAGCCCTAAACGGACTGAGGAAAAAATCGCATCATGCTGTGATTTTCTATGAGAGCCATATCACTCGCACCCATGCAAGTGAATGGGTGCGAGAGATACAACGGACTGCACTCAAATGTTATCCCAGTGCAGTGCGATATATGCACAGTCTGACAATGGAGGAGAGGGGTGGATTAACCCCTCTGCCTCCTCTGCAGCACCCACCCTCAGCAAGATCGGGTCACAGTCGGATGACACTTGTCTCGCGCTCACAGCAGAGCCTGAGCCGAGGTCATTAACATATCGCATCCATTGCTCTTGCATCAGATGTCATACGCTAATGAGTTTGCAGCCTGAGGAAAACAATATGCATAGACAGCTCTTATGTTCTTCTAGGTCTCCTTGAATGACAGTACACAGGTTCCCAGTCCCAGTATTGCTCCCAATTTCTCATCAGCAAGAAAAAGAATCAGATAAATCTTGTCCATTAAAGCTTGAGCTTGGTTGCACAGGAAATTTATGCGTGGCTACAGAGCTAAAAACAGAACAATGTAGAATAAGGATGTTTATTGATAACAATAAAAAGTGTATTAACATTAAGGGGTTAAATTGCTTGTAACTGTGGGGTGGGGAGCTTGCCGGTGTAATACAATAAATACAAAATGTACTATATTCAATGACTTTCAATTCTCAAACTGTGATAAAATAAAAAGCAAATATTAGAAAAATGTTTGTTTACATCAATCCCATTGGAGTCTTTCCGAAAGCAACCCAAACTCAATAAGATCGATCATAATAAAAATTCCTTAAAATATGTTTTTATTTTTAAATCTCTCTAGGATTCTTGGTTCAAGAAAACCTTGTATAAATATTATGTTTTCAACACAAACGTCTTTGGGGAAATAAATTGAGACAATCCCAAAACTATTATAAATATAAAGCTTGAGAAGGAAAAAAAGGGATAAGTAAAGCAATTTTCCACAAGTAACATTAATGCTTATAAAACTGGGAGATCAAATTATATACTTGGATTTTGCCCAAGGAAGTTATTTGAAAACAAATAAGAGAAAGAGAAAACTAAGTTCGGATTTATAAAAAATTGAAATTATAAAGAGGTTGGAAAAGGTTTAAGCTTCAAAGGCAGTGGATCAAACCGAGCATGACTTAGATCTTTAATACATGAAAAACAGAATCTTAGAGAGAAAACAAGATGCCATGGATTACTGACTTCACCTGTTTCAGGCTTAAAGTGGCAGGACAAAAATTGCCCTTGTATTACAAGATGAATCACTCGAAAGACCAATCATAACTTGAGATTGAAAGGAAAAATACAGAATATTGCCAGTGTTAGAGGGCTGCTATAGTGACTGACCATCAAATGTCCTAGTTCTAAAAGCATTTTAATGTGCAAACTGTAATGACTATGTATGACCACTGATTTATTAGCGTTTATGGAACTGACAGAACAGCTATCTTCATTAATAGGAATCTGTGCTATAGTTACGTTTATCAACAACTACTCCTGTCATGCAAGGTAAAAGGGAATATACTTCCCCTATTAGCCAGAGAAAAGAATGGCTGCAAAAATCCCACTCTTTCTCATATTGCAGGATATAAATGTGTTCTTGCATTACAATGGGAACTTCCTATGGTAACCGACCAAAAGTGATCAACCAAGGTCTTATCGACTGTACACAGCAGTAGACAAATTGTTTATCATAGCACTTCTCTCCAGGCTATCTGCTAAAATGTATACTTCTCTTATGTATATTTTCCTTGGAATCCAGTTTTCAGTCGGCTTCAGACCAAATGACAATTTGATTTTCTAAGATTAAAGGAAATTTGTCACCAGGTATTTGCAGCCTAATTTGAAAGAATCATGATGTAGGGACTAAGATCTTTATTCCAATAATGCATCACTTACTGGGCTGCTTGTTGTCATTTTGATGAAATCTATGTTTTATCTGCTCCAGTTCTTTGAATACTGAGCTCTGTATAACCTCGCTCACACCATTGATTGTCAGCTTTTTGCCTACAGTCATGGTCAAACGTTTTGGTACCTGTGAAATTGATCCAGAATTAAAGTATTTCTTGTACAAAAGTATCGAAATTACTCATGTTTTGTTATACACATGTTTATGCATGTATTGGATTAACACAAAAAACTAAAAAAAAAAAAATTGGGCATAATTTCATACCAAAACCTCAAAATAAAAAAAACGTATTCCAGCTCACTGCTATGATGTATAAATCAGAGGAGTGGACCACCTGATCCTGCACGGAAATCCCAGGCACAGGGAAACAAATTCAGAAGAAGTGAAGTCCAGCGGATCATAGGCAAATGGATTAAAACCTTTTCTTTATTTTCATCTCATTAAAAATGGACAGACAGCATCTACAAGGTACAGTTATCCAACGCGTTTCGACATAATGCCGTGTCGTAAGTTCTTATCCATGAATAAGAACTTACGACACGGCGTTATGTCGAAACACGTTGGATAACTGTACCTTGTGGATGCTGTCTGTCTAATTTTAATGAGATGAAAATAAAGAAAAGATTTTAATCCATTTGCCTGTGATCCGCTGGACTTTACTTCTTCCAAAACCTCAAAATGGGCCGAACAAAATTGTTGGCAGCTTTCCAAAATTGTGAGTAAACAAGTTTTTTAAGCATACGATCTTTGTTCCAACTTACCTTTGCCAAGTAACAGGTGTAGGCAAAATGAAAATCACATCAACAGGAGAAAAGAACTCTCTGATGAATTGAGAACCAAAATTGTTGAAAAATATCAATCGTCTCAAGATTAAAAATCTATCTCTAGAGATCTTGATGTTCCTTTGTCCAAAATAATCAAGAAGTTTACAACCCATTGCACTGTAGCAAATCTCCCTGGACGTGGATGTCAGTCAAAAATTGATGAAAAGTTACAATGCAGGAGAGTCCGGATTGTGAATGAGCAGCCCTAATCAAGATCCAAAGAAATTCAAGCTTTTCTTGAGGTTCAGGGTGCATCAGTGTCAGCAAAAACTATCTGTCGACATTGAATTAAATTAAACACTATGACAGATGATGGAGGAGATCTCCACTGCTGACACAGAGACATGAAAAAGCTAGACTGCAGTTTGCCAAAATGTACATGAGTAAGCCAAAATCATTCTGGAAAAGGGTCTTGTGGACAGATGAGATCAAGATAGAGTTTTTTGGAAAAGCAAATCCTTCTACTGTTTACCAAAAATGGAATGATTACAAAGAAAAGAACACACTACCTACAGTGAACTATGGTGAGGTTTAAAGATATTTTGGGGTTGCTTTCTGTCTCTGGCACTGGGTGTCCTGACTGTGTGCAAGTTAGCATGAATATTGATGAACTCGAATTCTTAGGTACACTGATCGAGCAGGTCGGACGCTCGGATGTACTCGACTCTAGTACCAAGTCTGGAATAAATAGGAAATGCAAATATTTTTCCAGAAAATCCTAACAGGAGGGCTGAGGAGAGAAAGAAATAAAGAGATCAACCAGGTGGGGAAGCATACTCGCTCAACACTAATCATGAAATCTGAATATTACCAAATGATTTTGGATCATAGTGTAGTGCTCAATCTCAGACAGCTAGTTGTGCATCCTAGGTCATGGGTGGAGATTGGAGAACCCACAGATGTTCAGGTTTGGTGGGTCAGGCCAGACTAGAAAAAATGTGTGGTTAGGGTCTTGCCTTAACGTGAACTTGAGCTGGACTACGAACACCATATTAGTCTACGGGGACCTGAACATTAGTGCTATAAGACATTAGTGTCAAACACTGCAAGTTACTTCTGGGACACCCAGAGTAATGAGTCTTGGAGAGTCTGGAGAGTGGTGACCTAAGTGAAAAAAAGGTGCTGGACACCAGAGAAAACAGCAGTAAGGGAGTATATTATTACACTCACACTAAATTACACGTGCATAAACTCATTTAATGAATAGAAATTTTTTTGGGAGGGTTCTTTAACAATGGTAAGACTGTTAGCAGAAAACATCAGGTTTACCTCTCCATGCTGTCCCCCTATGCTCCCAATTCTACATACAGTTCCCCTAGTTTTCCATACTGTCCCCTTAAGCTCCCACGTATCCACACTGTTCTCTCTATGCTCCCACTTATCCATACTATCCCCCCTACTCTCCCACATATCCATACTGTTCCCCCTATGCTCTCACTTATCCATACTCTCCCCTCTAAGCCCCCACTTACCCATGCTGTACCCTTTATGTTCCCACTTATCTATATTGTCCCCTTACACTTCCACTCATCCATACTGTCCCCCCATGTTCCTACTTATCCATACTGTCCTCCTTCCACTCCCTCTTTCCATACTGTTCCCCTGTAGGATCTGAGTTGCCTCCACATGATGCAGACACAAAATATATTATACAGCCGATATATGTATCTAACAGCTGTGGTTGGAGCAGAGTTGCGGTCGTGGCTTTTTAACCTTTAAATGCTGCTGGCAATCTCTGACAGTGGTGTTTAAATAGATGATGCCCTGGTGCTCAAGTGTACAAGCTGCTATCGGCTCTCCATGACTTGATCACAGGAAAGTGATTGGTTAATATCACAGGTGGGGTCTGGAGAAGGCCCCCTATCACTGTCATTTCAGATATTCTATGAAACTCGCTTGTGAACTGAGCTCCATAGCAGACAGAGATTTTCATAATATACTGGAATACAATGGTATTGCAGTTTATAGTATAACCAATCAAATGACCGCAAGTGCAAGTCCCTTATGGAACCTAAAATAAAATGTAAAAATAACTAATAAAGTTTTTAAAAATATAAAAAATGTAAAATATAGATATTAAAATCAGTCTATACTTTACTATTTTCCCTAATTCCCTAATAAAAAGAAAAATATATATATTTGGTATTGCCACATTCAGAAGAGTCTAATCAACTAAAATATCAAATTAATTAACCCGATCAGTAAACACACGAAAGAGAAAAAACAAAGCACGAAAAATGTTTTTTTTTTTAGTCATCTCAGATCCCAAAGAAACTGTAGTTACAAGCAATGAAAGCATCGTATTTGCACAAAATTCATATTAATAAAAACATGAGCTCACCGGGTAAAAAAAAAAGCCCTTAGCCCCATAAACAAAAAAATAAAAATGTTACAGGTCTAGGAAAATGGTGACTCAAAGCAAAAAATACTTTTACAATAATCTGAATTTTTTTAATCTTTTATAGAAAAAAAAATATATGCATGTTTGTTATTGGCGTTATTAGGATGACCTAGAAAATCATGTCTCCAGGTCATATTTTCCGGACAATAAAAGCCATAAAAACAAAACCCCATACAAAATGGTGGAATTGCATTTTTTCACTATTTCATCACACTTGGATTGTTTTTTTTTCATTTTTCTGTACATTATATGGTAAAATTAATGGTACAACCTTTCTGTCCAACTCCCAATATTACACAATGGTTTCCTTTATGACCTATTCAGTATTTCTGCCTCAGTTTTCACAGTTATAATTTCTAACTGTCAGACCTGCCCTTGATCTTTCTCAGAGCACAGGGCTTTGAAGATGAGGAAGTCAAACATTATTTTTTTACTTACCCCAAGGCAAACAAGTATTAAACAGTTAAAATTCAGTTTGTGTACTCTGCGACCAAGGATCCAGGTCTGACTGTGTGTAAAAGACATGAGCTTACTAGAGAGGCATAGTACAAAATGTATTATCACAATGACCACTGACAGGACAAAGCATTAGATCAATAACCTAATATTTTTTAGATTATACATATACTGTATTTGAATTTTTAGATGAATTACTGTATATATTCATCTCCTAGATGTAATGAGTAAAAAGTAATCACAAAAACACACAGTAAATGGTTAGTTTATGATGACACCTGCCTGCTCATAATTGTGGCTTAATCAAGTGACCAGAGAGTGCAGCATAAACCAAGTAAGCAAGTGAGTTTTCAGGATGAATTAACATTAGAAGGGGCAATCACTATGAATCAATTTACCTTTCAGGTGGGTGGTGGTGGCAGCTAATTACCCTGTGGCAGAAGGACATGTTCAGCAACAGATTGTTTTATGCCCGAAGGGCATGGTCGGCGTCAGCACCCGGCATACCCGGGCAAATGCCGGGGCCCTGGAGAGCTGGGGGGGCCCACTCGGCCTCGTCAGCTCTGCTGCCCCTGGGCCGGGCCTACTCGCCTTCAGTTCTGCTGCCCCCGGGCCGAGTTCCGGGGATCGCAGTCCTTGGCAGGAAACTGTGGCTGACGTCCCTTTAAGGCGTGCAGACCACAGCGTTCGCTGCATCCTCGTGGATTGAGCTTCTTCTGTGGGCGGAGCTACCGCCCGACGTCCTGCTTAGTCCCACAGATGAAGGACGTGCAGTGCCAGCCAGCGACCCCCAGCACAGCGCTCCGCTCCATGTATGCAGCAGAGCAGTGTGTGTCTGTATGTATGCAGCAGAGCTGTACGTCTGTATGTATGTATGCAGCAGAGCAGTATGTGTGTGTCTGTCTGTATGTATGCAGCAGCAGTGTGTGTGTCTGTATGTATCCAGCAGAGCAGTGTGTGTGTCTGTCTGTATGTCTGTATGTATGCAGCAGAGCAGTGTGTATCTGTCTGTATGCAGCAGAGTTGTGTGTCTGTCTGTATGCATGTATGATGTGTATCTATGTATGTCAGTGTATATGACTGTATAGATTTGTCTGTTTATATGTATTTTTGTGAGTTTGTCTTTAAATATGTATATGTACATGTACGTATGGTATGTGTCTGTGTGTGGATGGGGCCCACTGGGACTCTTCCGCCAGGGGCCCACAAAAACCTGGAGCCGGCCCTGCCGAAGGGTCATACTATGTTTTGGTTCCAGGAACAAGACAGCATGTTTTCTCTGCTCCGTTGATCTTCACAGTTCCTAGAGCTCAACCCTTTAAAGCAGTGGTACCTAACCATAAATGGAAAGCAAAGTAGTGACATTGTCCTTCTCCCCCTCATAGTGACCCCCAACCATCCATTACTGGTATAATTACTTTACAGCGAAAGCTTTCCTACAAAAATCATACTGAGGCAGCATACGTATGTGACACCCTGGCCAGGTGTCAAATAGGGCCCCCATTACACCCTTCCCTCACAGGTAACAAACAGCCAACCTTAAAACCCTAGTCACCCCCAAAGGGCTTGATAGACACGCCAGGGGGCAGAACCAGGCAGTTGGAAGATGCTCACCTAAGAGTTTTAGACAGCCCGGGGTGGGGAAAACAGTCAGTCAGACAGTGCAGTTTCAGAGCTCAGAGAGTGGAGGTCAGGCCCGTGTGTCAGGCCTGAGGAAAACTGACAGGTACCAGGGTAGGAGCCCTGGTGCCTTTGGCTAGGAGGCAAACGGCAGTCTCCGTCTCCAGGAGCCGGGAAGACGGCTTGGTGGAACCGAGGTGGAGCGGGACAGGGTAGTGGCCCGCCGGTACCGACCCGGGGAACCGACTCAGACACCTGAACACACAGAAGGATACTCAGACCCTGAAACTAGGCCCAAAAGTGACTGGAACTAGTTAATTAACTGATTGCAGCCAGGACTAGAGGTCATGTCCCACCCAAAGTCCCGATTGAAGGCAACAGCCCACCAAGGGGGATAACAGGCCATCGCCAAGGCTCAGAGATCCCATGGGCCAGCGTCTGCGGGCAAGGGCTCCTTAGGCCACATCCAGCCGGGAGCGGACTCCTGAAGTTGCAAGCACAGGCAGTCTACCATTCCAAAACAGGTGCAGGAGAAAACCAGAGACCACCAGCCGGGTGGGGGAACCCGAACGCAGCCGGCTGCGGACACTGACCACCATCACATTGGTTTACCAGAGACTCGCATGTGTTTCTAATAGTGAGTACATCAGCACCCTGCGGTCGCCCATCTCCCTGCACCACCAGTCCCCAACGGGTCCCGGGGCTACCATCCCTGCCCACGGAAGGGTTAACAACTTGCTGCGCATCATCTCCCCCGGTTGCCCTGTAACTGCAGCGGTGTTGTCCAATATCATCACTTACCGTGGGTGGCGTCACGAACTCCGTACGGCTCAGCCCGTACTTATACGTCCTACACCCCCCATCCCATCACTCCCCTTTTCCTTTGAAGTGACCGTGAGACCCCCTGGTCCGGAGACCCTCGAGCTACCCACAGAAGGACCAGATCCGAGCAGCTCGACTGCTGAGAGTGGGGCAGTACACGTACATCCAGAGATTCCCACATTGCCCTGGATTCACTATTAGTGCATCCAGTACTTTAACCATATTATCACATTCAGCTTCAAGCACCTACTGACTGGCAAAATCGTCCAAATTACCTTACTTAATTTATGTGTCCTCTCCCAAGGCCATCATGTGATCATTGAGATTTGCTCTTCTGTGCAAGAATACTCACAAAAGTCACCACTTGGAGACCAACTCTTCATAGCTCTTTCCTTGATGTTATGCTAATGCACTTAGTTGACAAACAGCCACAAGCCACACACCATAGACCAGCAAGCCAAAAGTGGCTCCTGAGCTACAGGTTAGGAAACCTGGCTATAGAGTGAAAAATCGTTTTCTTCCTGTGTACTACAAATTACAACCTGTTCTCATATTTCTTAATTGCTCAGTGTGTTATTAGATTGAATCATAAGTGAAAGATCACTGGTTTAAATTGAGGAGCAGCCGGGAAGAAGATTTCCCAAGAAAAGAGAAACAGCATAATCTAGCTCAGACAGCGGTCTCTCAGCCAACCAAATTGCCAAACTGCATCAAGTGAGTGCCATGACTGGTTAGAAAAATGTGAAGTGAAAACCATCCATCCATTTAAAAACCAAGAGGAGGTCATCCAGGCAAAATATTAAGTTGGTTCATCAAAAAGTGTATCAGTGGAGGTGACTCATGTGCTTCGTAATAGTGAGATCACAGAAATCTATGCAAGCACATGTCTAAAATGGTGGCTTAAATAAAGAGGAAAAATAGTGATGGGCGAACCTGAACTGTAAAATTCGGGGTCTGTACCAGATACCTAGTATCTGTGCATGCACGGACCCTGAACAAAGATTTCCCAGGGAAATCCATGTAACTGTTTGGGTTCAGCCACTGGAATAATGAAAGAAATTAACAAAAAAGCAAAAGGAAAGAAAATAAGGTTTAAAGCAAGACCACTTTCCTTACTGATCTTCCATGTGGCTGTATCACTGCTTCTGGGTCCTATCATTAGCTGTCGTACATATTCACTGCTTCCCACGCTCACCATCAGTCCTGGCATCTGTGATTGGTTTCGGTCAGACCACGCCACCACCCTTTGTGACAGCATCTGTGACTGGTTGGAATCACATTCTGTCTGCATCACTGTAGTGGTGTAAAAAGAAATAAATGAATGTAAAAAATATTGTAATGCCCAGCGCAGGTAAAGCACATAACGTTATTATGTAGCCCCCACAGCTGTGTGCTTATATTGACTGTGTATCAAAATAACATGGACCCCATGTGGTTTTTTAAAAAATTACTTAAATAAATGATGGCGTGCCATTCCCCCAAATTTTGAAACCCAGGCATGATAAAGCTGATAGCTGGGGGCTGGTATTCTCAGGGTGAGGAGACCTATGGTTATTGGGCCCCCAGCCTAAAAATAGCAGCCTGCAGCCACCCAAAATTGTTACATCCATTAAATTTGACAATTCCGGCATTTTACCCTGCTCATCCCAATTGCCCTGGTGCGGTGGCAATCGGGGTAATATAAAGGGTTAATGGCAGCACACCTGCTACTAAGCCCTTGATAAGTAATGAGAGGCATCCATGAGACCTCCCATTACTAATCATGTAAGTGTAAATAGGTAAACACAAACAGTGCAAAAAAATTAATTTGAAATAAAATATTACACAACTGCTCTTTCTTCAACTTATTAACCCCCAGACACCCAGGTCTGAATAAAACCACACAAGCTCCAACAACAATCCTGCTATGCTACATACTGAAGTTGCAGCATGCGGGCACATTACAAAACATGACTACCCGCACCGGCTTCAGGCAGACACTGACTGAGCTGCCGCCTGACTGAGCTGCCGCTGTGAGCAGTGACATCACTGAGTTTACCTACGGTCACAGCCGGAGGTTCCCACGGTATCCCACCTGTGACCACAGGTAAACTCACTTCAGGGGAACTCATTGAAATCTGTAACATCACCTCATTTGAAATCATTCAGTATGATTTGACCTGAATCTCCTGGTAAAAAAAAACAAAACTTTTTTTTGTCAAGAGATGCAGATTTGGTGCTGGAGTTTATACACCAAATTCCTGCACCAATACTGCATCTCCTGGCAAAAAAATGCACCAAAATGAGATGCGGTTTTGATGCAATTTTTTTGCCAGGAGATGCAGATTTGGTGCTGAAATTTATACACTAAATTCCTGCCGGAATACCAATACACTGTATGCTGAATTATTACGCATATGAGTATTTTGATAACATGATAATTTTTATACATGTTGTCCTACTCCAAGCTGTATAGGCTTGAGAGCCAACTACCAATTAAGTAAATCAGGGGATGTGCATCTCTGTAATAAGAAGGGGTGTGGTGTAATGACATCAACACCCTATATAAGGTGTGCTGAATTATTAGGCAACTTCCTTTCCTTTGGCAAAATTGGTCAGAAGAGAGATTTGACGGGCTCTGAAAAGTCCAAAATTGTGAGATGTCTTGCAAAGGGATGCAGCAGTCGAAATTGCCAAACTTTTGAAGTTTGATCACTGAACAATCAAGCGTTTCATGGCAATTAGCGAACAGGGTCGCAAGAAGCGTGTTGTGCAAAAAAGTTGCAAAATAACTGCCCATGAATTGAGGAAAATCAAGCGCAAAGCTGCCAAGATGCCATTTGCCACCAGTTTGGCCATATTTCAGAGCTGCAATGTTACTGAAGTATCAAAAATCACAAGGTGTGCCATAATCAGGGACATGGCCAAGGTAAGGAAGGGTGAAAAACGACTATAGTTGAGCGATGTTCGAGGTTCGCCAATTTCATGTTCAAGTGATTTTGGAGGGTGCTCGAGATCGAACTCGAACTCGAGCTTTTTGCTAAAAGCTTGACAGTTCGAGTTACGGTCGAGAACGGTTCGATCACCATAAACATGGCTTTTCACAGTAAGGCTATGTGCACACGTTGCTATCTGCATGCGTCCTGCGTCCCCAGCACAATCCCTCTCTCTTTCCTACTCACCGATCACGGGCGTCTCGCTCCACGTCTGTCACAAATCTGCGGTGTCTTTTCCTCTTTAGAAAATGGCTGCCGCTTCCTTAGTCAATTAGTTATTCCGTGCTTTCCCCGCCCACCGGTGCCCATGATTGGTTGCAGTCAGACACGTCCCCAAGCTGAGTGACAGCTGTCTCACTGCAACCAATCACAGCCGCCGGCGGCCGGGTCTATATCGTGCAGTAAAATAAATAAATAAATAATAAAAAAAAAAAAATGCGGTTCCCCCATATTTGATACCAGCCAGGATAAAGCCGCACGGCTGGAGGCTCGTATTGTCAGGATGGAGAGCGCCACGGTATGGGGAACCCTCCAGCCCAACAATATCACCCTGCAGCCGGCCGGAATAGCCGCATCTATTAGATGCAACAGTCCCGGACTCTACCCAGCTCATCCCGAATTACCCTGGTGGGGTGGCAATCGGGGTAATAACGGGGTTGATCATGCCAGGCACCTCCCCGAGACACCTTCTATGATCAACCTGAAAGTGAAAGTAAATAAACACACCGCAAAAAATCCTTTATTTGGAATATAAGACAAAAAAACACCCTGTTTCACCCGTTTATTAATCACCAAATATCCCTCCAGGTCCAACGTAATCCACACGACACTGTCAGCTCTGCTCCCTGAAGATATAGCAGCACCGTAGAACACCATCGCGCTGTATCAGGTCCACGTAGCAATGAAGTGAATCGCGCTGTCAGCAGAGACTTCAGTCAGCACTGCAGACTTCAAGATTACAAAATCTGCCCATCTTTGTCAATAGCGGCAATAGCTCAGTGGATAGAGAGCTCCCCTATGAAGCATAAGGTCGCGAGTTCAAGTCCTGGTGAAGAATTTTTTGTTTTTATTTTTAATTATATCGTGCAGTAAAATAAATAAATAAATAAATAAATAAAAAATGCGGTTCCCCCCATATTTGATACCAGCCAGGATAAAGCCGCACGGCTGGAGGCTGGTATTGTCAGGATGTGGAGCGCCACGGTATGGGGAGCCCACCACCCTAACAATATCACCCAGCAGCTGCCTGGAATAGCCGCATCCATTAGATGCAACAGTCCCGTCACTCTACCCAGCTCATCCCGAATTGCCCTGGTGCGCTGGCAATCGGGGTAATAATGACTTTAATCATGCCAGGCGTCTCCCTGAGACACCCTTCATGATTAAACTGAAAGTGAAAGTAAAGAAAAACACACCGTGAAAAATCCTTTATTTGGAATAAAAGACAAAAAAAACACCCTTTTTCACCCCTTTATTAATCCTCAAATACCCCTCCAGGTCCAACGTAATCCACATGACACTGTCAGCTCTGCTACAGAACACGAGTGCTCTGATCAGCTCCATGTAGCAATCAAGTGAATCGCGCGTTCAGAAGAGACTTCATACACTTCATACACAGCAGAGACTTTGTACACTCCCTGACAGCGGAGGTCGGCACCCTATACAGTCAATATGGCGCCCCCACTCGTCGTCGACTCTCCTTTACCTCCCCTGACCCACCCTTAACGCAATAAAGAAAACGTGCACGTGCCTATTAATAAAGTGCTAAATAGTGCTCACACAACAGGGCACAATAAATCCATATGCCTAAGCATAATTATATCAAGTTATCAATGGCATGGAGATTGTATCAGCCTCCTGATGAACCCTAAGGGGAAACACTTTGAGGTTTGAGGCGTTGTTCCGGCACATCAAAATGATAAGTAGCTCCCCTGATTTATTGTGCCCTGTTGTGTGAGCACTATTTATCACTTTATTAATAGGCTCATGCACTTTTTCTTTATTGAGTTAAGGGTGAGTCAGGGGAGGTAAGGGAGAGTCGACGACAAGTAGAGGTGCCATATCGACAATATAGGGTGCCGACCTCCACTGTCAGGTAGTGTACAAGTGGGCGGTTTTTATTGTAGGGCGTTTTTTAGCTCTCTTCCTCATCTGTACACTAGTGAGTTTGTCTTCCTTTGATGTTGCTTGTGTTTACATAATCTAGTATTGTCTTTTTAAATATTTATCAATAAATGTATGTTTTTAGGAAGGTTTTTTGTTAAATATGAATGATAAGTCAAAATCTTTTTTTCCACTCATGGTTAGTGGTTGGATGAAGCCATTTATAGTCAAGCTACTGTGTTTTCTCTTTTTAAATCATAATGACAACCAAAAACATCCAAATGACCCTGTTCAAAAGTTCACATACTCTGGTGATTTTGGCCTGATAACATGCAGAGAAGTTGACAAAATTTGGTTTGATTGGCTAATAGAAGTAGCCTCCTCACTTGTGATCTGTTTGCTTGTTATCACGATATGTGCATAAAAGCTGAGTGAGTTTCTGGGAACCAGACAGACTCTTGCATCTTTCATCAAGCCATTGAAGTTTCTGTATTGTGAGTAATGGGGAAAGCAAAAGAATTTTGAATGGTTCTAAGGGAAAAAATAGTTGAACTGTAAAAAAGATGAAAGGGATACAAAATGATATCCAAGGAATTGGTAATGCCAGTAAGCAGTGTTCAAACTGTGATTAACAAATGGAAAATCAGGGGCTCAATAAAAACCAAACCACAATCAGGTAGACCAACAAAAATTTCAGCCATAACTGCCAAGAAAATTGTTTGGGATGCAAAGAAAAACCCAAAGATAAGAACAGCTGAAATACAGGACTCACTGAAAACTAGCGGTGTGGCTATTTCAATATGCCCAATAAGGAGGTGTGACGCCCTGGAAAAACCAGGTAGTCACAGAAGTGGAACCATACTCCATCCTCCTTGGGATACCAACACAAAACCCACACCCAGGTACAACACACAGCCAGTAAAGCCTAGCCACCCCCATGACATTAGGGACACACTAGTGGGCAGGATCAGGCAGCTGGGAACGCCCACCTAGGGGTCTTGAGGTGTCAGGGGCGGGAACACAACAGAACAGTGCTGACAGTTGCAGTGGAGAGTGTGTAGTGATAGCAGAGTCAGGTGTTGGGGCCCCTGGACTACCGGACTAGGTGGCAGATGGCAAGCAGGTCCATAGGCGACAGAGATCCGGTCGCAGGAGACCTTAAGTGGACTGGGGCAGGGTTGTAACCCGCCGGTGCCGACAGCGGGAATCCGGTCAAGAGGCCGTGCACAGTCAGGGTACCTGGACCCGAGGACGAGGAAGGTTGCAAGCCCCTTAATAATTGACCAGCCGGGGACAAGGTTTCAGGCCTTGTTCCACAGAAGCCCAGAGAGTGAAATGGAAGCCCAACGCGGGGGATAGGGTGTCCGTCAGAACCCACAGAAATCCCAAGGGTCAGATTTTGCGGGCCACAGCTCCCAAACATACACAGTACCGGGAGTGGACTTCCCCACTCCAAGCGGAGTTGTCCCAGAAAAAACACAGACACTGAGTGCAGGAGGAAGAGACCCCTGTTTGCTACACCTGGGTGTGGGACCCAAATACACCCGCCGGAGGCGACCAGTCGCTGGCAATTTGGTTTACCACTGGACTTGTGTGTGTTTCTTTGAACTGTGACTACACCATTTACCCCCGGTCCAACCCGGCACATCACATCCAGCAGCCATTACTTCCATGTACCTGTGCTCCCGGGACTATGCCTCCCCTACCCATGGAGGGGATTCCATCCTGCTGCCCTGCTCCATCAGCCCCGGGCGCCCCATCACCAGGCAGCGGCGGTGCTACCAATTCTCACCGCAACCCATGGGTGGCGTCACAGACAAATCAATCCCTTGTAAATACTCCCTTCCTATGGTTGTGAGGACGGACGGCCGTACGAGCCCGGGTCCGGTCACCACTCGAGCCGCAGTAACAAACCCGGATCCGAGCAACCCCTGCAGCAGCGTGGCCCCCGTCCGCAACAGCGGACTTTGAAAAAAAATGGGCTGCATGGTCGAGTGGCCAGAAGTAAGCTATTACTGCGCAAATGCAACAAACTACCTCGCCTACAATACACCAAACAGCACAGAGACAAGCCTCCAAACTTCTGGAACAAGGTAATTTGGAGTGATAAGGCCAGAATTAAACTTTTTGACCACAATAATAAACGTTACACTTTGCGAGGTGTCAAGAATGCCTATGATGAAAGGAACACCTTTCCTACTGTAAAGCACGGTGGTGGATCGCCTAAGATGGGGGGATGTGTAAGCTACAAAGGCACAGGAAATTTGGTCAAAGTTGAAGGAAAGATGAATGCAGCACGTTATCAGCAAATAATGTAGGCAAATTTGTACTCATCAGCCCGGAAGCTGCACATGGGACGTACTTGGACATTCCACCATGACAACGATCCAAAACAAAAGGCTAAGTCGACTTGTCATTGGCTACAGCAGAACAAAGTAAAGGTTCTGAAGTGGCCATCTCAGTCACTTGCACTCAATATTACTGAGCCACTCTGGGGAGAACTCAAGACCGCAGTTCATTCAAGAAAGCCCAGGAATTTACAGGAACGAGGCTTTTTAACAAGAAGAATAGGCAGATTTACCATCTGAGAAAATAAAGAGCCTCATCTACAACTACCACAAAAGACTTCAAGCTGTCATTGATGTTGGAGGGGGTAATACATGATATTAAGAACTGAGGTATGTGAACTTTTGATCACGGTCATTTGGATATTTTTGTTTGTAATTATGATTTAAAAAGAGAAAGCACAGTAGTCTGACAACAAATGCCTTCACCCAACCACTAGCCATGAGTGGAAAAAAGATTTTGTGTTATCATTTATATTCTCTGAACAAAGGCCAAGAAAGCAAAAAATCTGCCGGGGTATATGTAAACTTTTGAGCACAACTGTAAATATCATCATAAACTAGATGAGATAGGACACCTCACTGTTTCTTATATAGCAGATTTATTAAATAAGTTATCTTATATGCATATTTGTAGAAGAGGTAAACAGCAGCTGTTGGTAACTATATGAGTAAAATGTAGAATACTCCTATTTGAAAAGATGTTGCTTTAATTGAAAAACATCTTCAAATAGTACTCTCAAAACATCATTATTATCTTTAATAGGAAATGGCAGAGAGGAGAAAATCAATTTCCAGGACTCTGGGTCATCGACTAGGTCAGAAATTTGTGACCGTTAGACAGCGGGTCTGCAAATCTCCTTACTTTTGGGCATTTCCAACTTCACTATTGATTACTGTCATGCCGCAATGATGATGTGCATCTCAGCTAATCAAAACATTAGCAATATCGGAAGGTGAGGAGATTTGAAGGCCTCCTGTCCAGTGGTCACTGATTATTGACCTGACAGATGGAGCAGAGTCCTGCAAATCGATTCTCCAATCTCTAGTAGTGATGCCACTTCTCTTCACTATTGAAGGACATTCCTACAAAGGCAAGTAAAGGGGTTGTCCACTATTTGGAGCACTCATCATTCCACATGTATGCCCCTATTAAAATAAAAAAGTTTATACTTATTTTCCATTCCACGCCGTTCCAGCGGGGTTTGCTCTTGTGAGGCTGTTATGTCACATGAGCCCCACTCCCAATCATGGCCTGTTTCAATGCACCCACTTTCAGATGAATAAGTAATCAAGAGGATGTGAGAAGTACCTTTCACTTCCTCTTGCTTACTCTATGTCCAAACATGGGGAGAGTGAAGCTGGCACTGATTGGACGCAGGGCACATGTGACATAACAACCTCACATGACCACTGGAAGAGCGAGTGCTGACTTCGTGGGAACGGCGCTGGCACTGAAGGTGTGTATAAGCTTTTTTATTTTAATGTGCACAAACATGGGAAATGAGGAATTAGAAGGGGTTGTCCTAGTAGTGGACAACCTCTTTAAACTAAGTACACCACTGGGATGTGACATGATTGGTTATTTTCCAAGGTTTTTATTAATAGGCTTCAATATCTGAAAATACTATGGACTCCCTAAGAACGATTGCACAAGAAACGACCTGACTAGGGAAGTGAAAAGCACTTTTCTCCACTGTCAGTTTCCCATTGAAAAAAATGGTACGACTGTTATATCAGAGCACTAAAGTCATCCTTGTCTCCAGGGAATGTAGGGGAAGATTAAGGGGATTATGTTGAGACAACCTGCCATTGATCAAATTTCTATTATCACAGAACACTGGAACATGGAGAGGAAGTAGCGCATAACTTTTTCAGTGCTCCGCACCACCAGGGAAATTCCCATTAACCGCTTCACTATCTAGGCATCACATGGAACCATTCTTTGAAATAGCAGTTTATTTAGGCTTTGAATTACAGTATTGTATGAGAGAGATACAGTCATTTTTCTGTGTGCCTTTATAATAGTATTTTTGGATATTGCAGAATATGAAGGTATTAAACTGTCACTGCATGGCGATATTATTTGTGTCCTGAATGACTGTTTTTATACATTGTATGTGTTTCTACATCTGTCATATTAATCCACAGTCTATTGTGTGTATTTTTACAATAACTACTGGGTTGCAGCTGAGAATTAATGGCCGTCCTGCCAACCTCTTGCATCTCTCACAGCTTTTCTACATCCATTTCAGGTCTGAGAGGAATAACCGCCATAACAGTTAAACAAAAGCAGCTTGACATTATGCAGAAAAGGTTTTTCCCTACAGTCAAATGACAAAAAAAAAGAGACCCACACATTTCCATACAAAGATCTTTTTCCGTGTTCACTGGCAGCTTAAAGAATAGAATACAAACTCTAACTCTTTGTGGGATGCAAAATGCAAGGTGCACGGAGGTTAATTAGTAAAGACCAGCTTTTGTAGGAGTGAATGAGTTGGCAAAGCCCAGAAAACTCCACCTGCACATTTTATATGTGTCCCATTTTGTTTGGTGTTGAGAAATACATTATAAGAACAATAAGAAGCATGATCTCTAACAAGACTGGTTTGTTCGTATTAACTATAGTGTCTAAACTGTTGCATCTCCAATCCACGGCAGGCTTCCAGTTATCACAGTTGGCAGAGATTCCAGCAGCCCCCTTTTGGTTAGGCTCCATGCAGGTGGTTAGGTGAGATAGGGGAAATCGGTGCCAAGCTTCGCGCTGGAAGCTTTGTGAAATGATTGCAAGCTGGCAGCTATTGTGCATAAGTAAAATGAAGTCTTTTTGGCAATGTTAGACAATTACATGTAAATATAGGTCTAGTAGGGAACCTCTTATCAGAAAGGGATGCTGTTTCACAAAGAGAAACAAGACTGTTAATAGATAAGCGGAGATTATATTGTCCATGGAAGCACATCATAGCTATCTATACAAGAGAAGAGAAAGGAAAGCAGACACAGTTTGCCTTGTACTAAAGCATGTCAATTAACCCCTTCATCCCTAGGGGATTTTTTTGATTTTTGATTTCGTTTTTTCCTTTTCTTCCAAAACCATATATATGTTTTTCCATCAATATACCCATATGAGGCTAGTTTTTTGCAGGATGAGATGTACCTTTGAATGATTCCATATATTCTGCTAAAATACAGGGCGAAGAATTAGAAATGCGTTGAACAAGCAAAAATTGTGCAATTCTTCAATAGTTTTTTTTTTTTTTGTTAATTTTCCATTTTCACTATATAGTAAAACTGACTAAGTAAAAGGATTTTTCAGGTTAGCATGAGAACATAGATATTAAACAAGTATAGTTTTTTTTTATTTTGGTGTTGAAAAAAAATACAAACTTTTTTCAATTATATAATTTTACTTGTGTTAACATTTTCTGTGATCCATAACGTTTTCAATTTCGGGATATGAGGCTCAGTGAGGGGCTATTTTTTTGCGCCCCGGAACTGATGTCTTTACTGCTACCACATTGGGGCAGATACAATGTTTAGGTAGCCTCTTCTTTTATTTTATTGCAATGTTGCAGAGGCCAAAAAACATAATTCTGGGGTTTTGATTTTTTTTTTCTGTTTACAACATTTACCCTTTGGATTAATCTATTCTATGTTTTGATAGATTGGACATTTCTGAATGCAGATATACCAAATATTCAAGTATGTGGGGTTTTTTATTGTTTTAATTTAAATGTGACAAAAAGGGTTGATTTGAACTTTTGTGTTTCTGTTATTTCATTTCTTTTTACTTTTCACCGTATTTAATAGTCCACTTGTTATGATTCGGGGTTCTGTTGTGCCTTGAATTGGTCCAGTCCTGTGATGGACTCCCACATTTGGGTTGGTCAACTCCGCATCACCACCTGGCTGTTGTTTGAAGAATTAGGTGGCTAGAGTCTTGTACCATCGTGCGCCTAAGTGCTCATTCAGCCATACTGAGCATGTGCGTGATGTCATCAATGACAAGGCAGCCACTGATTGGTCATCAGTGACATCAGCGATGAAGTGGCAGACACTGTGTGGCTGCAGCCGATGCCATTGCCACATGCCATATGGTCTGGGCCATGGAGGCAGCTATAAAAGGCCCGTAGCTCCGTCCATTGATGTGCGAGTGTCATACTGCATGCTGACATCTAAGGCTGCTTTCCTGGCTGTTAGAGTGATTGGGTTCCAGTGCCAGTTTCCTGCAGTGCTTGTGGCAAGTTTGTGTATGGATAACAACAGTAACTACATCAGGGCAAAGCGCCGATGCAAGGTATTTGTATCTGTGCACACCCGTACCTTGGTACGGTGAGGGTCAATCATTGTCCTATCATTCCTCGGGTACCCGGTAACACTAACCAGGTGAATCATGTGGTCTGATGTGCCCCTTTCACATGTGACCAGTAGTCTGCAGTGCCAGTGCCAGACTTGTATATATGTGCCAGCCCTGGGTACCCAGTGACGATAACTGGTTGGCCTACTCGGTCTGACGTGCCCTCTATGCATGTGACTGATTCCTTTGTACCTGTACACAGTCTGATAAGCTCCTGTACGCACGTGACCGGTTCAGCGGTAACGTCCTAGGTTTCCCAGTGATGTCATGGTAACTAGGGATACCCAACATAAATGGGGTAGGTTTAAGGATATACTAGTAGAGTCCTGTAAAAAACATACCCTCTGGTAATAAAATCTCCAGGAATAAAAATAAACCACTATGGATAAATAAGACTGTACAAAGTATAATAAAACAAAAACAAAGGGCATTTATTTTGTTGATTTGCTCATTCTGCTTCCTGAAAATCACAGTATGGAATGGCTCAGAGTTATCCTGCACTCTACGCTGAATGCATACACTGGGGATTACGAGTAAATCTCAGAAAAAATGTAATTAAGAAAATAAAACAGAAGTTTCACTGTAATGAGGCAGATGGAGTGATTTTGAACTCCCTTGTGGCTTGTAATCTGGCAGAGTCCTTTTTTAGATGTGCACAAAATTGCAGTCAACAGTTTTGTTCACCTTTTAAAAGACAGATACCACTAAACAGAGGCCAAATGGAGTCCACAGAAAATCTCCTGCCTCACTATAGTGAATGAATCCATCGGGCCATCAGAGATGTAGATGGAAACCCTATAGTAAGTGCTCAGCATAGAGCACAGGATAAATGTGAACTGGTCCAAAATATTCTGCACCCCAAATTGCTACCAAATAGCATTCATCTCAACCCACAAAAACAAAAGTCCTCACTTATTTTGTAAAAAAAAATGTTTTTTTTTTTGTGTGATAGTAGCCAATCTTAACAAAAAATATAAATCTGGTATCGCTGTAATTGCACTGACCTGAGGAATAAAGCATCCTAATCACTATACCACAAGGTGAAAGATGTAAAAAATAAAGAAAGCCAATTCAATTGCTGTTGATTTGTTTATTCCGCCTTCTAATAATGGCAGTAAGGCTCAGCTCACATTGATAGTGTGCTCTATGCTGAGCACTTACATCAAGGATTATGTGTAAGTCTGTGAAAATCATGATTCAGACAAAATTGCCAAAAGAAAATTTAAAGTAATGAGGCAGTGATGTAGTCACTTTGGACTCCCATGTGACAAGTGGTGCAGCGGTGTTCATCTTTTTAACGTTTTTTGTAGACATGCACAATTTTGTGCAACTTTGAAAGAAGTATACAAGTGAAAAGAGATCAAACACAGTTTGTAATAACTTTTCTGCCCTATTAGTGTATGGCTCCATCTTGGGTTTCACCTGAATCACTTATTTTGGATATACAGTGCCTAAAAGTAGTATTCAACCCCCTGCAGATTTAGCAGGTTTACACATTCGGAATTAACTTGGCATTGGGACATTTGGACTGTAGATCAGCCTGGAAGTGTGAAATGCACTGCAGCAAAAAAGAATATTTCTTTTTTTTTTTTTTAAATTGTGAAAAGTTTATTCAAAGGGTCATTTATTATTCAACCCCTCAAACCACAAGAATTCTGTTTGGTTCCCCTAAAGTATTAAGAAGTAGTTCAGGCACAAAGAACAATGAGCTTCACATGTTTGGATTAATTATCTCTTTTTCCAGCCTTTTCTGACTAATTAAGACCCTCCCCAAATTTGTGAACAGCACTCATACTTGGTCAACATGGGAAAGACAAAGGAGCATTCCAAGGCCATCAGAGACAAGATCGTGGAGGGTCACAAGGCTGGCAAGGGGTACAAAACCCTTTCCAAGGAGTTGGGCCTACCTGTCTCCACTGTTGGGAGCATCATCCGGAAGTGGAAGGCTTATGGAACTACTGTTAGCCTTCCACGGCCTGGACAGCCTTTGAAAGTTTTCACCCGTGCCGAGGCCGGGCTTGTCCAAAGAGTCAAGGCTAACCCAAGGACAACAAGGAAGGAGCTCCGGGAAGATCTCATGGCAGTGGGGACATTGGTTTCAGTCAATACCATAAGTAACGTACTCCACCGCAATGGTCTCCGTTCCAGACGAACCCGTAAGGTACCTTTACTTTCAAAGCGTCATGTCAAGGCTCGTCTACAGTTTGCTCATGATCACTTGGAGGACTCTGAGACAGACTGGTTCAAGGTTCTATGGTCTGATGAGACCAAGATCGAGATCTTTGGTGCCAACCACACACGTGACGTTTGGAGACTGGATGGCAATGCATACGACCCCAAGAATACAATCCCTACAGTCAAGCATGGTGGTGGCAGCATCATACTGTGGGGATGATTCTCAGCCAAGGAGCCTGGCCATCTGGTCCGAATCCATGAGAAGATGGATAGAGCGGCCTACCTGGAGATTTTGGCCAAGAACCTCCGCTCCTCCATCAAGGATCTTAAGATGCGTCGTCATTTCATCTTCCAACAAGACAACGACCCAAAGCACACAGCCAAGAAAACCAAGGCCTGGTTCAAGAGGGAAAAAATCAAGGTGTTGCAGTGGCCTAGTCAGTCTCCTGACCTTAACCCAATTGAAAACTTGTGGAAGGAGCTCAAGATTAAAGTCCACATGAGACACCCAAAGAACCTAGATAACTGGGAGAAGATCTGCATGGAGGAGTGGGCCAAGATAACTCCAGAGACCTGTGCCGGCCTGATCAAGACGATTATTAGCTGTAATTGCAAACAAGGGTTATTCCACAAAATATTAAACCTAGGGGTTGAATAATAATTGACTTACACTTTTATGTTGAAAATTTATTAAAATTTAACTGAGCAACATAACTTGTTGGTTTGTAAGATTTATGCATCTGTTAATAAATCCTGCTCTTGGTTGAAGTTTGCAGGCTCTAGCTTATTTGCATCTTATCAAACCTGCTAAATCTGCAGGGGGTTGAAGACTACTTGTAGGCACTGTATAGATGAAAATCCTATTCTAAGTGCTCAGCATGTAGCAAAGGAAAAATGTGAACTGATCCCAAAATATTCTATATTTCAAATTTCAAACAAGATCATTCAACTCAACACACACAAAAAAAGTCATCATCTGTTAATGGAAATATATGGGGCTTCCATGTGACTGGTAACACAAAGGTTCTGGAAGAACCCTCCTGAAAAAATAAATCCAGCAAAATCTGCACTCCCAAAACCAAATTCCCCCCTCGTTTCTAAGCCTCACAGTGTACCAAAACCACACTAAAGTCCACATGTTTAGCATTTTAAATTCTGTAACATTTACTGAGTTTTACTCCATGGGTGTTTTTCACAGTCTAAATTGTCACCACACCCATAGATGAACTCCCAAAGGGATGTAATCTCTAAAATTTGGTCACTTGAGGGAATTTCTGCTGCTCTAGCATTTATGCAGTTTGCAAATCTTGTCCACAAACTATTCTAGGAAAATCTATGCTACAAAAATCAAATGGCGCTCCTTCCCTCTCAACCCTGCGGTGCGGTCAAATAGTATTGTGCAGCAGTCACAAGTGGGATATTGCCACATTCAGAAGAGATTGTGTGACATATTACGGGTCCCTTTTTATCTATTTCTGTTGTAAAAATTGGAAATCTGTACATTTTAGTGGTAAAAACAATTATTTTTTCTTCACCGCTCAATAGTATAAAATTTTGTGATACACATGTAGTGTCAAAATGCTCACTGCACCCCTAAGTAAATTCTTTGAGGGATCTAGTTTCCAAACTGAGGTCACTTGTAGCGGGTTTCCACTGTTTAGGCATCTAAGGGGCTTTGCCAATGTGACATAGCACCAGTAAACTACGCCAACTAAATCTGAACTCAAATATGGTGCTCCTTCCATTATTCACATCGTACTGTGCCTCAAAAGTAGTTTTTGACCAAAAATGGGGTATTGGCAAACTTAGCAGATATTTCCCAACAAGTTATACCATGTATTATCTTTTGCTACTTTTGTGAAACTGAAAAATTTGGGGTTAAAGAAACATTTTTTGTGGTAAAACTTTATTTTTTCATTTTCACAGCTCAACATTATAAAATTCTGAGAACCACCTGGAGGTTCAAGGTGGTCACCAAAACTCTAGATAAATTCCTTATTGGGTCTAGTTTTCAAAAAGGGGTAACATGTTTTTTTTTCTTTACTTTTTTAGCACATTAGGGGGCTCTCCAAATGGGACATGAAATCCGGTATGTATTCCAGACAATTTTGAGCTCTAAAATTCAAATGGCGATCCTTCTCTTCTGAACTCTGTCATGTGCTAAAACAATAGATTTCCACTACACTTGGGGTATAGGTCTACTCAAGAGAAATTGAAAAAAAATTGTTTGGTGCATTTTATCCTGTTATCCTTGTAAAATGAACGATTTGGAGTTAAAGAAACATTTTTGTGGTAAACCTGTATTTGTTTATTTTCACTGCTCAATGTTATAAAATTCAGTGAAGCACCTGGATAAGATGGTCATAAAGCATCTAAATAAATTCCTTGATGAGTCTAGTTTCAAAAATGGGGTCAATTCTGGATGGTTTCCCCCTGTTTAGGCACATCAGAGGCTCTCCAAACAAGTCATGATGTTCGCTATATATTCCAGACAATTTTGCACTCTTAAATTCAAAATGCGCTTCTTCAATTTCTAGTTTAGACATGCACCCAAATTCCACCAGATATGCGGTATCGATGTTCTAAGGATAAGTTGCACAACAAATTGTATGGTACATTTTTTGTTTTTTACCCTCGTGAAAATGCAAAATTTGGTGGCTAAAGTAACATTTTTATGGGAAAAAGTAAACTATTAATTTTTTCCTTCCACGTTGCTTTAGTTCCTGCGAACCACCTAACGGTTGTGCTTTTCAGCAGTTTGAGGGGAGCAGTTTTTAGAATTGCCATTTTTAGGTATTTTCTGTCACCTAAGCCTCTCAATGTTACTTTAAATATGATATGGTCCCTGAAAAAATGGTTTTAAAAATGGTTTACAACAAAATGGTTTTGTTGGAAAAATGAGAAATTGATGATGAACTTTGAACTGTCTAACAACCTAACAAAAACATGATGTTTAAAAAAAATTGTGCTAATGTAAAGTAGACATGTGGGAAATGTTATTTATTAATTGTAAAAATTGTAAGTTTGAAAATTTGCAGTTTTCAATATTTTTGCCACATTTCTGATATTTTCACAAATAAACGCAAAAATAATTGTCCTACATTTACCACTATCATGAAGTAGAATATGTCATGACAAACAGTCTCCGAATTACTGAGATGAAGCGTTTCACAATACTTAACTCATAATTTGACACTGGTCAGAATTGAAAATATTGGCCTGATCATGAAAGTGCAAACTTTCTAATTACTCTTTCTATACAGAGCAGTGTATCAGCAGTGCTCTGTAGGGCAGAAATCAAGATCTCTTATGCACACCTGGCTCACAACCAGTTTTTACAGGAGGATCATAATGACAGACAAAACAGTCATCAGCTGACCAGCGGCTGTCATGACTACCAATTGGTGCTCTACGATCACATCACGGGTGTGCTGATGGGAGCAGGAAATTATATGCCGACGTGTCGGCACATGTTAAATCCCGCTGTTAGCGGATCTGACATTGCTCCGATGCATTCCACCACAGGTTCTCAATGTGTTCCACTGCAGCTCCACTGCACTGTGTTTTAGGTTGCCCTGCTGACCGCAAGCAATAGATATCACAGGACCTTGTATGTGTTTGTGCAATATGATGTGTGATAGTGTGTGTGATCTGATGTATGTGTGTGTATTTGTGCATGTGCAATCTAATGTGTGTATGAGTGCCAGCCAGAAGCAGGGGAGAACCATTGTGCCGCACACCTGCTGGGATCACCCACCAAAGATTGCAGGAGGACCTGGGCATGATGCAAATGTCTGGGATCTGGTAAGCATGATTCTTCTGGAAAGAGGGAGTCTACTTTTTGAGGGGGTAAACTTACCCCAAATTTGGGTTTCCATGAGAATAAACCCTTTCCTGAAAGTAAGGCCTACCACATTTTTCGGGGCAAAAAATATGTCAGTGTCTTATTTTTGGGGAAACACCGTGCGGAGCTGCCGCCCCACCACCGTGCGGAGCTGCCGCCCCACCTACACCCCACCTACTGTCTCCTCCCCAAAATCCTTTAGGATGTAAGCCCGCAAGGGCAGGGCCCTCTTCCCCCTGTGCTAGTCTGTCTATTGTAACGTGTACATGTATTCTGTATGTAACCCCCTCATGTACAGCACCATGGAATCAATGGTGCTCTATAAATAAACAATAATAATAATAATAATAATAATGAAGACACCACACAGCCTTGGTGCCTGAAGCTGTGCTCATCGCACACTGTTACATATTATGACCTAAGTGCTGCAGCTAGCAAAGATTTGATTGCTCTACTCTGGTCACAATAAGGAGAAATGATACAAATTGCTACAGTGCCTACAAGTAGTATTCAACCCCCTGCAGATTTAGCAGGTTTACATATTCGAAATTAACTTGGCATTGTGACATTTGGACTGTAGATCAGCCTGGAAGTGTGAAATGCACTGCAGCAAAAAAGAATGTTATTTCTTTTTTTTTTTTTTTTAAATTGTGAAAAGTTTATTCAGAGGGTCATTTATTATTCAACCGCTCAAACCACAAGAATTCTGTTTGGTTCCCCTAAAGTATTAAGAAGTAGTTCAGGCACAAAGAACAATGAGCTTCACATGTTTGGATTAATTATCTCTTTTTCCAGCCTTTTTTGACTAATTAAGACCCTCCCCAAACTTGTGAACAGCACTCATACTTGGTCAACATGGGAAAGACAAAGGAGCATTCCAAGGCCATCAGAGACAAGATCGTGGAGGGTCACAAGGCTGGCAAGGGGTACAAAACCCTTCCAAGGAGTTGGGCCTACCTGTCTCCACTGTTGGGAGCATCATCCGGAAGTGGAAGGCTTATGGAACTACTGTTAGCCTTCCACGGCCTGGACAGCCTTTGAAAGTTTCCACCCGTGCCGAGGCCGGGCTTGTCCAAAGAGTCAAGGCTAACCCAAGGACAACAAGGAAGGAGCTCCGGGAAGATCTCATGGCAGTGGGGACATTGGTTTCAGTCAATACCATAAGTAACGTACTCCACCGCAATGGTCTCCATTCCAGATGAGCCCGTAAGGTACCTTTACTTTCAAAGCGTCATGTCAAGGCTCGTCTACAGTTTGCTCATGATCACTTGGAGGACTCAGACAGACTGGTTCAAGGTTCTCTGGTCTGATGAGACCAAGATCGAGATCTTTGGTGCCAACCACACACGTGACATTTGGAGACTGGATGGCACTGCATACGACCCCAAGAATACCATCCCTACAGTCAAGCATGGTGGTGGCAGCATCATGCTGTGGGGCTGTTTCTCAGCCAAGGGGCCTGGCCATCTGGTCCGCATCCATGGGAAGATGGATAGCACGGCCTACCTGGAGATTTTGGCCAAGAACCTCCACTCCTCCATCAAGAATCTTAAGATTGGTCGTTAGCTGTAATTGCAAACAAGGGTTATTCCACAAAATATTTAACCTAGGGGTTGAATAATAATTGACCCACACTTTTATGTTGAAAATTTATTGAAATTTAACTGAGCAACATAACTTGTTGGTTTGTAAGATTTATGCATCTGTTAATAAATCCTGCTCTTGTTTGACGTTTGCAGGCTCTAACTTATTTGCATCTTATCAAACCTGCTAAATCTGCAGGGGGTTGAATACTACTTGTAGGCACTGTATATGCTGGGCTACAATAAAATTCAACTGGTCTACGCATACAGTTGTGAATTCTGTACAACAGGGGCAATGTCCAGATCACAACTAATGCAGCCACATCATAGGAGATAGAGACAAAGCCAACTATAATTTTCTATGCCATGTGCCTGCCGCTTTTGCAGTGTAAGTGTAGTGCACTAATACTTAAAATAAATGACAAATAAAAATGGCAGCTCCGAGTGGGGGAAATAAATAATGAAAATCAATAGGTTTACTATTTATTTTGTAACAGTTCTAAATAAACCTTTCTACATAAATAAAACAATCACAAATGTGATACATTTTCTTTAAAGGGAAGCTTTCATCAGAAAATGATTCATTGTTTAAATCAGGTTTTTTTGTTACATGTATAGTGTTGTGCAAAACTTGTGTGGAAAAAATGCTGAAAAGTAAGAATGATTTTAAAAGTAGAAGTATTGAACATAAGAGAAATTTAAATCAAATCAATATTTGGTGTAACCACCCTCAATCTTACAAGGAGTGAAAAAGTTGCAAGATTACTAATTTTATTTTTTAAAGTGAATCTGTCATAAGGTTTTTGTTATATAATGTGAAAGCTGCATAATATAGGAGGAGAGATCCTGATTCCAGCTATGTATCACTTAATGGGCTCCATTTTTCTATATCAATGCAGCAAGTGCTTTATCAGTGGGAGGTTATAAGTACAGGATAACTGGCCTTGTGCTTCCTACTCCAATTCGACCCCTCGTACTGATTAGCAGCTTTCAGTCACTATACAATGTACTCAGAAAGCTGTGGGCTGGGCGGATTATAGACAGATCAGCAACTGAGCTCTGCTTAATCCGGAGCAGAGAAAATGGTGACTTTATTGTTTTTTTTACCAATTAAACTGAGTTATACATAGCTGGAATTGAGGTCTTTGTTCCCACCTCATTGTGCCATCAACTTACAGAGAAAAAAAACACTTTATTTTGTTCTTTGTAAAATAATTCATAGCTACATAGAAACACATGATACATTATGCGCTGAATTACGCATTGAGGCATTTTTTTCAGCCCTTAGTCATAGTGTGAAGTGAAAGAGAAGTGAAAAAACTAGGTCTTAAATAACTGAAACCCTTTTAAATAAGATTTAACATCTGGGAAAATAATGTTCTACATAGGAGGTGCTCTATGTCCAAACAGCAAGTGTGAATGATAGAAAAAAGAAGCTAGAACATGGATATAAAATGATAATGGCCATAGAATAGGCTTCGGTCAATACACATCTGCAAAGGTAAAATTGTATGACAAGTAAGAGCTGATTTTTATGTATTTTTGATCACTGAACTCAGGAAAAATATCCAAAAAATTCCTTCACTTATTCCATAGACTTGTTTGTGCATCATACCTCTTTGCGTTTACCTTTGGTGTCATTATATTGGTTAGAAATTAATTTACGTTGTGCTGAAACTGACTGCTGTGGGCAAAGAAGATTTTCTTAACCCAGAGTGTGGTGTTGGTCATTGCATCCAATTATATAGCATATCTTTCATTTTACCTTTTCAGTATAAAAACTGAAAGCTGCACTGTTATTGGTTGCTATGGGAAGCAAAGGCAGATATTCTCTTAGGCCCCCTTCACACGTCTGTGTCTCTGGTACGTGTTAGGTCCGTTTCCGTATGTACCGGAGACACGGACACACGTACTCCAATGTTATTCAACGTATGGAGTTACACGTGTTTTTCCATATTGTGCGTGTGTCCGTGTGCGTAATACGTTTGTTTGTCCGTAAAACATGGATGCATGTCCGTTTTCTGCACGGAACATGCACACACGCACCCAATGAAAGTCTATGGGTCCATGAGCACACGTACGTGACACGGATGCATCTCCGTATGGTCCGTGTAAGTTTTGTGCTTTTTTTGAAGCAATGTCAGTCAATCTTTTTTTTCTGTGTATGTCAGTCAATCTCCCTCAGTCCATCGGTCGGTCTCTGTCTGTCGGTCGGTCTCTATCTCTTGTCTATCCCTCTCTCAGTCCATCGGTCAGTCTCCCCTTTCTCTCAGACTCACCGTTCCCACGACGCTGCACAGCTGTTGAAAAAACTCCGGCGGCTTTTACTATTTTGAAAAAGCCGGCCACTCATTATTCAATCTCATATTCCCTGCGTTCCCGCCCACCGGCGCCTATGATTGGTTGCAGTGAGACATGCCCCAAAGCTGAGTGACAGCTGTCTCACTGCAACCAACCACAGGCGCCGGTGGGCGTGTCAATATCGAGCAGTAAAAAAAAAAAATAAATAATTAAAAAAATGACGTGCGGTTCCCCCCAATTTTGATACCAGCCAGGGTAAAGCCAAATGGCTGAAGGCTGGTATTCTCAGGATGGGGAGGTCCACGTTATGGGGAGCCCCCCAGCCTAACAATATCAGCCAGCAGCCGCCCGGAATTGCCGCATCCATTAGATGCGACAGTCCCGGGACTGTACCCGGCTCATCCCAATTTGCCCTGGTGCGTTGGCAATCAGGGTAATAAGGAGTTAATGGCAGCAGCCCATAGCTGCCACTAAGTCCAAGATTAATCATGACAGGCGTCTCCCCGAGATACCTTCCATGATGAACCTGTAAGTTAAAGAAAATAAGCACACACAACGAAAAATCCTTTATTTGAAATAATAAACAAAAAAACCCACCCTCGTTCACCACTTTATGAAGCCCCGAAAACCCCTCCAGCTCCGGCATAATCCACGGAGGTCCCGCGACGCTCTCAGCTCTGCTACATGAAGGTGACAGGAGCTCTAGTAGAACACCGCCACTCCTGTCAGCTCCACGCAGCAACTGAGGTGAGTAGCGCGATCAGCGCTGATGTCATTCAGGTTACTCACGGCCACCGCTGGATCCTCCAACTGTGACACCAAGTCGCCCAAGTGACAGCGATGAAGTCACAGGTGAGTTGCGGTCTCGGGTGGAGGATCCAGCTAGCCGCGGGTAACCTGAATGACAGCAGTGCTAATCGCGCTGCTCACTGAAGTCACTCAGGGGATTAGCGGTCACCGGTTAGTCATTCACGGGTGACCGCTAATCAGTACGCGACACAGACAGAGCCGCGGGATGACAATAAAGTCGGGTGAAGTTCACCCAAGTTCATTCTCATCGCGCGACGCTGTCAGTCTGCTGTCAGCGGGTATATAGCAACGTCATTGTGCATCACACACGGAACATTTCACACGGACAACACACGGACATTACACTTACGTATCTCATGCACACACGGGCATTCCACACGCACACATGGCTAGCATACAAAATGACATGGATGTCACACGTACCAGTAAAACGGACAAAAAAAAACGGAACACAGACCCGAAAAACGGCACGTAAGACATGCACGTGTTTTTCACGGATGTGTGAAGGGGGCCTTAGACAGAGTTCATAGGAGTTCATAGGAGTGTGGTGCTTTGCTTGCCAAGATTCCTTTTGGTATTTAGTGGTTGTGATGAATTAAGCTTCTGTTTCTATGTGATCTAAATGGCTACTAGAGGATGTTGTAATTGACCTGACAATTTTGCTAAATTTTCAGTTGTTTTGTAGTGAAGATAGAATGAAGGACCATTATGGACTTTGTTACAAAAGTGTATTATCCGTACTTTGGTGTAAAACTAAGTGATCAGGCCAAGCCATGGTCTCCACCTGTAGTGCGTTCTATTTTTATAGAAGAACTACTACACTACTACAGTGGTCTAAAGATAAGAGAACTTTCATTTTGGGATGCCTATGATCTGGAGTAAACCACAAAATCATAATGACGCCTGCTACTTTTGTCAGTACAACATGGAGGGAACCAACCTTAAAAATAAGAAGGAAATTATATACTCAAGAAAGCTCTTGAGAAAAGGGCTTAGGATTCTATTAAAGAATTGTGAAGACATTTTTAGGTAACAACAAAGATCCAAAATTTAAGTCCATCCAGTCCATTGAAGAACATACTGAATTGCTTCAAAGCCTTGGTTTGCCTGATAAAAGTGAAGTTATATCTTTTACATTCCCATTTGGATTGCTTTTCTGAAAACCTTTCTGCAGTTAGCAAAGAGCAAGGAGAAAGATTTCATCCGGATATCAAGTAGTTGAAATGACAATATCAAGGTATATGGAATGTGAGCATGATAGGGACTACTGCTGGATACAGATGAGCGAATCAGTGGAAGTTTGGTTTGGCGGGTTCAGCCAGAATTTACATAAAGTTTGGTGTGGGACGCGGACTTAACCTGAAGCCCAATGGAATTGGCCAGTTCGGGTCTCCGCCCATATGCAGCCAGTCATAAACAGATCCCTTTCGGAAGGAGGTGAGTGGGGTTTTTCCATTATTTCCTTGATGCACACTACATCTGATCATGCTTTTGGTA
The DNA here is from genome assembly GCF_048569485.1 of Anomaloglossus baeobatrachus. Taxonomy (NCBI): domain Eukaryota; kingdom Metazoa; phylum Chordata; class Amphibia; order Anura; family Aromobatidae; genus Anomaloglossus; species Anomaloglossus baeobatrachus. The sequence continues at coordinate 200,037,352 of NC_134354.1, forward strand.
GCCCCAGTGCAAGCCATTCAAACACTGCAAGCGGTTCGCACTAGGTTGAGCCTCGAGCATACCAGAGTACAGTTATGCTCCAGTGAGTGGTTTGCATATGTGAAGCACTCGGTTTATGAACTCGAACTCTGTTTTTTTTTTTGTAAAGTCTATGTTTGGTATGAACAACGAACACTGAATCTCAGGTTTACTTATCTCTACTGCTGGATGCTTAACAGAGATCAGTACATCTTATATAAGAGAAAAGGTATCAAGAGAAGATTTGAAGAGAAAAGGAAAAGGTGTAATAATTAATTTCCAATAAAGTTGCAGAATGAATTTTCAATACATTTATATAAATACTAGAAGGTGGCCCGATTCTACGCATCGGGTATTCTAGAATTTACGTATTGTGTAGTTCATGTATGATTTTTGTTATATATATATAATGTTGTTGTGTGTAGTTACCAAGTGTTTGTGTAGGGGCTGTACATGTTCTGGGTGTTGTCTGGGTGTGACGGGGGGTGAGAGCGGTGTTGTATGTGTGTTGCGTGTGTTGCGTTATTTGTGGAGCGCTGTGTGTCTGTAGCGTTGTGTGTGTTGCACGGTTTGTGTGTGTGTGGTGTGTTTTGGGGGGAGGTATGTTTAGTGCAATGTGTGTGTTGTGCGGTATGTGCGTATATTTGTGTGTGCCGCGGTGTTTGTGTGTTGGGTGTTGTGTGTGTGCAGCGTTGTCTGTGTGTGTGGGTGTCTGTGTAGGGCAGTTGTTTGTGGTTCCCAGTGTGTGTGTGTGTGTGTGTGGTGTGTGGTGTGTTGTGCAGTGAGCGCGCGTGCGTGCGTGCGTTTGTGTGTGTGTGTGTGTTGGGGGGAGGTGCGCACTCCCAAACGTGCTCCATCCCCCATGCAGCGCACTCCCCATCGTGCTCCATCCCCCATGCAGCGCACTCTCCATCGTGCTCCATCCCCTATGCTGTGCACCCCCCATCGTGCTCCATCTCCCATGCTGCGCACTCCCAAACGTGCTCCATCCGCCATGCTGCGCACTCCCAAACGTGCTCCATCCGCCATGCTGCGCACTCCCAAACGTGCTCCATCCGCCATACTCCGCACTCCCCATCGTGCTCCATCCCCCATGCAGCGCACTCCCTATCGTGCTCCATCCCCTATGCTGCGCACCCCCCATCGTGCTCCATCTCCCATGCTGCGCACTCCCAAACGTGCTCCACCCGCCATGCTGCGCACTCCCAAACGTGCTCCATCCCCCATGCTGTGAACTCCCCATCGTGCTCCATCCCCGATGCTGCGCACCCCCCCATCATGCTCCATCCCCGATGCTGCGCACCCCCCCATCGTGCTCCATCCCCCATGCTGCACCAGCATCAGCCTCTCTGCCCCCAGCATCAGCTTCTCTGCCCCCAGCATCAGCCTCTCTCCTCCCAGCATCAGCCTCTCTCCTCCCAGCATCAGCCTCTCTCATCCTAGCATCAGCCTCTCTCCTCCCAGCATCAGCCTCTCTCTTCCCAGCCTTCCCCAGCATCAGCCTCTCTCCTCCCAGCCTCCCTACTCCCACCCTCCCCCAGCATCAGCCTCCCTCTACCAGCCTCCCCCAGCATCAGCCTCCCCCAGCATCAGCCTCTCTTCTCTCAGCCTACCTCTCCCAGCCTCCCTCCTCCCAGCCTCCCTCTCCCAGCCTCCCCAAGCATCAGCCTCCACCAGCATCAGACTCTCTCCTTCCAGCCTCCTCCAGCATCAGCCTCCCTCTCCCAGCCTTCCCCAGGATCAGCCTCTCTCCTCCCAGCCTCCGTCCTCCCAGCCTTCCCCAGCATCAGCTTTCCCCTCCCAGCCTCCCTCAGCATCAGCCTTCCCCAGCATCAGCCTCTCTCCTCCCAGCCTCAGCCTCTCTCCTTCCAGCCTCCCCCAGCATCAGCCTCTCTCCTTCCAGCCTCCCTCAGCATCAGCCTCCCTTTCCCAGCCTTCCCCAGGATCAGCCTCTCTCCTTCCAGCCTCCCCCCTCCCAGCCTCCCCCTCCCAGCCTCCCTCAGCATCAGCCTTCCGCTCCCAGTCTGCCCCAGCATCAGCCTCCCCAAGCATCAGCCTCCACCAGCATCAGCCTCTCTCCTTCCAGCCTCCCCCATGATCAGCCTCTCTGCTCCCAGCCTCCTCCAGCACGCCGTGCTCCTCTGCCGACACTCACACACCCGATCGCATCTACTCACACACACTCGATCGCATACACTCACACACACCCGATCGCATACACTCACACACACAGACACTGACGATATCGCACATACGCGCTGACAGTCACAACATCTGGGAGATACCACATGCTTCTGGCCATGTGATCCTCCGGCAGGTTCTGGAAGCTCACAGCACAGTATCGAGGCCGAGAAGCAAGCGATATCGCCGGATGCTGTGAGTGTGTGGATGCGATGTATGTGTGAGGTGTGTGTGAGGTGTGTGTGAGGTGTGTGTGAGGTGTGTGTGAGGTGTTTATGAGAGTGAGTGCGATCTGATGTGAGTGATGATCTGATGATGCGTGTGTGTGTGCTGTTATGTTTGTGCGTGTGGAAGTCCCGCGCTGCAGGACCTTGATTTACTGGTAACTATGCAAGCATGGTTACCAGCGCAACACGTCCCCCGCTCGCACGGGAGCCCACACCAGCATACGGCGGCGGCGTACGCTGATGTGGGCTCCCGTTGGTGAGGGGGGAAAGGGGGGGGAGTACAGTACTCACCTGGGATTCGTGGCTCCGTGACCGTGTCAGTTCGGGCAATGCGGGGGGGGGCAGAGCTAACGTCTATTGCGTGAGGGGCGGGGCGGGGCGTGGGCGAGTTGCCAATGCCTGCAGGGTGCCGGGGCGAGAGGCCAATCTGTGGGGGGGGCAGAGCCTGGGCGAGCGGCTGGCCAATCCGTGTGGGGGCGCAGCCGGGGCGAGAGGCCAATCCGTGTGGGGGGGGCGGGGCCATGGCGAACCCAGCGGCCAATCAGCTTTGTGTCACCGTAAGGACATGTCACCGTGACACAATTTTGGAGCATGACAGACAGACAGACAGAATAAGGCAATTATATATATATAGATGATTGTGTACATTATTGTACGTAATTTCACTTGCATTTTGTGTAAAATTCATATTTTATGATTAACAATAGAAGTTTTTTTTTTGTTTTTTTTAAATCAGGGCATAAAACATAAGAATCAGTCATTGGATTTGAAACAATTTTCATAAACCCAAAGTTTGCATATCTGTATTATTTGAACATCATTGAGGCCATGTGCAAACATTGAGTATTTGGAAAGGTTTTTTTACCTCAGTATTTGTAAATTAGAACTAAGAGCGGAACAATCAGAGGAAAAGTATAATAGAAACATGAACACAACTTAATGTATTTTTTTACCTACTCCTGGTTTTGTCTTACAAATACTAGGATAAAAAAACCTCACCAAATACTCAAAATGTGCTGCATGTGGCCTTCTTATGAGGAGCAAAAAAACCCTACATTAAAAGAAATGTTTTCTTCCAGTTTTTTATATGTGTGTGTATACAGTGTGTCCACCCATATCCTGTCCCCGCCATTAACTTGAGAATGGCGGCAGCTATAGGCATAGAAGTGGTGTCTAGGTATAGTAAAGTAGCCTTGCGCTACGCAATGAAACTACCTATAGCACCACCTGGTGGAAAACAACGGAGTTGGCATTTTTATCTCAAAAACGGAACGAGATAGAGAAAAAAAGTGAACTTAAAAATTGTAGGGCATCATCAATTCAATACGAATCGACACCTTGCATACAGAAATGCTATGATATGAAACCCATAACCACCCCAAAACATTAAATACTGGTCACACATATGGTGCTTATTTAACTTTGATGCTCAAAGTGGCCACCGTTAGCTGCAATGCACATCTGGACTCTGGACAGCATACTGTATCTTGCTGCACGTTGTGCAATATGGTAGGTGACACGCTTGCACAAGCATCTGTGATACGTCATCGTAGGTCCTGCAATGTTGGTGGAGGGGTCACATACACCTGCTGTTTGATGTTACCTCACAGAAAGAAGTCCAATGGGGTCAGGACAGGTGAGCGTGGAGGCCACTCCATGCAGCCACCATACCCAATGACTTGTAGGAAGGTCTCCATGAGGTATCGCTTCACGTCCACAGCCTTGTGAGTTTTACATGTTCTAATCATAGCATTTAGTATGCAAGGTGTCGATTCGTAATGAATTGATGATGCCCTACAACTTTATAATTCACTTTTTTTCTCTATCTCGTTCTGTTTTCGAGATAAAATGCTAAATCCATTGTTTTCCACAAGGTGGCGGTATAGGTGGTTTCACTGCGTAGCGCATGGATACTTTACTATACTTAGACACCACTTCTATGCCTATAGCTGCCACCATTCTCAAGTTAATGGCGGTGGACAGGATATGGGTGGACACACTGTATACATATTTATTCATAGATTTTATATATATATATATATATATATATATATATATTTATATAGTATTAATTAAAAATTTGTATGTATTGTGTAAGCATAGGTCCACAACAATTTTTGGTAGAAGGACCACATTGTCATAGTGAACCAATCAGAAGGGCTACTAAAACATTTAAGGGGGTAATTACATGAATACATCAGCAGCACCGCCTGCAGTACATTTACCGTATACATAATCAGAACCATGTTTTGAGTATTTGATGATTTAGAGAGTTTCTGCTGCAAATAAACAAAAAAAAATACCAAAAAACTTACACTGTAGTTTTTGGAGCATACTGCAGTTTTTGGAGCATAAACTCAACCAAATCTTCATCATAGCTTCAAAACTAAGTTTTAAGGATTTTCAGTTTTAACACTATTGATTGTTACATTTTCAGAACCACTGATAGCACATAAATGCAGCACCAAAAGCACAGTCAATATCAGAATACAGCACCAAGCTTAGGACAGTGATCAATTGCAGTTCTAAGCTAGCATCACATACACTTGTATCATGTGAACCTGCAGTATCAGTATGTCCTTAACAATGCTAAGGAGAGACTGGGACTTGTCACTAGCCATTGTCAGACTTTGGACGATACAGGTATGACAGTACTGATGACACACAGGCAGTATTACAAATAAATATTAACCTCTTATAAATGACATCTTCTCTGATTTATCACTTTTGTCTTCTACCCTTTTTTACATAGTACAGATGCTATGATGAGATTTCATGTCTTGATCTAATCTCTCCAGCCTTCCCTCTTCTCCAACCTTCTGTTGCACTTTTCAAAACTGTGCACTTAAAAATAAAATATCATTATACTGCCATATAAATAAAAAATTAATTCATGTTGTGCACTACACTGCTTCTCCCCATTTTGTCTCTGCCACACAGCTCCTCTCTGTAATGACTCCCACACAAACTACTCCTGTCCATAATGTCCCCCACACAACCTGCCCCTCTTCATAATGTACCCCAATCGGACTGCCCCCCTACATACTGTGCCTCCTTTACAATTCCCCCCCCCCGTTTACACATAAGGTGCCCTCAGAATAACACCAACCCCCCTCCTTCTTTAATTGGATACTTAATCTTTGGCTCCTCCATGGAGCACGTACTGTTTCCGGCTGTGTCCTTGACTTCTCTGCGCTGCTGCACCTGTAACAGCAGCAGTGTGATGACTTCATCACGCTGCATGTCGGGGCAGTGGCTAACGAACTCTGCTCTTCCAAAAGTGTTCAACTATATTCGCATCTGAAAGATGCAAATACAGTTAAATAAATGAAGATAAGAAATTGAGTCTCCTAGGTGAATCTGGTGCAGATCTATTGAGTGCAGGGAATTGAGTTTGAAGAAAAAATATTCAATATATTTCCATTTGAGGAGTTTGTGCCAAACATTGCCTCCTTTGGTAGGTTTTGTTATTCATTCAATTGCTCGAATTTTTAAAGAAGAAGTGTCAGATGCAACCACATTAGAAAAATGTGAAAACACCACTGATTCAATAGGAACCTGAAGACCCACCTCTTCCGGCAAGCCTACAACCTGCAATAACCCACTATAATGCCACATGACCATCTCTACCCTTACTTAATGTACCCTCACCCATTCCTTGTAGACTGTGAGCCCTCACAGGCAGGGACCTCTCTCTTCCTGTACCTTCTGTACCTTGTATTGTTTATGATTATTGCACTTGTTCCTATTATGTAAACCCTTTTTACATGTACAGCGATATGGAAGAAATGGCTCTATAATAATAAATATGTTTTTATCAGTTTTTCCAACATCTAATAGATAATAATCATAATCACTAGCAATTGCTAGCGATGTCGAGCGCCATCGTACATACGATATTATGTGATTGCTGCCATAGCGAACATTATCGCTACGGAAGCGTCACATACACATACCTGCTCTGCGACGTCACTGTGACCGGCGAACCACCTCTCACAGCGACATAACAGCAGTGTCACCGAACCGCCACCCAATAGAAGTGGAGGGGCAGAGATGAGCGGGACATAACATCCCGCCCACCTACTTCCTTCCTCATTGCGGCCGGCCGCAGGTAAGGTGAGGTTCCTCATTCCTGCGGTGTCACACATAGCGATGTGTGCTGCTGCAGGAGCGACAAACTACTCCGTACACCGAGCAGCAGCGATATTCGGGAATAGGGAGGCATGTCACCAATGAGCGATTTTGACCATTTTTGCGACGATTCAAAATTGCTCATAGGTGTCACACGTAAAGACATCGCTAAAGCGACCGGATGTGCATCACAAATTCCGTGACCCCAACGAGATCGCTTGAGTGATGTTGCAGCGTGTAAAGCGGCCTTTAGTGTCATCTTATCATTTTATCTGTGTTGTTAAGATGTATGAAGTACAACCAACATATTGTAATGTGCAGCTTGTTCAAGTAGCTAGATAAATGACCTATTGTGTATTATAATTAATGTAACATTTGATCTTATACTATTTGTTGGTTACACTTGAAATGCTAAGTTCAGAAACCTCTAGTGCTCCACAACATTTACAATGACAACATGAATCACATTTATTGCAGCCCATATAGGAAAGTCTACTGCCTTGGTATAAGCTGGGACATAAACAGTTCACCAACTTGAAGGCCCTTTTCCTTACACATCCCTGTATTTAATATAGTTTCAAGAGATTCATCAGTTTAGAGAACAGGTAATAGTTTTTAACAGTATTAAGATTTTTTTTATATGGTTGATTGTATTGAGTGTAAAATAAAGGTATATTTTCCTATATTTTAGGATTTTACAGTATTTGAGAACAAGTATATCCATCTACTATTTTAAGATCTCTGTTGAACGTTCATTTTGGATAATTATGTTCAGACAGACGATCGCAGGTGGCCGTACTGTGTTTGACATATTCTGACAGAGGAACAATTGCTTTTAACTCGGAACAGCTTTCCCACAGGAACATTTTTAATGACATGTAGTGGATGGCCTGAATGTGCATCTAATACTGTATTATCAGAAGTGGGTTTACAGAAAACCGCTGTACCTGCTCATTTTCTTTGAACATCACTAGATAATAATACAATGGAACCTTGGATTAAGAGTAACTTAGTTTGAGAGCATGTTGCAAGACAAGCAAAACCTTTTTACAAAAATTGAACTTGGTTTAAGAGCAATGCTTTGCAATAAGAGCAAATACTCACCGAGCACACGTCTGGTTCTGTCCTTTCACCATGCTCTGACCCGCTCTGGAGGTAACTTTCTGTACATATATACTGTATAAAATCTACCATTGTACAGTACAGTATATACTATACAGCATGTCTATCAATTTGCATTAGTGGATATAGGATTGTACTTTCTGCTAACCAGCACAACACATTGCTTCTACTGTAATTTAATTACATGGCCAGTGTTCCTACCCCACATTTGGCTTAGTTCTGCCCTTATTTTGGGGATAATTGATTTGGGGTGTGTTTTCGTGTCCTCTACTAGAATAAAGGTTGTCATATTTATAAATCATTTTTCTCCATACTGCACCTCCCGCACACCAGCAATTCTATTATAAGCTAATGTACAGTTTAATTTGTTTTATGTTTTTACTGTACAGTATTTTGTATTAGTGTACTGTACAGTATTTTATATTAGTGTACTGTAATAATTTTATATGAATACTATACATTATTTTGTATTACTGAAATATGTTTGTATAAATACAGGTAATTTTTTTGGGTTGTGGAACGAATTGTCTGTGTTTCAATTATTTCCTATGGGAAAATTTGCTTTGATATAAGAGTAACTTGGTTTAAGAACACACTCCCGGCACCAATTATGCTCGTGTGATGCACTGGCAAAACCAGGTAGTCACAGAGGTTGTACAAATGTCTCAGGTACAATACTCCATCCTCCTTGGCAGACCAACACAAAACCCACACCCAGGTACACCACACAGCCAGTAAATCCTAGTCACCCCTCCATGACAAAAGGGGCACACCAGTTGGCGGGACCAGGTGGATGGGAGCACCCACCTAGGGGTCCTGAGGTGTCAAGGGCGGGAACACAACAGTTGAGTTCTGACAGTTGACAGCGGAGGAGTGTGGAATGGCAGCGGAGTCAGGTATAGGTGCCCCTGGACTACCGGACTAGGTGGCAGAAGGCAAGCAGGACCACAGGCGATGGAGATCCGGTCGCGGGAGAGCTAAAGTGGACTGGGGCAGGGTTGTAGCCCGCCGGTGCCGACAGCGGGAATCCGGTCCAGAGGCCATGCACAGTCTGGGTGCTTGGACCCGAGAACGAGGAAGGTTGCAAGCCCCTTGTTAATTAAGCAGCCGGGGACAAGGTTTCAGGTCTTGTTCCACTGTAAGCCCAGAGAGCGAAACAGAAGCCCAACGCAGGGGATAGGGTGTCCGTCAGAACCCACGGAGATCCCAAGGGTCAGATTTCGAGGGCCACAGCTCCCAACATACACAGTACCGGGAGTGGACTTCCCGTTCCAAGTGGAGTTGTCCCATTGAAGACACAAACACTGAGTGCAGGAGGAAGGGACTCCCTGTGGGATACACCCGGGTGTGGGACCCGAATACACCCGCTGGAGGCGACCGGTCACTGGCAATTTGGTTTACCACTGGACGTTGTGTGCAATTCTTTGAACTGTGAGTACACCATTCATCCCCGTTCCAACCCTGCACGCCATCCTCAGCAGTCATTGCTCCCATACACCCTGTGGCCCGGGACTACACCTCCCCTACCCGTGGAGGGGATTCCATCTGCTTCATCAGCCCCGGGCGTCCCATCACCAGGCAGCGGCGGTGCTACAAACTCTCACCACAACCCACGGGTGGCGTCACTGACAAATACTATATCCCCTGTAAATACCCCCCTTTCCTATGGTTGTGAGGACGGACAGCTGCACGAGCCCGGGTCCGGCTACCACTCGAGCCGCAGTAACGAACCCAGGTCCGAGCAGCCCCTGCAACGGCCCGGCCCTTGTCAGCAACACTCGTAATCCAAGGTTCCACTGTATGCCTGAAAAACAAATGTATGGATCAAAAAAATCTGTGAAACGAACACTACAAGGATTATCATTGAGATAAGTCATTATCACTGTGACACTGTCTCTACACTAGACAACCATATAATAAGTAGGTTGTCTAAGATTACATTGACTCACCCAGTCTACCTGTGTTTAAAATTAAATTTCTTGAATGGTGACAGCAAGTTATCATTTACCCACATGATAGGTGAGAATTTTGTGATTCCTGTTTGTCCACCTCTTGGGACCCTCAATGATTTGAAGAACAAGGAACTTTTATCCCCAGCAAGGTAGTTTTATCTGCATTTGTATGGATGTCCAACCACAGGTTCATTAATTCTCTACGAGGTTGCCAGAAAATATGTGCAACTTTTAAAAGTGCTCTATGCCAGGTTTCTGGAGTAAACACTTTCATGAATTGGGGCCATAGTGTGTGAGCTAAACTAAATAGGCAAACTTTAAAATACTCTGGGAGAATAGATGTTACTTATTTGGGAAGAAAGTGGAAAGAAATCCAAATGTAGCTTACCGGGGGGTGCTTGAGAGGGCTAGCAGGTTCAGGGTCTGCGTTGGCTGTGCAGGGTCTGCAGAGGCTGTGCACAGTCTGTGGAGGCTGTGCAGGGTCTGCAGCAGCATCGGCTGGGCTAGGACTGCTGGGTTTCAAATAATGGCACCCGGAGCTGGCGCGTGCACAGATGAAGCTCTCAGCTCAAGATCTCATCTGCACACACACCGCCTCCGGCCCATTGATCTCCCAGCAGCGGACTTAAGGAAAATGGTGCCCGGATGTGGCACGTGTGCAGATGAGCTCTTGGCTTATCATTGAGCCGAGAGTTCAATTTGTGCACACACTGGCTCCGGGCACCATTATTTGAAGACCTCACTGTCCACAGCCCCAGCCCAGCCACTGCCATTGCTGAAGCCCCATCACAGCTGGCCCAGCACAGTCACACCAGCACAGCCGCCCCAGCACAGCTGCCCCAGCACAGCCGCCACAGCCAACAGTTACTGGGATAGGATCTGGGACACCCACTGGCTGCACCGCCTGCAGCATCACCCTGCTTCACCCCCACACCTGTCTTTTGTGACCTCACTTGACTACTACTGCCACCCCCCTCTGGTAAAACAGCACTGGATTATAAGACGGACCCCATTTTTTTCACCCTTTTTTTCTCTAAATATGGGGGGTGTCTTATAATCCAGTGCATCTTATAAACCAAAACTAAATTTGCAAAATATGGATTTGAAAACAGAAGCTTATGGTCAGTGAAAGACAATCCATTTTCAGAACAAATTAAGAACTGCTAATCTGCAATTGGGTTGGGAAACGATGTTAAAAGTCTCAAGAACTTTAGTTACTAGGGAATTCAGGTCATTTCCTTAACCAGCACTTGAATTCCTTTATTTTGCCAACATTTTTGGCGCCTATTGCAATCACTAGGTCATTACATTAGTACTTTACATTGGAAGAAGAACCAAAGATGCCAAGCTTCAAGTGCTGACAGGTGGAATTTGAGCAATCCAAAGTCCGGCTGTCATGGAGTACCCAACTAGACACCGGACTAGGGTAAATCTTTACTAGCAGTATACAGAGGTCTCACTGGTTTTGCGTTTGGAATTGTCACCATTATAGAGTTGGGAAATCTAGCTTAGTACTTTATTTGTCAGGATGCATTTACTCTTTAAATGTTACTGTCAAGTATATTCATGAAAAACATCAATTCCAGGAAAAATCCTAGTAAATACAAAAACATTTATTATAAATATACAGAATGTATAATTGTAAACAGTTGGAGCCTGATGAATAATCTCAATGTATTAGCTTCAGAAAATAATGATATCTGCAAATCTTTTTGTGCCACTCTCATCCATTTAAATCACTAGAATTAAAGCACACAATGCTTCTATTTTCTCAAGAAATTGAAAATAAATAACCAATGAAGAAGATATCTGCCACTCAAGAATCAGTCTTAAGAAAAAAGCAATATTGTGTATTCAAACCATGTATGTTGCTCCATCGACAATGTAAGGCGTTCAGTTCCCGGTGTCTCCATCTCTCCCTTAGAACTCCATTATGTGCTTGTAACAGAGACATTACAAGGTATTGTACCATTTTCAACTCTATGGCAGTAACATTTGCAACATGTAATTGTTTTCTCACAGAACTGTACATTCAATTATTTTGTTTTGTGGCGAATACTGAGAATCTTAAATGTAACAAGACAACTTTTAGTAGCAACAGGTGAACCTTCAAGCACAGAGAATTATTGAAAGTGTCCACTAAGGTCAACCACAGTTTAACCCATTCAGTAAACTAATTAAAATAAAAGCAATGATTACTCCCCTCTTGCAAGGACACCATTTCAGCAATGTCAGCGCCCCAGTTCCTGAATAGTAAAGTGACTTATTGTGTCACATGCAGGTTGCAGCCAATGAGCGGCAGTCTTATTTAATCAGAGCAGAATATTAATGAGGGAATATTGATGAGGTGATGCTGAAAAGCAACTTCTTATTGGCTACAAATAGTATACAAAAACAGATACGGTTCATCATGGTCATGGGTGTACATTGAAGAGGGAAAATAATTCCAATATGAGTCCCAGGCGATCAGAAGACAACGGCACAATCCATTCAATATCCAAAATGTGCTTTATTTAATCTAAGAAGTGCATTAAAAAGAGGAAAGAGAGCCGGGTGCAGGCACCCAGAGGACAAAAGAACAGCCAGAACAGTGGGAAGTCATGCAATAAACATAGCCAAATATATTAAAATTGCCATTTAAGCATCAATATAGTAGTAAAGGCAAAGTTTGGCTAGAAAAGTAATCATATGAAGAAGCTAACATCTTGTGGCATGAAACGCTTGAATGGCAATCTTATTATATTTGACTACGTTTATTGTATGACTTCCCACTGTTCTGGCTTCCTGTTACTTTCTTGGATATTTTTCCTAACCTCTGCCTCTCACATGCTTATGGGTGTCTATTCCCTAGTAACATCTTAATAGAACTTTTTTCACAGTTGGTGTAAATTATTGTTGTTTTAACTTTGTGATAAATAAAATTGTTTTGCATACAGCCTTTAGTGCTCCTGGTTTCTTTCTTAGCCACAATTTACAAAAAGTAAATAAATAAAAATAAATCAGTTTGGCAGAAAACTTTCCAGAAACTTGTCAGAAAGAACTTTAAGTTTGATGTTATTAGTGGAAAAGCACAACTTGTCCTCAACACCGTAGCTTGGCCTACCACTACATCCCTTATTAGTAGATAATGCCTGTCCATTCACTAATGCCCTAAAGTTCTCCCATGTATCAGATCAGATTTAATCTGTCTACAGATGTATCAATATCTGGAGTGTCCAACTAGGAGGTTGAAAAATAACCAAAAATGGGATGAAATACAAATACAAGTTAGAGTCAGTTCAAAGGCGAGCAACTAGACTATTACAAGGAATGGAAGGCCTCCCATATGATGACAGGTTGAAAAAGTTAGATATGTTTAGCTTAGAAAAAAGACTTCTCAGAGGAGATCTCATTTATATGTATAAATACATGTGTGGTCAATATAAAGGACTGGCACATGACTTATTTCTTCCAAAGACAGTACTAAGGACCAGGAGGCACTCACTGCGAGTGGAAGAAAAGCGATTCAGACACCTAAATAGGAAAGGGTTCTTTACAGTTAGAGCAGTCAGACTGTGGAATGCCCTACCACAAGAGGTAGTAATGGCAGATACTATAACCGCTTTTAAACAAGGGCTGGATGATTTCCTCAGTACACAAAACATTGTTGGTTATAAATGACTTAGTGACTAAATGTAGAACTGGTGGAGGAAGGTTGAACTAGATGGACCTAGGTCTTTTTTCAACCTAAGTAACTATGTAACTATGTAACTAAGATCACAGGAAAAAAATGAGTTCTGATGGGTTCATGATATTGATTAATTGAAAAATCAGCCAACAGAAAATGTTCCTTACAGTCTTTCTGATGGTCAGAGTCATAACACCAAAAACATTGTTCAAGTGTCTGATTCTCATGTTCTATTTTACCACTGGTTTCTGGTTGGTAGGCAAAGAGACAACTCAGTAATGACCCTTTTATCAAATAACTTTCAGAATCTGTAACTAAATTGAATACCCCAATCAGAATCAATATTTCCAAGCATAACATGCAGACGTACAATGTGGTTGTTGAACAACTTATATAAGTTTTGGGAATTAGATAATCTTAGAAAAAAACAAAGTTTTACTGTTTACTAAATTTGTCCGCCACTATCCAAACAGTTTTCTCATCAGAGGATGGCAGATCAATAATAAAGTAGGTCCAGGAACTGTTAGAAATGAGGAAAGGGTCATAGACAAAACTGACAAGGAACAAACAACCTGTGTGTGGGAGAATAACCTGGAGCTAATCTTTGAGATATACAGAAGTCTTTGGTCAGATCATTAGATACTATGTTCATAACAATACTAAAAAAAGAAAGAAGCTGTTCAGAGTCCTTAGTCGGAGAGAAAACGTCAGGAGAGCATGTCTGCTTTTACATATTTAGCATCAGATCTGAATGTCATCAAAAAATGAATTCTAAAAAAAAGAAGAAAGCGCATCAATCTTGTCAAGGGTGTTGTCTTTTGGCTGATTCTAAATACATCAAATTTTTGAGCTTATGATAACCATGATTTTATATTTACCACTAGAGATGAGCGAACCGGTCCCGGTTCGGCTCGAGGCGGTTCGCCGAACGGGGGGTCTGGCTCGAGTTCGGCTCGTCGAACGTTCGACGAACCGAACTCGAGCCCATAGGAAACAATGGCAGGCAATCACAAACACAGTAAAACACTTAGAAAACACCCTCAAAGGTGTCCAAAAGGTGACAAACAACTCACAACACAACACAAACACATGGGAAAGTGACAAGGACATGTACTCATGCGAAAACAAAACAGCTGGACAAGGAAAAAGAGGAGGACACACAGATATAGGCATGGCACGCCCTTCTAAAGTCATGTAAAACACCGCAAGGTGACTCCAAGCGGAGTCTCCCTTTTTTCCAAAAATTGGGCCCCACACACCCACCCCTTCAGTGGCAGCAGTTGTGCCCCAGTTGTACACTTCACAGCTAGATTTGCATCAAGCACATTCAAAAATACGCCATTCTTATCCGTCCCCAGGATGACACCGGGGTAGGTAGCAAAGTCTTTCCTGATCCCAGCTCTGTTCATCTTGGCTTCTTTTAAAAACACAGCAAGCAAGGGTTACTCCAAGCGGAGTCTCCCTTTTTTCCAAAAATTGGGCCACACAGACACCCACCCCATCAGTGGCAGCACTTCGGCCCTAGTTGCAAACAGGATGTTTTGATTTGCATCAAGCACATTCAAAAATACGCTATTCTTAGCCGTCCCCAGGATGACACTGGGGTAGGTAGCAAAGTCTTTGCTGACCCATGACTTGTTCATCTTGGCTTCTTTTAAAAACAATGTAAGCAAGGGTTACTCCAAGCGGAGTCTCCCCTTTTTTCCAAAAATTGGGCCCCACACACACCCACCCATTCAGTGGCAGCAGTTGTGCCCCAGTTGTACACTTCACAGCTAGATTTGCATCAAGCACATTCAAAAATACGCCATTCTTATCCGTCCCCAGGATGACACCGGGGTAGGTAGCAAAGTCTTTCCTGATCCCAGCTCTGTTCATCTTGGCTTCTTTTAAAAACACAGCAAGCAAGGGTTACTCCAAGCGGAGTCTCCCTTTTTTCCAAAAATTGGGCCACACAGACACCCACCCCATCAGTGGCAGCACTTCGGCCCTAGTTGCAAACAGGATGTTTTGATTTGCATCAAGCACATTCAAAAATACGCTCTTCTTAGCCGTCCCCAGGATGACACCGGGGTAGGTAGCAAAGTCTTTCCTGATCCCAGCTCTGTTCATCTTGGCTTCTTTTAAAAACACAGCAAGCAAGGGTTACTCCAAGCGGAGTCTCCCTTTTTTCCAAAAATTGGGCCACACAGACACCCACCCCATCAGTGGCAGCACTTGGGCCCTAGTTGCAAACAGGATGTTTTGATTTGCATCAAGCACATTCAAAAATACGCTATTCTTAGCCGTCCCCAGGATGACACTGGGGTAGGTAGCAAAGTCTTTGCTGACCCATGACTTGTTCATCTTGGCTTCTTTTAAAAACAATGTAAGCAAGGGTTACTCCAAGCGGAGTCTCCCCTTTTTTCCAAAAATTGGGCCCCACACACACCCACCCATTCAGTGGCAGCACTTGGGCCCTAGTTGCAAACAGGATGTTTTGATTTGCATCAAGCACATTCAAAAATACGCTATTCTTAGCCGTCCCCAGGATGACACCGGGGTAGGTAGCAAAGTCTTTCCTGATCCCAGCTCTGTTCATCTTGGCTTCTTTTAAAAACACAGCAAGCAAGGGTTACTCCAAGCGGAGTCTCCCTTTTTTCCAAAAATTGGGCCACACAGACACCCACCCCATCAGTGGCAGCACTTGGGCCCTAGTTGCAAACAGGATGTTTTGATTTGCATCAAGCACATTCAAAAATACGCTATTCTTAGCCGTCCCCAGGATGACACCGGGGTAGGTAGCAAAGTCTTTCCTGATCCCAGCTCTGTTCATCTTGGCTTCTTTTAAAAACACAGCAAGCAAGGGTTACTCCAAGCGGAGTCTCCCTTTTTTCCAAAAATTGGGCCACACAGACACCCACCCCATCAGTGGCAGCACTTGGGCCCTAGTTGCAAACAGGATGTTTTGATTTGCATCAAGCACATTCAAAAATACGCTATTCTTAGCCGTCCCCAGGATGACACTGGGGTAGGTAGCAAAGTCTTTGCTGACCCATGACTTGTTCATCTTGGCTTCTTTTAAAAACAATGTAAGCAAGGGTTACTCCAAGCGGAGTCTCCCCTTTTTTCCAAAAATTGGGCCCCACACACACCCACCCATTCAGTGGCAGCACTTGGGCCCTAGTTGCAAACAGGATGTTTTGATTTGCATCAAGCACATTCAAAAATACGCTATTCTTAGCCGTCCCCAGGATGACACCGGGGTAGGTAGCAAAGTCTTTCCTGATCCCAGCTCTGTTCATCTTGGCTTCTTTTAAAAACACAGCAAGCAAGGGTTACTCCAAGCGGAGTCTCCCTTTTTTCCAAAAATTGGGCCACACAGACACCCACCCCATCAGTGGCAGCACTTGGGCCCTAGTTGCAAACAGGATGTTTTGATTTGCATCAAGCACATTCAAAAATACGCTATTCTTAGCCGTCCCCAGGATGACACTGGGGTAGGTAGCAAAGTCTTTGCTGACCCATGACTTGTTCATCTTGGCTTCTTTTAAAAACAATGTAAGCAAGGGTTACTCCAAGCGGAGTCTCCCCTTTTTTCCAAAAATTGGGCCCCACACACACCCACCCCATCAGTGGCAGCACTTCGGCCCTAGTTGCAAACAGGATGTTTTGATTTGCATCAAGCACATTCAAAAATACGCTATTCTTAGCCGTCCCCAGGATGACACCGGGGTAGGTAGCAAAGTCTTTCCTGATCCCAGCTCTGTTCATCTTGGCTTCTTTTAAAAACACAGCAAGCAAGGGTTACTCCAAGCGGAGTCTCCCTTTTTTCCAAAAATTGGGCCACACAGACACCCACCCCATCAGTGGCAGCACTTGGGCCCTAGTTGCAAACAGGATGTTTTGATTTGCATCAAGCACATTCAAAAATACGCTATTCTTAGCCGTCCCCAGGATGACACTGGGGTAGGTAGCAAAGTCTTTGCTGACCCATGACTTGTTCATCTTGGCTTCTTTTAAAAACAATGTAAGCAAGGGTTACTCCAAGCGGAGTCTCCCCTTTTTTCCAAAAATTGGGCCCCACACACACCCACCCATTCAGTGGCAGCACTTGGGCCCTAGTTGCAAACAGGATGTTTTGATTTGCATCAAGCACATTCAAAAATACGCTATTCTTAGCCGTCCCCAGGATGACACCGGGGTAGGTAGCAAAGTCTTTCCTGATCCCAGCTCTGTTCATCTTGGCTTCTTTTAAAAACACAGCAAGCAAGGGTTACTCCAAGCGGAGTCTCCCTTTTTTCCAAAAATTGGGCCACACAGACACCCACCACATCAGTGGCAGCACTTGGGCCCTAGTTGCAAACAGGATGTTTTGATTTGCATCAAGCACATTCCAAATCCACAAGCATTTACTCTCCCCAGGATGACACAGGGGTAGTAAATTCCTTCTGGATCCATGACTTGTTCATTTTGATGAACGTCAGTCTGTCCACATTGTCACTGGACAGACGCGTGCGCTTATCTGTCAGCACACACCCAGCAGCACTGAATACACGTTCAGAGACAACGCTGGCAGCTGGACACGACAAAATCTCCAAGGCGTAACTGGAGAGCTCTGGCCATTTTTCTATGTTTGAAGCCCAAAAGGAGCAAGGCTCCAGTTGCACAGTCATGGCATCGATGTTCATTTGGAGATACTCCTGTATCATCCTCTCCAGCCGTTGAGTATGTGTCAGACTTGTTGTCTCTGGTGGCCTTGCAAAAGAGGGTCTAAAAAAATTATGAAAAGATTCCATAAAATTGCTGTTACCGGCACCAGAAAAGGTCCTACTGGTACGGGTAGACTGTTGAAGATGACGAGACCGTCCCATGTTTGTCAAGTTACAACTGGGAGATTCACTCCCTGCACCTGCACGGTTGTTTGGTGGAAAAGCCGAGCTAAGATCTAGTAACAGCTTCTGCTGATATCCCTGCATACGTGCGTCCCTTTCTATGGCTGGAATTATGTCACAAAATTTGGACTTGTACCGGGGATCTAATAGTGTGGCAATCCAGTAGTCATCATCACTTCTAATTTTGACAATACGACTGTCATGTTGGAGGTAGTGCAACAAAAAGGCACTCATGTGTCTTGCGCAGCCATGCGGACCAAGTCCATGCTGTGTTTGTGGCATAGAGGTGCTACCCGTTCTTTCTTCCTCTGACATCTGACCCCAACCTCTTTCAACTGAAATTTGACCAAGGTCTCCCTCATCCGCTGAGTCTTCCATGTCCATGGACAGTTCGTCCTCCATTTCTTCATGTTCTCCTGCACCTTGCTCAACATTTCGCCTGCTACTATGCGCCCTTGTCGATCCCTGTCCCCCATGGTCCCATGCCTGCTGCGTTGGTGATGATGAACGTCTGGACCTTCGTGATGTTGTTGTCCCTTGCGCATATGAATCCTCCTGTAGTTCCTCCCCTTCATGTTGTCCCACCCCCTGACTCCGAATAGTGTTTAGCGTGTGCTCCAGCATGTAAATGACTGGAATCGTCATGCTGATAATGGCATTGTCAGAGCTAAACATATTCGTCACCATGTCGAAACTGTGCAGAAGGGTGCATAGGTCCTTGATCTGAGACCACTCCATCAGGGTGATCTGCCCCACCTCTGCATCTCGTTGGCCCAGGCTATACGTCATGACGTATTGCACCAGGGCTCTGCGGTGCTGCCACAGTCGCTGTAACATGTGGAGAGTTGAATTCCAGCGTGTCGCCACATCGCATTTCAGGCGATGAACCGGCAGGCCGAAAGACTTCTGGAGCGATGCAAGTCGCTCTGCTGCGGCGCTTGAACGGCGGAAGTGAGCTGACAGTTTTCGTGCCCTGTTCAGAAGGCCATCTAGGCCGGGATAGTGTGTTAAAAATTGCTGCACGACAAGGTTCAACACGTGAGCCATACAAGGTACGTGTGTCACCTTGCCCAGGCGAAGTGCCGCACCCAGGTTTGCAGCATTGTCGCACACGGCCTTACCAGGCTGCAGTTTGAGTGGAGACAACCATTTATTAAACTCGGACCGCAAAGCTGACCACAACTCCTCAGCTGTGTGACTCTTATTACCAAGACATGTCAAGCTAAAGACCGCCTGATGCCGTTGCGCTCTGCTGCCAGCATAGTAATGAGGGGTGCGTGATTCCTTCTGCGCAGTGAGAACGCTGGTGGCCTGACCAGGCAGGCTTGGGGCGGAGGTGGAGGACCCAGATGAGGTGGAGGATGCAGAAGCAGTGGCGGAACTTGGACAGACAGAGGATTGACACACAAGTCGTGGGGACGGCAAGACTTGTGCAGCAGACCCTTCACCATCTATCACCATAGTTACCCAGTGCCCAGTCAGCGACATGTAACGTCCCTGTCCATGCTTACTGGTCCAAGTATCGGTGGTGAAATGCACCCGTTCACACACAGAGTTTCTCAAGGAAGCGGTGATGTTGTGTGCGACATGCTGGTGTAGCGCGGGCACACCTTTCTTAGAGAAGTAGTGGCGACTAGGCATCTGGTACTGGGGCACAGCGACAGACATAAGGTCTCTAAAATCCTGTGTGTCCACTAGGCGGAAAGGCAGCATTTCGGTAGCCAACAGCTTACAGAGGGATAGAGTCAACCTCTTAGCTTTGTCATGGGTCGGAGGAAGTGGCCTTTTATTTGACCACATCTGAGGGACAGAGATCTGGCTGCTGTGTGTAGACGGTGTTGAGTAGGGTGTCCCTGGAAAAATGCAGGTTTGTGAGGAAAGTGCAGGCGGAGACATGATGTTGCCTTCATCCAACGTTGGTGCTATCGATGTCTGAGAGAGCTGTACACACTCACTTGTTTCCCCTTCCAAACCAACTGACGACCTTACAAGCAAACTGCCTGTTGCGGTTACAGTGGTGGAAGTTTTGCGTGGAAAAACAGGTGTGGCAGCTGTCCCCACAGTCCTAGAAGATGAAGAGCGCGCGGATGCAGTGGAAGGGGCGGGCGGTGGATGGTTCGCTCCACTAGGCCGCATTGCAGCACGGTGAGCTTCCCACCGGGACTTATGATATTTAGTCATGTGACGATTCATGGAAGAAGTTGTCAAACTGCTGAGGTTTTGACCTCTACTAACAGAATCATGACAAATGTTACATATCACATGAGTTGGGCGATCTTTTTCGATGTGAAAAAAGGACCAGGCTAGGCAAGGCTTAGAGGCCATGCGACCTGTTGATCCACCACGAATAATGCTCATAGGCAGAGTGGTGGCTGAGGATGCAGTTGTAGACGTGCTACCAGTTCTCCGACTCTGTCCAGGAAGGCGCAAGGTAACTTCGTCGTCGGTTGCATCCTCCTCCACCGCCTCTGTTGACCTCCTCGAGTGCCTGACTGGGGGTTGACAGTAGGTGGGATCTAGAACGTCATCATCAATTGTTGTGTTTGCACTCCCCTCCCCCTCAGACCGAGCCTCTTCTTGCCCTGAACGAATATTTAAGTTGTCATCCCAATCGGGTATCTGCGTCTCATCTTCATCAGTATGTTCCTCATTGTCTATAACCACAGGTGTTACAGTTTGTGACAAAGGGTCAACATTATGCTCAGAAACTTGGTCCTCACGGCCTGAATCTGAGTCACAAAGGTTCTGGGCATCACTGCAGACCATTTCCTGTTCTGTACTCACTGTAGCTTGGGAGCAGACCTCTGATTCCCAGGCTATAGTGTGACTGAACAGCTCTGCAGACTCAGCCATCTCAGTTCCACCATACTGTGCAGGGCTGATGGAGACTTCAGAGCTGGGAGAAAGCAAGTTTGATTGGGATGACAACTCAGAGGACTGGTGTTTTTTGGATGCGGTACTTGAAGTGGCAGAGAGGGCACTTGTTGGACCACTTGAGATCCATTCAAGCATTTTCCTTTTTTGCCCATCATCTACCTTTGTTCCTGTTGTTCGTGTCCGTAACAAAGGGAGCACATCGGATTGTCCACGGTAAGTAGTAGACATCTTACTTTTGCTGGTAGATGGTCTATCTTCAGCAGATGATAATGGAGCTTTGCCACCTTCCCCACGGACAAAACCTTTTTTGCCTTTTACACCACGCCTCTTCCCCTTTCCACCAGCATCTGTCATTTTGCCACTCATGTTGATTGCGACAAGATTGTGGACTGAAAATGTGGTAGTAAAAATTGAGAGGTGGTGAAGATTGCAGTGGTGGTCTAGCTTTATTAACAGCAGAATAATAAAGAATAAATATCCCTGACAATGCAACTTAGTTATAATTAGTTGGAGTGTGCAACGCAGGCAGACGTGCTGCAAATGTCTTTGCACTAGTGGGACTATAGCAAAGTCCAATAGCCACGTATAGGATGCCACTAGGTACACTGAGTGTTTGCTAGTATAATGGCTTGGTTAGAATGAGTTGTAGTGTGCAATGCAGGCAGATGTGCTCTGCTAATGTCTTTGCACTAGTGGGACTATAGCAAAGTCCAATAGCCACGTATAGGATGCCACTAGGTACACTGAGTGTTTGCTAGTATAATGGCTTGGTTAGAATGAGTTGTAGTGTGCAACGCAGGCAGACGCGCTCTGCAAATGTCTTTGCACTAGTGGGACTATAGCAAAGTCCAATAGCCACGTATAGGATGCCACTAGGTACACTGAGTGTTTGCTAGTATAATGGCTTGGTTAGAATGAGTTGTAGTGTGCAACGCAGGCAGACGCGCTCTGCAAATGTCTTTGCACTAGTGGGACTATAGCAAAGTCCAATAGCCACGTATAGGATGCCACTAGGTACACTGAGTGTTTGCTAGTATAATGGCTTGTTTAGAATGAGTTGTAGTGTGCAATGCAGGCAGACGCGCTCTGCAAATGTCTTTGCACTAGTGGGACTATAGCAAAGTCCAATAGCCACGTATAGGATGCCACTAGGTACACTGAGTGTTTGCTAGTATAATGGCTTGGTTAGAATGAGTTGTAGTGTGCAATGCAGGCAGATGTGCTCTGCTAATGTCTTTGCACTAGTGGGACTATAGCAAAGTCCAATAGCCACGTATAGGATGCCACTAGGTACACTGAGTGTTTGCTAGTATAATGGCTTGTTTAGAATGAGTTGTAGTGTGCAATGCAGGCAGACGCGCTCTGCAAATGTCTTTGCACTAGTGGGACTATAGCAAAGTCCAATAGCCACGTATAGGATGCCACTAGGTACACTGAGTGTTTGCTAGTATAATGGCTTGGTTAGAATGAGTTGTAGTGTGCAATGCAGGCAGATGTGCTCTGCTAATGTCTTTGCACTAGTGGGACTATAGCAAAGTCCAATAGCCACGTATAGGATGCCACTAGGTACACTGAGTGTTTGCTAGTATAATGGCTTGGTTAGAATGAGTTGTAGTGTGCAACGCAGGCAGACGCGCTCTGCAAATGTCTTTGCACTAGTGGGACTATAGCAAAGTCCAATAGCCACGTATAGGATGCCACTAGGTACACTGAGTGTTTGCTAGTATAATGGCTTGGTTAGAATGAGTTGTAGTGTGCAACGCAGGCAGACGCGCTCTGCAAATGTCTTTGCACTAGTGGGACTATAGCAAAGTCCAATAGCCACGTATAGGATGCCACTAGGTACACTGAGTGTTTGCTAGTATAATGGCTTGGTTAGAATGAGTTGTAGTGTGCAACGCAGGCAGACGCGCTCTGCAAATGTCTTTGCACTAGTGGGACTATAGCAAAGTCCAATAGCCACGTATAGGATGCCACTAGGTACACTGAGTGTTTGCTAGTATAATGGCTTGGTTAGAATGAGTTGTAGTGTGCAATGCAGGCAGATGTGCTCTGCTAATGTCTTTGCACTAGTGGGACTATAGCAAAGTCCAATAGCCACGTATAGGATGCCACTAGGTACACTGAGTGTTTGCTAGTATAATGGCTTGTTTAGAATGAGTTGTAGTGTGCAATGCAGACAGACGCGCTCTGCAAATGTCTTTGCACTAGTGGGACTATAGCAAAGTCCAATAGCCACGTATAGGATGCCACTAGGTACACTGAGTGTTTGCTAGTATAATGGCTTGGTTAGAATGAGTTGTAGTGTGCAACGCAGGCAGACGCGCTCTGCAAATGTCTTTGCACTAGTGGGACTATAGCAAAGTCCAATAGCCACGTATAGGATGCCACTAGGTACACTGAGTGTTTGCTAGTATAATGGCTTGTTTAGAATGAGTTGTAGTGTGCAATGCAGGCAGACGCGCTCTGCAAATGTCTTTGCACTAGTGGGACTATAGCAAAGTCCAATAGCCACGTATAGGATGCCACTAGGTACACTGAGTGTTTGCTAGTATAATGGCTTGGTTAGAATGAGTTGTAGTGTGCAATGCAGGCAGATGTGCTCTGCTAATGTCTTTGCACTAGTGGGACTATAGCAAAGTCCAATAGCCACGTATAGGATGCCACTAGGTACACTGAGTGTTTGCTAGTATAATGGCTTGGTTAGAATGAGTTGTAGTGTGCAACGCAGGCAGACGCGCTCTGCAAATGTCTTTGCACTAGTGGGACTATAGCAAAGTCCAATAGCCACGTATAGGATGCCACTAGGTACACTGAGTGTTTGCTAGTATAATGGCTTGGTTAGAATGAGTTGTAGTGTGCAACGCAGGCAGACGCGCTCTGCAAATGTCTTTGCACTAGTGGGACTATAGCAAAGTCCAATAGCCACGTATAGGATGCCACTAGGTACACTGAGTGTTTGCTAGTATAATGGCTTGGTTAGAATGAGTTGTAGTGTGCAATGCAGGCAGATGTGCTCTGCTAATGTCTTTGCACTAGTGGGACTATAGCAAAGTCCAATAGCCACGTATAGGATGCCACTAGGTACACTGAGTGTTTGCTAGTATAATGGCTTGGTTAGAATGAGTTGTAGTGTGCAATGCAGGCAGACGCGCTCTGCAAATGTCTTTGCACTAGTGGGACTATAGCAAAGTCCAATAGCCACGTATAGGATGCCACTAGGTACACTGAGTGTTTGCTAGTATAATGGCTTGGTTAGAATGAGTTGTAGTGTGCAACGCAGGCAGACGCGCTCTGCAAATGTCTTTGCACTAGTGGGACTATAGCAAAGTCCAATAGCCACGTATAGGATGCCACTAGGTACACTGAGTGTTTGCTAGTATAATGGCTTGGTTAGAATGAGTTGTAGTGTGCAACGCAGGCAGACGCGCTCTGCAAATGTCTTTGCACTAGTGGGACTATAGCAAAGTCCAATAGCCACGTATAGGATGCCACTAGGTACACTGAGTGTTTGCTAGTATAATGGCTTGGTTAGAATGAGTTGTAGTGTGCAATGCAGGCAGATGTGCTCTGCTAATGTCTTTGCACTAGTGGGACTATAGCAAAGTCCAATAGCCACGTATAGGATGCCACTAGGTACACTGAGTGTTTGCTAGTATAATGGCTTGGTTAGAATGAGTTGTAGTGTGCAACGCAGGCAGACGCGCTCTGCAAATGTCTTTGCACTAGTGGGACTATAGCAAAGTCCAATAGCCACGTATAGGATGCCACTAGGTACACTGAGTGTTTGCTAGTATAATGGCTTGGTTAGAATGAGTTGTAGTGTGCAACGCAGGCAGACGCGCTCTGCAAATGTCTTTGCACTAGTGGGACTATAGCAAAGTCCAATAGCCACGTATAGGATGCCACTAGGTACACTGAGTGTTTGCTAGTATAATGGCTTGTTTAGAATGAGTTGTAGTGTGCAATGCAGGCAGATGTGCTCTGCTAATGTCTTTGCACTAGTGGGACTATAGCAAAGTCCAATAGCCACGTATAGGATGCCACTAGGTACACTGAGTGTTTGCTAGTATAATGGCTTGTTTAGAATGAGTTGTAGTGTGCAATGCAGGCAGACGCGCTCTGCAAATGTCTTTGCACTAGTGGGACTATAGCAAAGTCCAATAGCCACGTATAGGATGCCACTAGGTACACTGAGTGTTTGCTAGTATAATGGCTTGGTTAGAATGAGTTGTAGTGTGCAACGCAGGCAGACGCGCTCTGCAAATGTCTTTGCACTAGTGGGACTATAGCAAAGTCCAATAGCCACGTATAGGATGCCACTAGGTACACTGAGTGTTTGCTAGTATAATGGCTTGGTTAGAATGAGTTGTAGTGTGCAACGCAGGCAGACGCGCTCTGCAAATGTCTTTGCACTAGTGGGACTATAGCAAAGTCCAATAGCCACGTATAGGATGCCACTAGGTACACTGAGTGTTTGCTAGTATAATGGCTTGGTTAGAATGAGTTGTAGTGTGCAACGCAGGCAGACGCGCTCTGCAAATGTCTTTGCACTAGTGGGACTATAGCAAAGTCCAATAGCCACGTATAGGATGCCACTAGGTACACTGAGTGTTTGCTAGTATAATGGCTTGGTTAGAATGAGTTGTAGTGTGCAATGCAGGCAGATGTGCTCTGCTAATGTCTTTGCACTAGTGGGACTATAGCAAAGTCCAATAGCCACGTATAGGATGCCACTAGGTACACTGAGTGTTTGCTAGTATAATGGCTTGTTTAGAATGAGTTGTAGTGTGCAATGCAGGCAGACGCGCTCTGCAAATGTCTTTGCACTAGTGGGACTATAGCAAAGTCCAATAGCCACGTATAGGATGCCACTAGGTACACTGAGTGTTTGCTAGTATAATGGCTTGGTTAGAATGAGTTGTAGTGTGCAATGCAGGCAGATGTGCTCTGCTAATGTCTTTGCACTAGTGGGACTATAGCAAAGTCCAATAGCCACGTATAGGATGCCACTAGGTACACTGAGTGTTTGCTAGTATAATGGCTTGTTTAGAATGAGTTGTAGTGTGCAATGCAGGCAGACGCGCTCTGCAAATGTCTTTGCACTAGTGGGACTATAGCAAAGTCCAATAGCCACGTATAGGATGCCACTAGGTACACTGAGTGTTTGCTAGTATAATGGCTTAGTTATCAGTTGGAGTGTGCAGAGGACAAGAGGGTACAGTGGCAGGATTGTGGTGCTCTGGGTAGAGGAATGGAAGCCTGCCTTTCTATTCCCTCCTAATGGTGAAATGCAGGTAGGAAATCCCTGACCTGGGCTACACAGACGCTGTTGCTGTTTGCAGGACCTGTCACCTATGGCTCTCTGACCCTGCCGGTTGGAGCCCTTAAAAGGACTGCTATAAAGTGCTCTCCCTAAGCTGTCTAACGCTGTGTATGCAGCGCATACAGCTGTATCGGCTATAGGACTCAGGAAGACGGAGCTGCGACAGTGATGTCTGACACCAAAGACGCAGAAGGCAGATAATGGCGTCCGTGAAGAAAATGTCCGGTTTTATAATGCAGGGACATGTGACATGCAGATCCTATCACACATGCCGTTGCTTCTCTGGCTCAAAGTCCACTTAGCTGTGTGTGTGTCTGGGATTGGCTGACATGCTGGCCCGCCCCACAAGACGCGCGCACTTAGGGAAGGAAGACAAGAAAAAAAAAAAAAAAAAATGGCGATCGCCATTATAGAAACAGCAGTGATCTGAAGGCGCTGTTCACGCACACTATACACTGAAATGTGATAATAGTTTGATTCACAGAGTGACTTACACTATTACAGCAGAAACCAAGCTATGATTTAGCTGTTTTTTGGCTGCTAGAACCGTTCTCGAACGTTTCTAGAACTACCGAGCTTTTGCAAAAAGCTCGAGTTCTAGTTCGATCTAGAACATGCCCCAAAATCACTCGAGCCGCGAACTGGAGAACCACGAACCACGAACCGCGCTCAACTCTATTTACCACCTTCTAGCAAATAACTCAATTCCTCAAAGGCCCACTTGATTGCAAAGAATTCATGGTATAAGTTTTTTCAGTTATAAGAAAAAAAAATTAAATAGAGTACAGACACAGCTGAATAAAAGATTGAGTACCCTGTGATTACACTACACCAACATTAGCCTTTGAAGCATCAATATTTATTTCCAAAGGGATCTCTGTGTAGTTCTGAACCAATATAGGGTCAAATGAGAAGCATTCGTGTAACTCCATGAAGGTGCAGACTGCCTCAGGTTTCCAGTTGACCATATCAGCCTCTTTCTTAGTCAAGGTTGTTCTCTAATTTTTATTTTTTTTTATAAATTTACATTAGTTAGCAAATTCTTAAAAAACAATACAAAGGAGAGATTTTCTGTGTTTTAATTTTTTTGTTTTTCCTCCCCTACTTCTAGGAGCCATAACATTTTTATTTTTCCATCCACATAGCCATATGAGGGATTGTTTTTTACAAAATGTACTTGTGAATGACACCATTTATTTTATCATGTAATGCATTGTGTGACAGTGTCTGACTGCTTGCAATCTCACATCCTGCCTATGTGTCACAATCATGACATAAAAATAAAGAAATTGGGTTAGAATCCCCCCATATTATGATACCCAGTACAGATAAAGCACACAGCTTAGGTTGCAGCCCCCAGCCGTGCACTTATCTTGGCTGTGTATTAAAATAAAAGCAACCACAAGCAGCTTTTTTTAAATTAGTTAAATAAATAATTTTAAAAAAGAGCATGTGGTTAACCAGTTTGATACCCAGCCATGATAAAGCCCAATATCAGGGGGCTGGTATTCTCAGGCTGAGGAGACACATCCTTATTGGGCCCCCACCCTAAGAATAGCAACAAATAGAAATGACTCCTGACAAAGCCATCTGGTGAAACGCGCGTCGAGGCCCTGCCCGCACGCCTGGACGGCCTGATTTTCCCTGCTCTAACATGACGCAAGGTAATAGTCCTTAGGCTTTCATACCCTCAGCCTTTAGGGACTTATTGTATGA
This sequence comes from Anomaloglossus baeobatrachus, assembly GCF_048569485.1. Classification (NCBI taxonomy): domain Eukaryota; kingdom Metazoa; phylum Chordata; class Amphibia; order Anura; family Aromobatidae; genus Anomaloglossus; species Anomaloglossus baeobatrachus. The sequence continues at coordinate 200,065,443 of NC_134354.1, forward strand.
GATTTTACAGATCTCTTCATAGATCTCTTTACTATTCACCATCTACTACTGTTTATTCATGGTCATTCATGGGTTATTATATCCTTGAGGTCTTTGTTATTTATATTGCAGTCTGTTAGCAGGGCTCTTTGCCATCTTGTGGCCAGTCCAGGTTTTGCTGTGGGCTGTTTTTCTGTGCAGGTTTCTCCATCTTTGCCTGCAACCACTGTGCACCCTGTATCACCTTGTATTTAAATAAAAACATTTTTGTATTCTACCTTGACTATTTGGTGGTCCTTCTTTTACTATGTACCCCCTACTTTTTACCTTTACATCTTTTGTATTGGGGCTACACAATTTTTAGGTTTATATGTTATGGACCCTTTCCGGTCATAGGAAAGTTCTTTTAGGTTATACCCTAAGAATAGCAGCCTGCAGCCACCTAGGATTGTCGCATCCATTAGATGTCACAATCACAAAACTTTACCCAACTCTTCTCGATTGTGACGGCAATCGGGGTAATACGGGGTTAACAACAGGCCACAGCTGCCCCTAAGCCCTAGACTAGTAATGGGATGTGTCTATGAGACCTCATTATTACTAATCTGTAAGTGAAAGTAAATAAATACAAATACTGAAAAGATCCTTTGTTCACCAAATTTGCATTTCTTGGCTCACAAATGCAAAAATGCAAAAAAAAAAAAAACAGTTTTCACATCGTTTTATTGCGGTTTTCTACCAGGAGGTGCAAATTTCAGCACCAAAAATGCATCCCCTGGCAAAAGAAACGTGCTTTTCTGCCAAAAGCAGGTCTGTGAACTAGTAAAATCAGTGACCTCACCTAAAAGCATCGCTGACACGTTTTGAGCTGGCAGTAGCTCTTAGTCATAGCATGCACAAGTAAGAGCTACTGCCAGCTCAAAACGCGTCAGCGATGCTTTTAATGTGACTAAAATCTACAAATAATATCCCTTTGGTGTGAACAGTCCTCTTCTTTCCATATTCTTGTTGGATGCTGGACATTTGGGAGTTAAGTATACTAGGTCATTTTCTATAACTGCCCCCTAGTCACTTCAGATGTAACAGAGCTGCAATCATTGTGGGACCTTGGGTGGAATACATTGGACTTGGGTGTTTTGGGGGTTAATAAATTGGTGAAAGAGGGTTTGTTTTTTGTACTTTATTTCAAAAAAAATATTTTTTATTTGTGTTTATTTACTTTCACATACAGATTAGTAATGGGGAGGGGGGTTAATCCCATTATTCATCTATGGCTTAGTGGCAGCTGTGGAATGTTATTAACTCCTTATTACCCTGATTGAGTGGCTGCAGGCTGCTATTTATAGGCTTGGGGTTTAATAAGCATGAGTCTCCCCAGCCTCAGAACACCAACCCCCAGGTGTCTGCCTTTATGATGGCTGGGTATCAAAATTGGGGGGCCGCACTGCATTTTTTTAAATTACCTATTTAAATAATAAAAAAAAGCCGCAGCAGTTCCTCTTATTTGGATACACAAGCAAGATAAACACATGGCTGGAGGCTGCAGCCTCTAGCCATATACTTTATCTGTGCTTGGTATCATAATAAGAGGGGACCCTACGCCAATTTGCTTATTTATTTTTATACCACGATAGAGACACGTAGATAGGGTCTGTGATTACAAGCAGTCAGACGCTGGCAAACAGGCTCGGGGCATATTTGGCTGCAAATAATCACAGATGCCAGGACTGCCAGTGGGCTGGGGAAGCAGTGATTATGAATGAGTAATAATGAGCAGCCCAGAGAACAGTGAGTGGCTTAGAAACAGCTACAGCCATGCCAGAGACTTGGTAAGTATAGCGCACTTGCTTTATTAATATTTTTCCTTTATTTTTTCATTTCCCGAGTTGCCTGGCCATGATCATTAGCTGAAGTTCCCTGAGAACTTCAAGCCCAAGTCCGGTACCCGTATGCTTTTGAAACCACGCAAATCTGGACTTTTACCATACGGGTCCACCCATAATTAATCTCTATGCAGCTGACTAAACTGCTTCTGGGTTCCCTGCCTGCAATATAGGTCAAGATTAACAAATCCTATTTCCTTTTAGTTCAGGCAGTAAAGCTGATGCTACCTACAAACAAACAGTTCCAGTCCTGAGGAAACAAAAGGAGAATATATATTTTTTTTATTCACTGTACTGAGAGGAGCAGGAGCTGGGAAAAAATCAGCTACTACTGAGACAGCGGGACTGAGCTCTCAAAATGGAATAGTCAAGCTGAATCACGCACGGTTGAGAGCTTTGTTGAAAAAGACATCACTAGATCAGGTCTAGCTAAAGATTTAACACTGAAAAAATATGGGTCTGGGGAAAAGTAGGGTCTGTTGTTAGTAGTCTAAACAGGAGTCTTAATAAATTAGGAGTTTGGTTACCTTTAAAGCTTTGGGAATTGCATATAATAATGAGCTATTGGATTACAATGGGTCCATATATTGTTCTTGCAAAGAAACCCTTTTCTGTCTGTGTTCGACAACACCTCCTCTTTTCATTTGATGTTGTAAAATAAGTTGTCTTGTGTTTGTCTACATGAGGAATAACCTCATTTCTTGCCATTGCATGCCTTATTTTTTAATCAGTTTTCCTCTTTAAAGGCTCTATCTCTAATTTTCAATTTTGCTGGTGGGTGGAGATTACTGTAGCTGCTTTGATGTGTCCTATACACAGCAGAGACAGCGAGTGGGGGATTTCTGCAATTTTTCTTTTAGGCAGCACACAGACAGAAGCAACAGAAGGATGATGGACATTAGGGCAAGGCCACACTTGCGTATGACTCGCACGAGTGCAATCAGATAAAACCTTGTATTGCACTTGGCCCCTTTTAAGATAATGCTGCAGCTCAGATCTGTGAGGTTTTCCTCAGCCCTTAAAGGACTGAAGGAAAAATTGCAGCATGCTGCAACTGTCTGCAAGAGCCATATCACTCGCACCCATACAAGTCTATGGGTGCGAGAGAAACTTCGGACTGCACTCAGATGTTATCCAGGTGCAGGGCGATTTTTGTATTTGTGTAAAATTATCAAATAAAAACAGTCCAATCTCTCACTAAAAAAGTATATAAAAACATGGTTCCAGTGTCTTGTTGCAGCCAGCAGCTATGGCAATCGTCATTATTTCTTCTCTGCTCTAGACCTACTGCTTCAAACTGTGACAGCTGCAGTCTAGAAGATCAAATTTATTAAATGCAATTTAAGTAAAGCTAAAACAACAATGAAAATAATTATTTACAAATGTTATTAGCTTTTCAATATATTCAATATATTAGTGAAGAAATATTAATATGCAAATGGAATGTTATCACTGAAGTATAAACAAGACCCATCTGACAAAAAATCCTTTAGAAAACACCATTAATATAATGAATTAATGCAATCTAGTGGGTCCACAACATCCTGACTACTGTACGACGTGAATAGGGTTAATAGCAGATTATAACATGTTTCAAAAAGTAACTGTGGTTTAACAATATGAAATACAATTATAAAAAATCCTGGTATAGACATCAATTTGTCTTGTGAGGCTTGTCATCATGGTGGGGCACCTTGTTGCAGCATTCTTTCTAAGAATTGTAATTGCTTTCACATTCTAAAAATTTCTTTAATCTACTGGTCTCCCGTTAAGACACAACAATTTTCTTCAGAAAATGCTAGGATCATAGGGTTTGGAGTTAGCATGTGTTTTTATATAATGATGACTGCTATATCAGGAGGGAACAGTTGGTCTATCTGAGCCAACAAAACACAAAGTAAACCTACTGAGTTATTACATTGAATAGAAAAAAAAGAGATGACAGATGCCTTGTTATAGCAGTTTTTGGATTTTTTTTGTGCCCATTAGTTGGATGAAACCCTAAATAGAAAGCACATAAAAAGAATACCACCAGTTATTCCTGAAAAAACTACTTTAGGACTGGAGTGCAGGCACATTGACATTAATTTAAAACATTACATCAGGCTGACAGCAGCAGCTTCTACCACAGTTGAAATCAGAAATTTACATACAATATCTAAAAAGACATATCTCCATTAGAGTTGAGCGTGGTTCGCGGTTCGAGGTTCTCCAGTTCGCGGCTCGAGGGATTTTGGGGGCTGTTCTAGATAGAACTAGAACTCGAGCTTTTTGCTAAAGCTCGATAGTTCTAGATACGTTCGAGAACGGTTCTAGCAGCAAAAAGTAGGGCTTTTTACAGCTACAGTGTGCAGGAGCCATCGCTGGCAGCCTGCCAGAAGCTGGTAACCAAGACAAACATCGGGTATCCAAGCAAAGCGCTTTGGTTAGTAACCCGATGTTTATCCTAGTTACGTGCAGGAAGCCCACACTTCCCCGCTCAGCTCGCTCCGCCCCCTCCTGCACTCGGCATGTACACATACATACACACACAGACACACACGTCCCCAGCCATGCAGTCCACGACACTGACGTCCTTCTGGCACTCTGCACACATGGTCCCGCTCGGCTTACCTGCGGTGATCAAGTCCCGACCTCAGTGCTGTCACTGTCCTCCATGGCCGCCGCTTGTCACATCACCTTCTCTCGCTTCCGACCTGAGACTGGCTAGCGGTGACGTCACGGGCCTCTCGCGATACTTGGCTGTGAAGGTCATTTGAACTCAGTGACAGGTGCAGTCAGCAGTGCAGGAGATCAGCGCAGGTAATGTACCTCGCTGACAGCAGCACTTGTCATGCCCTGCAGTGACCTGGGCTGACCCATTGATGTTAGCTCAGGTCACTGCACTGCTCTCCCAGCCAATGGGGAACATCCTGCACTTCATTGATTGGGACAGTGTAGATCGTCATGGCAACCCCTTGGATTACACCAGACCTGGATTTGTTTTTCTTTCTAATAAATTGGTTAAAGAGGGAATGTATTGGGGAGTGTTTTTTCAAATAAAAATGTGTTTGTCGTCTATTTTTTTTTATTACTGACTGGGTTGGTGATGTCGGGTATCTGATAGATGCCTGACCTCACCAACCCCAGGGCTTGATGCCAGGTGACATTACACATCTGGTATTAACCCCATATATTACCCCGTTTGCCACCGCACCAGGATTGGCACATCTAATGGATGCGCCACTTCTGGGGCGGCTGCGGCCTGCTTTTTTTAGGCTGGGGAGAGTCCAATAACCATGGACCTCCCTATTCTGAGAATATCAGACCCCAGCTGTCTGCTTTACCTTGGCTGGTGATCCAATTTTGGGGGGACCCCTACGTGTTTTTTTTTTTTAATTATTTATTTAGTTTAAAATAACAGCGTGGGGTGCCCTCAGTTTTGGATTACCAGCCAAGGTGAGGTTGCCAGCTGTGGTCTGCAGGCTGCAGCCGTCTGCTTTACCCTAGCTGGCTACAAAAATAGGGGGAACCCTACGTCATTTGTTTTTTCATTTTTTTGGCTGAATACAAAGCTAAGCACCCCTTAGTGCCACATGAAAGGCACCAAAGGGTGAAAATTACAAAATGCAGGAGAGTGGGACATTATGTGTCTTTCTGCCATTATAATGACAGAAAAGACTGATATGAAGTGCACAAGCACAAGAAAATCACCAGAGCGCTCTACGCTGTGAAAAGCAGTAGAAAATGGCACTGGAGTGAACATGTGACCGCCTCATGTAGGATGAAGCTATGGATCCTGGGTAAATTTATGTATTTACCCTCCTTCAGTTTTTTGCAGTACACAAAAAAAACGGAAGGCACACGGATGACAAACAGATGACATACGGACCGTCTACGGAACGGAAACGGATGCCACATGGATGCACCCGTGAAAAAAAACGGACTGTTTTTTGCAGACCGCAAAAATGGATTGGTCGTGTTAATGTAGCCTTATTCTGATCTGCCGTTTAAAAACAGCAGGCAGAAATAAGTGAATAACGCCCCCCAGCGTCAGAAAATCTCCGGGGTTTCAGGGCTAGCTGAGACCCTGGAGATCATGATTCAGGACGGTTTTTCCGGTCCCCGCTCACGTGATCACAGGTATACACCGTACACCGATGATCACGTTACAGTAAATGACAGCGCCTGTAAAAAATTATTTATCTCCCATCTGGCATGAACAAACATGATAAATCTCCTCCCCGGTCCCCTCCGGTCCCCCGGTGTCGCCAAAGTGCCCCCCCTGATGCCCTCCCAGAAATCCAAGATGGCCGCGCGCACAGCAGCGCGCCGGCCGCATTCACCCTACTCCTCTGATTTCTGTCGCATGTGCCATGACACATGCGACAGAAAACTCCTCCCCAGGCCCTGCCAGGTCACCCCCTATAAACCCACCGGTGTTCCCCGGTGTCCCACGGTACCTGTGCAGCGTTGATCCCCCCACGGCCCTCTCCTTCACAATAGACGCTGCCGCATGCACAGAGCGGCTGTCAGCTCAGCTTCCTGTGTTCAGACACAGTGAGTGGTGGTTATGCATCTGTAAGCTAAATGGGTGGCACGGTGGCTCAGTGGTTAGCACTGCAGTTTTGCAGCGCTGAGGTCCTGGGTTCAATTCTCACCAAGGACACCATCTGCAAGGAGTTTGTATGTTCTCCCCGTGTTTGCGTGGGTTTCCTCCCACACTCCAAAGACATACAGCGCTATGGAATTAATAACGCTATATAAATCAATAAATTATTATTATTACTGCAATGCCCTGCTCATGAGGTAAGGAACATAATTGATCAGGAGAGCTATATACTACATTTCCAAATGGAGGGATTTGCTTTTATAGTTTCCCTGCTGAACGACTACCAAACATGAGAGTCCGTTATACGCCACAAGAAAACACATCGAAATAGCAGCTCTGTTGTTAAGTATTCATTCAGCTGGATAACTGGACTTAAAGGGGTATTCCATCTCCAAGATCCTATCCCCAATATATAGTAGGTGGAATAGCAATAATATCAGCAAATACCAATATTTGGAAATGTAGAATAGTTCTCCTGATTAGGCATGACCTTACCTCATGAGCAGGGCATTGCAGCTTTGGTAGCAACCATTACGACATGGACTCTGCTGCTGTGGACCCGGGGAGAGTGAGTTCAGATTCATTGCACCCACACTCCTCACATGAAGGGTCTGCACTCCTAGAAAATGGGGGATACGTTCCCTGAGTGTCTCCCCCCCATATTCTAGACGGTCCAGAGTCGTCGTGGGACCCCTTTATTTTTTTTCTTACAAGAAATTGGTGAAAGAGGAAATATTTTGGGGACTGTCTTTTCAAATAAATTTCTTTTGTCGATTTTTTTTTTGTTAGTACTGACAGTTTATGATGTTGGGTATCTAATAGACGCCATGACATCACAAACTGCTGGGCTTGATGTCAGATGACCTTACAGCTAGTATCAACCCGATTTATTACCCCGTTTGCCACTGCACCAGGGCACGGGATGAGCTGGGGTGAAGCGCCAGGATTGGCGCATCTAGTGGATGTGCCACATCTGGAGTGCCTGCGGCCTGCTATTTTTAGGCTGTGAAGGCCCAATAACTATGGACCTTCCCACCCTGAGAATACCAGACCACAGCTGTCTGCTTTACCTTGGCTGGTGATCCAATTTGGGGGGGACCCTACTTTTTTTGTGTAATTATTAATATTTATAAAATAATTATAAAAAAAGAGCCTGGGGGGACCTCCACATTGGATCCCCAACCACGGTAAAGCTGCCAGCTGTTGTTTTCAGGCTACAGCCGTCTGCTTTACCCTAGCTGGCTATCAAAAATGGGGGGACCCAAGTGATTTTTTTTAACTATTTTTAAAATAGAAAAAATTAATGGGCTTCCCTGTATTTTGATTGCCAACCAAGGTAACGGCAGGCAGATGGGGGTGGCAACCCATAGCTCTCTGCTTTATCTGCGCTGAGAATCAAAAATACCGCGGAGCGCTACGTCATTTTTTTAAAAGATTTATTTTTACAGCACTGTGATGTCCAGCAATCAAAATACAGGGAAGCCTATTTTGTTTTTAGTTATTTAAATGAAAAATTAAAAAAAATATATATGGGCTCCCGCTGCATTTTTTGTATTGCTAGCTAAGGGTAATCCAAGCAGCTACTGGCTGCTAACCCCCACTGCTTGGTGTTACCTTCACTGGCAATGGAAAATCCAGGGAAGCATTTTTTATTTTTTTTGCCAAAAAACTACAAAAAAAGGACGTGAGCTTCGCCATATTTTTGTATGCTAGCCAGGTATAGCAGGCAGGTGCTGGAAGAGTTGGATACAGTGCCAGAAGATGGCGCTTCTATGAAAAGTGCCATTTTCTGAGGCGGCTGCAGACTGCAATTCGCAGCAGTGCGGCCCAGAAAGCTGAGGCCAACCTGTGCTGCGGATTCCAATCCCCAGCTGCCTAGTTGTACCTGGCTGGACACAAAAATGGAGCGAAGCCTACGTCATTTGTTTTCTAATTATTTCATGAAATTCATGAAATAATAAAAAAAGGCTTCCCTTTATTTTTGGTTCCCAGCCGGGTACAAATAGTCAAGTTCAGGCAGCAATTTCAGCGTTCCAAGTGCCTTTAAATGAATTTGAAGAAACTGCACTTCAAGATTGTAGTGAGGATGAGGTAAACTCCTATTGGAACACTTGATGAGCTGGGGCACTTCATCCTCACTACAATCCTGAAGTGCAGTTTCTTCAAATTCATTTAAAGGCACTTGGAACGCTGAAATTGCTGCTTATAATTTAAGCCTCTATTAAAAACCTTTTTGCTTATGGATTGAAAAAAACTCTCCAGGTATCTGAAAAATCATATTGCAGTGATAGTTTCAATTGGCATTAAATATCATATGCCTTGAAGCATCACTTAATATACTATACTAGATTTAATAATTGTTCTACTACCGGCCGGGGTAATGCAACCAGACACCTGGTATCTGTTTGCTGCACTATCAATTACTTATTCTTTATTTTTACTTTTATTTTGTTTTCTACCATATGTGGTTTATTCTTCTTTCTTTTTCCTTGTTCTATTGTGTGAATTGTTTTGAATAAATTTGTGTCTAAAACAAGGATAGCAATAAAAAGTATAAAATATTAATAAAAAAATCTCTTATCAGCGCTGGTTTATTGGGGATTTTTTATTTTAAAAAATCTCAATTAAAATTCATTTCTGATTCCAGGCAAATTAAAGGGGATTTTTTGCCTACAAACCTAGCTGCAGATTTAATGGTTATTGGGGTCAAGCGATTTTTTTAATTATTTCACTTATTTCATGAAATAATTAAAAAACAAATGACGTGGGCTTCGCCCCATTTTTGTGTCCAGCCAGGTACAACTAGCCAGCTGGGGATTGGAATCCGCAGCACAGGTTAGCCCGAGGTTTCTGGGTGCCTCTGCTGCAAATTGCAGTCCGCAGCCGCCCCAGAAAATGGCGCTCTCATAGAAGCGCCATCATCTGGCGCTGTATCCAACTCTTCCAACAGCCCTGGAGCCGGGTGGCTTGTTGGATAATCATGAGTTAATACTGGCTTTGTTTTACTAGCCAGTATTAAGCCAGAGATTCTTAATGTCAGGCACGTTTGACCCAGCCATTAAGAATCTCCAATAAAGGGTTAAAAAAAACCACCACACAGAGAAAAAATACTTTAATAGAAATAAATACACAGACACATTAGAGACTCCATCTTTATTACCCCCTGTCAGCCCTCCACGATCTATGGTCTTCTGTCTTTCTCGTTCAACAAATGCAGCTCTGCTCCATCACTGCTGCATGGGGGAAGATGCTGCTGCTCCCCGTGCAGCCTTCACTCCGTGAGTGATCAGTGCTGCTGGCTGTCAGCGGTAACGCTGACAGACGCGTTACCATAGCAACGGTGCTCCCGGAGCCGCGGTTAGCGGTGACATCACCGCTAACTGCGTTGCTATGGCAATGGTGATCTCCGTTAATGACCGGCTGTGTCAGCCGGTCCCTAACGAAACGGGGAGTCGACCGTGTGCTAGAGCATGTCGCCGGTACACGTTGATACACAAATGTGCACCGTTTACCGGAGAGATGCACTCACAGGTCCTACATGACGCGTCATAGTCATGTGACCATTCTGTAGCCAATGAGATAATAGCCACGTGACTGGTCACATGGCTATTTTGACGTCACGATAGGTCCTGCATCACTGCTGGCAGTGCTGGTCACCGGGAGGATTCAGCGATCATCGGATGGAATAGCGGCAGGAGACAGACTGCAGGAGGGATTGCGGGGACCGGTAAGTGTTATGGCAATGTTTATTAACTGTTTGTGTACATTTATCATGCATTTTTATGTGTTTGTGATTGCCTCCCATTATATCCTATACGTTCGAGTTTGGTTCGTCGAACGTTCGACGAACCGTACTCGAACGGGACCTCCGTTCGACGAACCGAACTCGAGCCGAACCACGACCGGTTCGCTCATCTCTAATCTCCATGTTTTTCTCACTATCTGATATGAAATCAGAATAAACCTTTCCCATTTTCGGTCAATTAGTATTACCAAAATTATTTATAATTGCCAAATTCCAGAATAATGAGAGAGAGAGAGAGAGAGAGAGAGAGAATGTTTTAAGTCAAAAGTTTACATATATTTCAATAGTATTTGATACCATTCCTCCTAACAGAACTAGTGTAATTGAGCCATATTTGTAGATCGCCTTGTTAGCATCTGCCTTTTCAGCTTTGCCCATACATTTTTAATAGGATTGAGATCAGGGTTTTGTGTTATCCTTAAGCCACTTTGCACCCAATTCGGCAGTATTCTTTGGGTAATTGTGTAGCACCTAGGGGGCAGGGGGTTTGTCTCATACCTGCGTTACTCGTCACAGGGCCGGTGTGATGATCTGGGATGTTGCGGTTGCCTGCCTGGCTTCGTGCCCCGAGCTGTACACCAATAAGGAGGGAAGATGATGGAGGTAGTAGTAGGATGAATGTCGCAATGCCACCTATGGTTTGCGGCCAGGGATTTACCCGCCGCTGCTGTCGCTGTTCTCCAGGGCGGATGGTAGTAGCAGCCAGAGATGATATCAGTCCCCACAGGTGAAGCAGGCCCCGGGAAGGATGATGAGGGGAGTGGTGATGGCGTTTGGCACTGAGGCAGGGGGCAGCGATGCCGATAAGCAAGAGTCAGAGTCAATTGCTGCGGTTTCAGGTTTCTTTACTCACTCTTTGTGCCACTCGCCTAGTTAGTACTGGTCACCCACTGTGATGAGTTCCGTCAAACCTGAATTCCTTCAGAGGTCAGTCCGGTTTGGTGCTTGATGAGTGCCTTCCTCCTAGCACCTTGTGTGTTGGATCCCCATGGTTTAAAGCTACTTGGGGACCCCAGTTTGTCTCGAGTAGTACTCTTGTCCCTATATACAGGTACCGCTGCTCCGGAGTGGGGCCTGGTGGTGTCCAAGGCCCTGGATCCTATCTGGCACTATGCTTTCGAGCTCTTTGTGGCCAGGGAAGCTTGAAACCTCCCTGTCCCGGCAGATCCTTGAAAACCAACTTGGAGTGTGATCTTCCCTAGGGTCCTGCACCCTGAGTGTGGTGCCAGTTCCAAGGGAGCAATGAAGCTCTCCCCTCGGCAACCACGTAAACTCCTGTGTCCCACCAGAGCACTGGCGAGGCACGTCTGCTCTCTTCCTCTCCTGCTGGAGAACTCCTGTTGTGTTGGCTCCTACTCCCCCTTGTGGCTACTCCTCCCCCGGGTCCCTGTCAGTAGTGGGTGGTGCCCCCCATGTTTGAAGGCTACCTTAAGACCCTACCCTAGCCCAGTCCCCATTGGGGAGGGCAACCTGGTTGTGTATTTGAGTGTGTAAGTGGTGAAACCGGTACCAACCTCTTCTGGATCCGGGTGTAGCATTACACCTTAAATCAGGTGCACTACTCTGTGGCGACTGAAGCCTGAGGGGCACCACAATTGTCCATTTCTAAGATCCATTTCCCCCCAAGCTTTAAGTTCCTGGCTGATGTCTTGAGATGTTGCTTCAATATTGCATAATTTTGTTTCCTCTAGATACTATCTATTTTGTGAAGTCCACCCATCCTTCCTGCTGCAAAACAACCCCACAACATGATGTTGCCACCTCAGTCTTTCACAGTTAAGATGGTATTCTTAAGCTTCAAAGCTTCTCCTTTTTCCCCTACTATCATAACGATAGTCAATATGGCCAAACAGATCAATTTTAGTTTTGTTAGACCACAGGACTTGTCTCCAAAAACTAAGGTCTTTGTTCCTGTGTGCATTTGCAAACATTAATCTGGCTGTTTCATGGAGGGTTTTTTTAAGTAATGGCTTCTTCCTGGTAGAGTAGCCTTTCAGCCCATGTTGATACAGTACTCGTTTCACTGTGGATAATGACACAAACTTTCCAGCTGCTGCCAAAATCTTCACAAGGTGTTTTGCTTTTGTTGTTGGGTTGATATGCACATATGTTACGCTAGGCACAGGGAAGTACCAAGCAAACAGTGAAAGGGAAGGTTAAGGAAACCCTGTGTCTAGGGAAGGGGGAGATGGTGACCCCTGAACAAATCTACTGCTGGTCCTTGGGGTCTCTCCCCACCCTAGATAGGTTCTGCACCTGTACACAGAGCCGGATACCTGACCCTAGGTATCCTCATTGCTGGACCCTAAATACGAATGGGTGGGATGAACTCTTCATCAACCCCACTAAACACTAGAGAAGACACAAGGAGGAAACACAGGGGGGAAAATCATAAACTACTTATCTACAGATGACTCAGGTAGACGTTCAGCATAGTTTCAGCAACGATATAACAGATGAATACAAGCCTCCTGCTTGCAATCAGAGCTTGAATGAACTGAATAATATCACCAGCACATGTCCAGGGAAGATGGGACTATTTATGCACATGAAGAATACTGATAGTCAGCAGTTGTATGGAAGGAACACCCTGCTGGGTCCTAAAGGGGAAGAAATGAAAACTTAGCAGGAAAGCTACCTAGTACAATAAATACTAGCAGCAGGAACAATAGAAAGTTAGGAATCATTTTTCAAACTCTGTGACTTTCCAAACATTGTTACCTTATATTGCCAGAAACCACATGAGTGTCTGTCACCCGTGACACACCCGTGACAACATGTTTGGCCAAAGCATATTCATCTTTGGTATACAGAACCCTTCTCCTTCCTGAGCAATATGATAGCTGGACATTCCCATCTTGTTTGTACTTGTGTATAATTGTTTGTACAGATGAACAAGGCGCCTTTAGGTATCTGGAAAATGCACCCAAGGATGAACCAGATTTGTGCAAGTCCACAATTCTCTTCCTGAGATCTTGACTCATTTCTTTTAACTTGCCCATGATGCCACACAAAGAAGCAGTGTGTTTCAGGTATGTATTACAAACATCCACAGGTGTGTCTGTAACTCAGATGTTGCCAATAAACCCATCAGAAGCTTACAAAGACATGACATCATCATATTGGCTGTCCCATATTGTTTAAAGGCATAGTGCTCTTAGTGTATGTAAACTTTGGACTTTGCAGAAAGTAATAAGAATGTCTTAAAACATTCTATTTCTCTCATTAGTTGGGAATTTGGCAAATATAAATAATTTTCGTAATCCTAATTGACCTAAAATGGGAAAGGTTTATTTTGATTTCATGTCAAATACGGAGAAAAACCTGCTTGTGTCTCTTTAGATAGTTTATCTAATCTTCTCGTTTCAGCGGTATATGGCGAATGGTTATGTCCCTGCCCTCTGCCTTGTTCTCCATGTGCCACAGTTGGTGATTAACAGGTCTCTCCCACACATGCAGGAAGAGACTTATCAGCATTGGCTGGCTGGCAAATTTTAGCCTTGGGGCAATTAGAAGGCACATGCCCACAAATTTAGGCCTTCCATATTTAGCCTGCTTATTTCATGCTGCTGCAATAAAGCAGCAGAGATAGAAGGCTTTAAAAATAATAATGAATAGAGATGGGCAAACCCAAGGTTCGGTGTTCGATGTTCGGAATAAACACAGACTTTGCAAAAAAAAAAAAAAAAAAACAGAGTTAGGGGCACTTTGCACACTACGACATCGCAGGTGCGATGTCGGTTGGGTCAAATTGACAGTGACACACATCCGTCGTCGCCGACGATATCGTAGTGTGTAAAGCCTTTTTGATACGATTAACCAGCGCAAAATCGTCGTAAACGTATCATCAGTGTAGCGTCGGCCATTTCCATAATTTGGAAATGACCGATGTTACGATGTTGTTCCTCGTTCCAGTGGCATCACACATCGCTGTGTGTGAAGCCGCAGCAGCGAGGAACATCTCCTACCTGCATCCTGCGGCTCACGCCAGCTATGTGGAAGGAAGGAGGTGGGCGGGATGTTTACATCCCGCTCATCTCCGCCCCTCCGCTCCTATTGGCCGCCTGCCGTGTGACGTCGCTATGACGCCGCACGACCAGACCCCTTAATAAGGAGGCAGGTCGCCGGCCAGAGCGACGTCGCAGGGCAGGTTAGTGCATGTGAAGCTGGCGTAGCGATAATGTTCACTACGCCAGCTATCACCATATCGCACCTGCGACGGGGGCAGGGACTATCGCGCTCGGCATCGCAAGCATCGGCTTGCGATGTCGTAGTGTGCAAAGTGCCCCTTAGTGTTCAGTACTCAGCCCAGTGTGAGCAGCTTGCAGTGTTTGAATGGCTTATACTGAGGGTAACAAGAGCATAATTGTATGTACTGTGCACCAAACAAAAAAAAATGAAAGAACCATGTCCTCCCGCTCCCGGAAGTAATCTGTTTATGGTTGGCTACATGTGGGCAGAGACCCAAACTGCCCAACTAGTGACTTCCATTGGGGTTCTGGTCAAGTCTCAAAGCACACTGTATCTAAAGCTAAACTTGCCGAACCGAACTTACACGGGTTCGCTAATCTCTAATGGTGACTGGTATATAGATAAAAGATTAGAATAGACTTTAAAACATGCCATATTTTATCAGACTATAACATGCACTTTTTATCCCCACATTTTGGATGAAAGTGTGAGGTGAGTCTTATGGTCTGGATGTAGAAGTGTCATTGTGGTAGGAAAGACCGCAGCTGGAGCGATCACGTGTGTCCGCTATTAAAGAAAATTAATATTCACTGCTCCCCATGAACATAATATCACTCACCTCTCGGCATTGAAGCTGGTGCAGAGAGGTGATCGGAATAATGGGTGTGGGGAGCAGTGAATATTCATTTTTTTAATAAAAGTGAACACACATGATTGCCCCAGCCGTCGGCTTCGGCATCAAAAAAGTGGCTGCTATACTAATTTTGTGTCCCACTGGTGCTAAGCATTTTCCAGCACCTCTGCATTAAACCCTCATGCAAATTTTGCTACGCTATTTTTATAGCAAACAGTGCTGAACATAAGTTGCATCCAAAACGTGGCTGCTATACTAATTTTGTGTTCCACTGGTGCCAAGCATTTTCCAGCACCTCAGCATTAAACCCTCATGCACATTTTGCTACGCTATTTTTATAGCAAACTCTGGGAATTCCTTGCTGCATTTCATCATTAGGAGAGATAGAAAGTGAGGCTTCCTTTACTGTCCTGGTGCCCACAGAACACGGCCACTGTACCCACCTGCCCACTTTTGCCACACTAATTAATTTGCCCAAAGAGCTGACACTTTTTCTGCCATCCTAAAATTGTCTGGAATACTAAGTTAGTGTTCCTTTGCTGCCAAGCAAGGTACAACACATGTGCATTCTACACTCCTTTCCATTTCTGGAACGCAATTATTAACTGCAGGTAGTCCAGCCAATCTGTGACGAAGGTGCAGGTGTGGATATAATGTTGCCTTCATCCAATGGTGGTTCTCTCTATGTCTGACAGCTCAACAATACCATCTGTTTCCACTTCCAAAACAAGTGACAACCTGCCAATCACACTCCCGCTTATTTGCAAAGGGGTGGAAGTTCAGCGTGAAAAAGCATGTGTGACTGCTGTCCCCACAGTCACAGAGGATGAAGAGCAGGCAGATGCACTTGATGGGGCAGGCGGTGGTTGCACAGCCCTGCTAGGCCGCATTGTAGCACAATGAAATTCCCATTGCGACTTATGCTTCATTTTAAGTCTTGTACTTGGTGGGCTCCACAGTATGAAGCAAAACCACGCAACAGGAAAAGGGCTCTAGGCAGTTGGGTTGATAAATGATTTTTTAACTTTCCCAAAACAAACAATAAGAACCATGCATAAAATTGAAATAATAGAACAATCTATTCAGTTGCCTACTACCTACTAGTCCCAGGCTAGGCAAGGCTTACAGCCCATGCGACCTGCATAGCCAACATGACTTATGCTCAGAGGCAGAGTTGTGGCAGAGGATTCAGTTGTTGACGTGCTTCCAGTACTTTGTCTCTGTCCAGGAAGACACAATGTAAACTCGTCGTCAGTAGCATCCTCCTCCACCTCCTCTGCTGACGTCATCGACTGGCTGACTTTGGTTTGACAGTAAGTGGGGTCTCCAACCTCATCATTACCCTGTATTTTTCATTCCCATCGTCCTGAGTCCTCCGTGACAACCTCTTCCTGCCCTGACCGAATAGCAAAGTTATCTGAGTCTCCTCATCATGTTCCCCATTGTCTCCACCAGGATGATGTATGGTTTGGAAATGAGGGTATACATGATGCTCAGCACCTTCTTCATCGGGGCCTGGATCCGACTCACCAAGCTTCTGGCCATCTGTGCAGATAATTTCCCCTGAGTCCTGTAACTCGCAGCCTCAGCACGTCAGATTATCTGCTACACCCGCAAGCTTCAAACGGAAACTGAAAACTCATCTGTTCAGAAATGACTATGACCTTCAATGACCCCACCACTGTGCGTAGCTTCCGCCCAACCTACACCCCACCTACTTTCTCCTCCCCAGAATCCTTTACAATATAATCCCGGAAGGGCAGGGTCCTCTTCCCTCTGTACCAGTCTGTCTATTGTTATTTGTATATGTATTCTGTATGTAACCCCCTTCTCATGTACAGCACCATGGAATCAATGGTGCTCTATAAATAAATAATAATAATAATAATAATAATAATAATAATAATAATAATAACTTCTTTGTCTGTACTCACTGCAGCTTTGGAGCAGATCTCTGATTCCCAGGCTATAGTGTTACTGAAAAGATCTGCAGATTCAACCATCTCTGTTACCCCATACTCAGCAGGGCTGGTGGAAACTTGAGAGCTGTTATGAAACAAGTGCGATTGGGTTGACACCACAGTGGAATGGAGTATTTGTGATATTGAACTTGAGGTGGAGGAGAGGGCACTTTATGATGCACTTGAGATCCATTGAAGCAGATGCTGTTTTGGTGCCTCATCGACTTTTGTTAGCGATGGTCATGTCCGTGAAAAAAGGATCATATCAGATTATCCACGGTAAGAAGTACACCTGTTATTTTTGCTGTTATTTGTTGTTACGAATCGGTGCCGCCGTAAACGCAAGCAACTTGCTGCGGTTCCAGTTGCGCCCAGGCGTCAGCTGCCATTTAGGGCTGTGCCTCGGGTTGTCCAGCTGGCTGCTGTCTCCTCCACGTCTAAGTGTGAAGAGGCGGCTAGTGCGCATGCGTGTGCCGATTTACCCCAGCCGCAGCCTAACTCCAGTGTTTCGCCTCGTGAGTATGCTCAGCCTGACTGTGCCATTCCTGAGGCTAAGTCTTTTTTTTGGGATACTGTGCATGCTCCCACACTTTGTGCGAAAAGCCTCTTTGCACAGGTACTTGGACTTCTGGCCGGGTCTAAGTCCTGTGTTGTGCCTAGACAGCGTGCTGAAGTATCTGATTGCATAGATTGCATAGCACGGAATTTGGGACAGTCTCTGTATAATTGCATTTGCTGTGTTGCTGTGTTTTGTGTTTTGCTTTGGCCATCTTTGCATTTTTGATGGGCAATACACTGGTCTAGGGATATGTGTTCATAAGTGGTTTCATATTAATGCCCAGTGGCATTAACAGGCCTGCTGCTGCTGATGCGCCTGCTGTCCACTACGCACACGGACAGCGTACCCAATGGCCCCTGTGATGTTAACAGGGAGTTCCTGGGCTGGGTGGGCGTGTGGACCCTGTGACGCTAACAGGGCTCCCAGTCTCCAGATAAGAGTGGCGTCTAACTCGGTTCAGGCTACTATTAGTTTCAGAGTCACCCAGCTCTGTATCCTCCACCTCCCCTTCCAGTTGCCAACCTCTCCTTTTCCATCTGGGAGCACGGAGGACACCGACTGGCAATGGGGATATATACCTTTCTCTTTCTTTTCTTCTTAATTTTTTTATATAGCGGTAACATAGTATATACCACCTTATCCAAATCTGCCAGTCCCACCATAACAGATGTTGTTTCTTCAGCAAATGTTACTGTTGCTTAACCACCAAACCCATGGACACAAACTTTTTTCCCCTTTCCAACACACCTGTTCCCCTTTCCACCAGCATCTGTCCTTTTTCAACTCATTTTGTATATGACCAAAAGTGCAACTCTGCAGGGACACCGTACTCAACGCTGTCTCAGCACAGCAGCCAGCCCTCGGTCCCTCAGATGTGGACAAGTAAAAGACCATTTATTCCTATCCATGACAAAGCGTTGAGATTCACTCTGTGCACCACTGGTGTTTAGTGGAAAAGCAGATCTAAGATTGCGTACCACCTTCTCCTGATACTCCTGCATACGTGCGTCCCTTTCTATGGCAGGAATTATTTAACCAAATTTTGTCTTGTACCAGAGATCTAACAGTGTGGCAACCAAGTAGTCAGCATTACTTCGAATTCGTACAATCCGAGGGTCATGTTGTAGGTAGTGCAGCAAGAAGGCGCTCATGTGTCTTGTGCATACAGGAGGACCAAGTCCTTGGTGTGTTGGTGGCAGAGAGGTGAGAATCGTGCCTCCCTCCTCTGCCCTCTCCCTCCAACCTCGCAAAATCGAAATGTGAGCAAGCTCGCACTCATCTGCTGAGTCTTCCATGCCCATCGCCAGTTCGTCCTCCATTTCTTCCTGGGCTCCTGCACCTTCCTCAACAGTTTTTCTGATACTATGCGCCCTTGATAATCCCGCTCCCCCACCGTCCCATGACTGCCGCCTAGGTGCCGCTGACCATCTGGACCTTGTAGATCTTGTTATCCCTTCCACATATGACTCCTCCTGTACTTCCTCCCCTTCCTCTTGTCCCAACACAGGACTCCGAATAATGCTTACAGTGTACTCCATCATGTAGATGACCAGAATTGTCACGCTGGGAATGGCATCGTCAGTGCTAAACATCTTCGTCGACATTTGTAAACAGTGTAGAAGGGTGCATAGGTCCTTGATCTGAAACCACTCCAGCAGCGTGATTTGCACCACCTCTGGATCAAGTTAGCCCAGGGTATACGTCATAACGTATTTCAGCAGGGCTCGGCGGTGTTGCCACAGATGCTACAACATGTGCAGATTCAAATTCCTGCGTGTGGGCACATCGCATTTCAGGCTTTTAACCGCCAGACCTAAAGACTTCTGGAGCGATAAAAGTTGTTGAGCTGCTCGGTGCGAACAATGGAAGTGAGCACATAGCGAGCGTGCCCGCTGCACAAGGCCATGTAGGCCGGGATGGTGTTTTAAAAATTGCTGGAGAATCAGATTCAACACGTGAGCCATACAAGGCACGTGTGTCACATTGCCCCGACGAAGGCCCGCAGCCAGGTTTGCATCATTGCCGCACACGGCTGTTAAATCACCACCGGAGTCCACTCCGTCAATTTGTACTCCGGTCGCCAGGTGACAACATGTTCCTTTCGTGCATAGTGCTGATGATGGGAGAGGAGTCAATGCCAGTGGCGCAGGTGGACACAGCTTATGCTCACCCACTGGGCTGTGTTACCTTGACAGATGCAGAACCACTGGCTGAATGTAGGTGGTGGGTGTCTCACAGATGAAGTACCATCATTCAGCTACAACAATGGGAAGACACCACACCCTTTTTTAGGCCCATCCTGTCTGCTGACCACTGCCAGACATAGCTATGAACCTCTGGTTACTGTTACCCCCAGTTCTGTTTTGTGATTTTGTGTGCTTGTTACCTGACTACTTTTCCTGCGTGCTGTTTATGTACCTCGTTGGCCGATCCGTATTTCACCTCTGCTTGTTTACTGATTAAGTCCTGGCCGTCCCATTCTGTTCCTCTTCCTCAATTAATGTTTTGACCCTGCCTGACTACTATTCTCATGAACTGCAGCCTTCCACAGGTATTGATCACCTTGGGCCCTGTGTAATTCCAAATCCCTGTATAGGGGTTAAAGGGTTTCAGGGTTCTGGGGGTCCTGCTTGGTGAGTGGCTTCCCTCTAGCCTATCCTTTTACAGCCCGTCTGAGTGTGTGGATCAAGGAAGGCGTTACACCGTGCTCTCTGCAGAAGGCCATGTAGGCCAGAATAGTGCTTTAAAAGTTGCTGGACAACCAGGTTCAACACGTGAGCCACACAAGGCCCATTGTTACGGCGAAAGGCCGCACCCAGGTTTGCATCATTGTTGCACCCGGCCTTCCCTGGCTGCTGGTTGAGTGGAGACAACCATTGATGAAACTCGGTCTCCAGAGCTAACCGTCCACAACTCCTCAGCGGTGTCTCACATTTCCCATACATTTCAAAGCAAACATTTGACCGCCTGATGGCATTGAGCTCTGCTGCCAGCATAGTAAGGAGATGTGTGGGATTCCTTGTGCGCAGTTACAAGGAAGGGTGGCCTGACCACACAGGGTTTTGGCCAAGGTGGAGGACCCAGACGAGGTTGAGGAGGCAGAAGCAGTGTATTAACTTCTACATACAGAGGAAGGATTGACACACAACTCGTGGGGACGGCAAGTCTTGTACAGCAGACCCTTCTCCATCTCTCACCATAGTAACCCATTGTCTAGTCAGTGAAATGTAATGCCCCTGTCCATGCTTACTGGGCCAAGTATCTGTGGTGAAATTCACCCTGTCACACACAGTTTCTCAAAGAAGCGATGATGTTTGGTGCGACATGCTGGTGTAGCGCGGGCACGCCTTTGTTGGAGAAGGAATGCTGCCTGGGCATCGGCTTTTGGGGCATAAGGTCTCGAAAATTCTCAGTTAAAAAGGTTGGAAAGGCAGCATTTCGGTAGCCAACAGTTTGCAGATGCTGAAAGTCAACCTCTAAGCCATATCATGCCCTTCTAAAAGCATGTAAAACACAGCGAGGGGACTCCAACCAGTCTCCCTCGATTCCACTAATTGGGCCACACACACCCCACTTGAGTGGCATCAGTTGACCCCCATTTTCAAAATGAAAAAGATTCTTTGCATGAAGCACTCTCAAAAATACATGTGCCTTTCGCCTCCCCTGGATGACCCAGGGGAAGAAAAGTCCTCTGAGAGCCATGACTTGTTCATCTTGGTTCTTTTTTCAAAAGCGAGGGGACTCCATCCACAGTCTCCCTCATTTCCACTAATTGGGCCACACACACCTCACTTGAGTGGCATCAGTTGACCCCCATTTTCAAAATGAAAAAGATGCTTTGCATGAAGCACTCTCAAAAATACACGTGCCTTTCGCCTCCCCTGGATGACCCAGGGGAAGAAAAGTTCTCTGTGAGCAATGACTTGTTCATCTTGGTTCTTTTAAACACAGCGAGGGGACTACAACCACAGTCTCCCTCGTTTCCACTAATTTGGCCACACACACCCCACTTGAGTGGCATCAGTTGACCCCGATTTTCAAAATGAAAAAGATGCTTTGCATGAAGCACTCTCAAAAATACACGTGCCTTTTGCCTCCCCTGGATGACCCAGGGGAAGAAAAGTCCTCTGAGAGCCATGACTTGTTCATCTTGGTTCTTTTTTCAAAAGTGAGGGGACTCCATCCACAGTCTCCCTCGTTTCCACTAATTTGGCCACACACACCCCACTTGACTGGCATCAGTTGACCCCCATTTTCAAGATGAAAAAGATGCTTTGCATGAAGCACTCTCAAAAATACACGTGTCTTTCGCCTCCCCTAGATGACCCAGGGGAAGAAAAGTCCTCTGAGATCCATGACTTGCTCATCTTCATGAACGTTAGTCTGTCCACATTGTCAGTGGACAGATGCGTGCGCTTATCTGTCAGCACACCCCCAGCAGCACTGAAGACACGTTCCGAGAGAACGCTGGTTGTGGGACACGACAAGATCCCCAAGGCGTACGTGGCAAGCTCAAGCAATTTATCCAGATTGGAAGCCTAAAATGAGCAGGGCTCAAGTTGCACCGTAACGACATCGATGTTCCCTTGCATATACTCATACATCTGTGTCTCCTCCTCTTTTTCCTCGTCCAGCTGTTTAGTTTTCACATGAGTATTTGTCCTTGTCACTTTCCCATGTGTTTGTGTTGTCTTTGGAGTTGTTTGGCACCTTTTGGACAACTTTGAGGGTGTTTTCCAGGTGTTTTTATGTGTTTTTGATTGCCTCCCATTGTTTTCTATGGGGTTCAAGAGTTTGACGAATGGTTCGACAAACGGCTCGTCGAACAGGGCACCGTTCAACGAACCGAACTGAACTCGAACTCTAGGGGGTGGCTCATCTCTATTTACAAGTCATTCCTGCTGCATGGATGTCCTTTATTGGTTTTCAATTAATTTGAGTTTTGAGAAGGAACGCTCACCACTGCAGTTTGTTAGCATCAAAATTAGATATAGAGCTATTTCAATATCTGGGAAAGTGTCCTGCACACCCTTTTCCATGATAGGCTTACATATGAAAAGTTTAGTGCTGATATCTTTTGGCTCCTCGTCTGTGAATAAATTGGCAAATGTTACAAACTGACACAATTCATCGATAAATGTAATGTGCAAGTCCTGGTAAATGTCCTACATCCTAGTAAATGTACACCATTCAGGTATGTTTCCCCATGCTGGTAAATGACCCCACCTAGTAAATGTCCCCCTTCCTGGTAAATGTACCCCATCCTGGCATGTTCCCCCATGCTGGTAAATGTACCTTATCCTGGCATTTTCCCCCATCCTGGTAAATATCCCCCTTCCTGGTAAATGTACCCCATCCTGGCATGTTCCCCCATGCTAATAAATGTACCCCATCCTGGCATTTTCCCCCATTCTGGAAAATATTACCAATCCTGGCATGTTTCCTTGCATTCTGGCATGTTTCCCCCATCCTGGCATGTTTCCCCCATCCTAGCATGTTTCCCCCATTCTGGCATGTTTCCCGCATCCTGGCATGTTTCCCGCATCCTGGCATGTTTCCCCCATCCTAGCATGTTTCTCCCATCCCGGAATGTTTCTCGCATCCTGGCATGTTTCCCTCATCCTAGCATGTTTCCCCCATCCTTGCATGGTTCTCACAACCTGCCATGTTTCCCCCATGCTGCCATGTCTCCCCCATCCTTGCATGTTTCCTCCATGCTGCCATGTTTTCCCCATCCTTCCATGTTTTCCCTATACTGCCATGTTTCCCCCATACTGTGATGTTTTCCCCCATCCTTCCATGTTTTACCCCATTCTGCCATGTTTTCCCCCATCCTGCCATGTTTTCTCCCATGCTGCCATGTTTTCCCCCATCCTGCCAAGTTTTCCCCCATCCTGCCATGTTTTCCGACATGCTGCCATATTTCCCCCATCCTGCCATGTTTTCCACAATCCTGTCCCATTTTCCCCATCCTGCCATGTTTTCCCCCATCCTGTCATGTTTTCACCCATCCTTGCATGTTTTCCCTTATCCTTGCATGTTTTCCCAACCTTCCAAGTTTTCCCGATACTGCCATGTTTCCCCCATACTGCCATGTTTTCCCCCATCCTTCCATGTTTTCCCTATACTGTCATGTTTCCCCCATACTGCCATGTTTCCCCCATACTGCGATGTTTTCCCCCATCCTTCCATGTTTTCCCCATACTGCCAAGTTTCTCCCATGCTGCCATGTTTCCCCCCCACCTTGACACAGCTGGTGCTGCACACAGTTTAAAAAAAACTCACCTTTCAGCACCCGCTCCACCGCTACGTGCCGCTGGGTCAGGTCCTCAGTTCCCGCACTGCCACCAATCGTCATACTCCGGCGCTGCTTACTGACGCTCCCGCGTTTCCTAGGCAACAGGCCTGCGGCCTATGAGAGGAGTGTCAGAGCGAGGAAAAATGTCTCTTCTGCTCCAACACAACTTTTAACTACCGGCGCGATCACACTGGCAGTTCAAAGTGGCTGAATGAGGCGACAGTGCCTGTGCCGACAGAAAGGGCTCTGCGTGCCTTGTCTGGCACGCGTGCCATAGGTTCCCCATCACTGGCCTAGAAGCTTCTGTTGGGATCGGAGAAGGCTGCCACATGCCATAAGCTAAGTATTAGCTACAGGTACTAAGGAATATCCAAACAAGAAGCCTCATGGTTATACCTTAAGGTCTCATATAGGTCACACTGAAAAGGGTACACAATGACCCTCCAGTGTGACCACGAGACAGCACACTCCAGGAGACATATAATAAACAAGAGCACGAGGAGTTATGGTGTAAAAATAGAAGATTTATTTTAATCTCAATAGATAACAGGAAAAGAGTAAAGGACATACTAAGCACAAGAATGGGGAATTAAATACCCAGGTCCCGTGGACCACTAATATCAGTATTAATAAATAAATGCATTAATACAGTGGGACTCAAATTCATGGTCGACCTAACGGGGTCACAGAGCATATTGTGAGCTAGGCAGGACACAAAAGGTATTCTATGTCTGTTATATACTTATATGAAAGGCTGTATATAGTATAATGTAGTATAGTGTAAAATACACAAGCCTATATCAAAAAAGAGTACAAGTTTAAATAGATTGCCTGTCTGCTCACAGCTGTGGTGCAGGGGAGCCAGATCAGAGAATTATCTCCATCCAGGTCCCATGGACCCCAGCCATGCTAAGATTTAAAAGTATAGGTAATTGCTAAAAAGAGCCCACATGAGGTAGCACGTATAATTCATTATAGGTAAGGCAGTGTATTTACAAACAATCCACTTATAAGGGAGCCCCTGAGACAAATAAGAGTCAACAAAGTATAATGTATATTAAAGAGTCTCAGCGGTAACCCATATATAGAGTGGGTCATGAGCAAAGATGGAGCGCTTACCAAATAAGTGAAGTGGTGCAGGGGGACCCAGCCAGAGGGGATCTCCGACGGCCGTTTCGCGGTATACTACCGCTTCTTCCGGGAGGAGTAAGTGCGGTGTGGATGAACCGCGCCACCCTTTTGAATGTTCGCCACCCGGTCACATGATCTAAATCACGTGACCGGATGTCAGGGATTGCGTGTAAAAGCGAGTTTACGGAAGTGGATTTCCTGAATACGTCAGTCTGGATGACCCGGCGATGGTCCAATTCCAGACTGATATCCAGGAAGTCAATCTTATTGGGGTCAAATTGGTAAGTGAGTTTGATGTTATAAGGATTTTGATTCAAGTCCTTAATGAAATCCCCGAGCTCGTCGGCTGTGCCCTGCCACAAAAACAAAATGTCATCAATATACCTCATCCAGCACAGCACATGGTCGGCCGCCTGCCCGCCCTCGCTGCCAAATAGTCCCCTCTCCCAGAACCCCAGGAAGAGGTTGGCATACGAAGGCGCGCAGGCCGCCCCCATGGCCGTGCCACGGGTCTGTAGATAGAAATAATCTTTGAAAACAAAAAAATTGTGTTTTAGGACAAAGCAGAGGAGCTCGAGGATTAGTTCAGATAAGTGCGGGTCCAGATTGGTCATCTCCAGGAAGAAGCGAACCGCCGCGAGGCCGTCAGCATGTGAAATGCATGTATATAGTGCTTCGACGTCAGTCGTGACCAAGAGTACTCCAGGATCCACAAATATCCCACAAATTGCTACCTCATGTGGGCTCTTTTTAGCAATTACCTATACTTTTAAATCTTAGCATGGCTGGGGTCCATGGGACCTGGATGGAGATAATTCTCTGATCTGGCTCCCCTGCACCACAGCTGTGAGCAGACAGGCAATCTATTTAAACTTGTACTCTTTTTTGATATAGGCTTGTGTATTTTACACTATACTACATTATACTATATACAGCCTTTCATATAAGTATATAACAGACATAGAATACCTTTTGTGTCCTGCCTAGCTCACAATATGCTCTGTGACCCCGTTAGGTCGACCATGAATTTGAGTCCCACTGTATTAATGCATTTATTTATTAATACTGATATTAGTGGTCCACGGGACCTGGGTATTTAATTCCCCATTCTTGTGCTTAGTATGTCCTTTACTCTTTTCCTGTTATCTATTGAGATTAAAATAAATCTTCTATTTTTGCACCATAACTCCTCGTGCTCTTGTTTATTATAGGTACTAAGGAAGTCTGGCTAGCCAGGTCAGTGGATGGTGACGCAGGTGCCATGACTCTGCGCCAGCCACTGAGATGTAGGACCATAGCCAGGTCCCTACACTTTCAATAGTTTCTCTTTTGTTAAATGTTTCTTATCATTAGAAATGGTTCACAGCAAGGAGATGTGTATTTCACATGTTTTGAGATATTTATCCCTACATTGGTGGGAGGCCCCTGCTTGTTGGGTGGCCCAGGACCCGGGCCCCTAGGGCCCCCCCTATATCCAGGCCTGACATGTTTCCCCCATCCTGGAATGTTTCCCACATCCTGCCATGTTTCCCACAATTTGCCATATTTCCCCCATCCTTGCATGTTTCTGCCATGCTGCCATATCTCCCCCATCCTTGCATGTTTCCCCCATCCTTGCATGTTTCCCCATTCTTGCATGTCTCCCCCATCCTGCCATGTTTTCCCCCATCCTGCCATGTTCCACCATCCTTGCATGTTTCCCTCCATCCTTGCATGTTTCCCCATCCTTGCATGTTTCCCTATACTGCCATGTTTTCCCCCATCCTGCCATGATTTCCCCCATGCTGCCATGATTTCCCCCATCCTGCCATGTTTTTCCCCATCATGCCAAATTTTCCCCCATCCTGCCATGTTTTCCCCCATCCTGCCATGTTTTCCGCCATCCTGCCACATATTCCCCCATCCTGCCACGTTTTCCCCCCATCCTGCCATGTTTTCCCCCATGCTGCTATGTTTCCCCGATCCTGCCATGTTTCCCCCATCCTGACACGTTTTCACCCATCCTGCCATGTTTCCCCCATCCTGCCATGTTTTCCCCATCCTGCCACATTTTCCCCCATCCTGTCATGTTTTCGCCCATCCTTGCATGTTTTCCCTTATCCTTGCATGTTTCCCCCATCCTTCCATGTTTCCCCCATCCTTCTATGTTTTCTCCCATGCTGCCATGTGTTCCCCCATCATTCCATGTTTTCCCCATACTGCCATATTTCCCCCATACTGCCATGTTTTCCCCCATCCTTCCATGTTTTCCCTATACTGCCATGTTTCCCCCATACTGCCATGTTTTCCCCATTCTTCCATGTTTTCCCCATACTGCCCATGTTTCCCGCACACTGCCACGTTTCCCCCATGCTGTCATGTCCCCCCCCACCTTGACATAGCCGCTGCCGCACACAGTTTAAAAAACCCTCACATTCCAGCCGCTGTGCGTCGCTGGGTCGGGTCCTTAGTTCTCGTGCTGCCACCAGTCGCCATACGCCGGCACTGCTGACTGATGCTCCCGCTGTCTCCTAGGCAACAGGTCTGTGGTCTAGGAGAGGAAGAATGTCAGAGCGAGGAGAAATGTCTCTTCTGCTCCAACACAACTTTGAACTGCCGATGCAATCACACTGGCAGTTCAAATTGGTTGAATGAGGCGACAGCGCCTGTGCCGACAGAAAGGGCTCTGGGTGCCTTGTCTAGCATGCGTGCCATAGGTTCGCGATCACTGGCCTAGGAGCTTCTGTTGGGATCGGAGAAGGCTGCCGCATGCCATAAGCTAAGCATTAGGTACAGGTACTAAGGAAGTCTGGCTAGCCAGGTCAGTGTAGGCTGACGCAGGTGCCATGACTCCGCGCCAGCCACTGAGATGTAGGACCGTAGCCAGGTCCCTGCACTTTCAATAGTTTCTCTTGTGTTAAATGTTCCTTATCATTAGAAACGGTTCACAGCAGAGACAAGTATTTAACATGTTTTGAACTATTTATCCCTATATTGTTGAAAGCCCCCCCGCTAGTGGGTGGCCCAGGGCCCGGGCCCCGGGCCCCTTGGGCCCCCCCTTAATCTGGGCCTGGAGAACATATATAGTAGGATGTGGATTATACAGTGGGGAAAAGAAGTATTTGATACACTGCCGATTTAGCATTTTTACCCATCTACAAAAGAAGGAGAGGTCTGTAATTTATATTGTAACTACACTTCAACTGTAACAGACAGAATAAAAACCCCAAAAATATCACATTGTATGATTTTTAAGTAGTTAAGTTGCATTGTATTTTATAAAAATAAGTATTTGATACAATAGAAGAACAGAACATAATATTTGGTGCAGAAACCTTTGCTTACAATTACAGAGGCCAGATGTTAACTGTAGTTCTTGGTCAAGTTTTCATACACTCCAGGATGGATTCTGACCCACTCCTCCATACAGGTCTTCTTCAGATCTTTCAGGTTTTGGAGCTATCGCTGAGCAACGTTGAGTTTCAACTCCCTCTAAAGATTTTCAATTGGGTTCAAGTCTGAAGACTGGCTAGGCCACTCTAGGACC
This sequence comes from Anomaloglossus baeobatrachus, assembly GCF_048569485.1. Taxonomy (NCBI): domain Eukaryota; kingdom Metazoa; phylum Chordata; class Amphibia; order Anura; family Aromobatidae; genus Anomaloglossus; species Anomaloglossus baeobatrachus. The sequence goes on from NC_134354.1 coordinate 200,094,001, forward strand.
TTGCTACTTACTGAGCCACTTCTTAGTTGCCCTGGCTGTGTGTTTTGGGTCACTATCATGCTGGAAGGCTCAGCCACGACCCACCTTCAATGCTCTTACTAAGAGAAAGAGGTTGTTACATAACATCTCACTATACAGGACCCCATCCATCCTCCATTCAATATGGTGCAGTCGTCCTGTCCGCTTTGCAGTAAAGCACCTTCAAAGTATTATGTTCCCACACCCATGCTTTACAGTTGGAAAGGTGTTCTTGAGAATGTACTCATCCTTGTTAATCCAAACATGGCGAGTGGAGTTGATGCTATAAAGTTCTATTTTGGTCTTATTGGACCACATGCCTCCTTTGGATCATCAAGATAATCATCGGCAAACTTGAAACAAGCCTAGCTATGTGCTGGTGTGTGCAGCGTGCCCTGCAGGATTTTAATCCTTGATGGTGTAGTGTGTTGCTAACAGTAATCTTTCAGACTGTGACCTATCTTCAGGTCATTTACAAGATACTCCCATGTAGTTCTTGGCTGATTCCTGATCCCTTCCGAGCCCTGCTGTGCACCCAAACAGTTAATTTCCATCACATATGAGGTATCTGCAAAATCAGGACAAATTGCACCATAAATTTTATGGTGCAGTGTCCTGCCACATTACACAGAGTCTTTCCATCAGTCTCGGAATGCTGTTGGCGATGCGGAATGGACAAAGGCACGCTGACCCATATTTGGTGGGCATGTCAGAAATTGCCAAACTTCTGGTCTCAGGTGTTTCAAGTGTATTAATCAAATGTCTGGTGAGAACATCACCCTCTAAATTAAAATAGCACTTCTGTCAATTCTACCCGGCTCGGTAAGGCAGCAAAAGAGGAGCCTTCTACGATTTTGCTTGATAGCAGCCTGAGCGGTAATTCCTAGGCACTCGAGAGCCACAGAGGCCCCCACTGTCGGGGAATGGCAGACGGAGCTGTCACATATTTGTCACATGAAGAAACTTTCAGCAATGGTGATGGGAAGTAACGAAAAATTTCTTAAGGTCTGGCAAACCTGGATGTTGTTCAAGGAGTCCTCGGACTTCCAAGCCTTGTTTCGGTAACAGCACATACCCACACACTCTCCTTACCTTCCCCTCCAACCCTTTGTCCAATCCCTCTTGGTCTCTTATTTTCCTCTGTCCTTCTCCCCCACTCTTTTCTTCTGTTTTTATTACTCTTGGAATACTTATTTTTCTTTGTTGTTTGAAGTTAAGTTAGCCATATCTTGAGGAGATTCAGGTTAGGTTGGAAAATATCAAACCGACCCAGAGGCTTCCCTTAAGTAATATGTGGTTTTGCGATATGATATCGAGATAAACCGTTGCGACCGGCATATTCAGTCATCGGGTCGATAATATAAGGAGGATGTGGCTAATGTATTACTCAGTTTTTTATTCATACTCTTTGTTGCTTTCTTTATGTAATCATATTTTGATGAAAAAATTTCAATAAAACCAGATTTATCATAAATTTTATGGTGAATTTTTTCCTGATACCCTTTTGAAAAATGCTGCCTGGCTGAAGTAACATTTTGTGGTAAAATTTTATTTATAAACTTCTGTGAAGTCCCCAGGGGTTGAAGGTGCTCACAAACACCTAGATAAATTCATTGAGTGGTCTAGCTTCCAAAATGGTGTCAATTGTGGGCAAGGTCCATGGAGTCCGATAACAATTGCAGCTAATTTTGCTTTCAAAAATTTGAATGGCGCTCCTTCCCTTCCGAGCCCTGCTGTGAACTCAAACAATTAATTTCCACCACATATGAGGTATAAACTTAGATTTTATGGTGCAGCTCTTCCTGATACCCTAGTGAAAAAAGCTACCTGGTTGAAGCAACAATTTTGTGGTAAATGGATTTTTTTATTTTCACAGCTCAATCTTATAAACTTCTGTGAATCCCCCAGGGAGTTCAAGGGGCTCAACAAACATCTAGATAAATTCCATGAGGGATCTAGTTTCCAAAATGGGGTCACTTGTGGGGAAGCGCCATTGTTTAGGCACCTCTCCAAACCTGACATGGCATCTGCTAATGATTCCAGCTAAATTTGCTTTAAAAAATTTGAATGGAGCATCCCTTCCGTGCCCTGCCGTGCGCACAAACAACAGATTTTCACCACATATGAGATATTGACGTACTTAGGAGAAATTGCACAATAAATTTTATTGTGCACTTTTTCTGGATACTCTTGTGAAAATGCAAAATTTTATGTCTAAATTAACATTTTTGTGTGGAAAAATAGTAAAACTTTCATTTTTTCCTCCCACATTGCTTAGGTTCCTATGAAGCACCTAAAGGGTTAATAAACGTTTGGAAGTGGTTTTGAGTAGTGTGAGATGTACAGTTTTCAGAATGGTGTCAATATTGAGTATTTTCTGTCACCTAGGCCTCTCAAAGTTACTTCAAACGTGATGTGGCCCCTAAAAAAATGGTTTTGGAAATTTTGTTGGAAAAATGAGAAATTGCTGATGAACTTTTAACCCTTCTAACTTCCTAACAAAATAAAATTATGTTTCAAAGATTGTGTTGGTGTAAAGTAGACATGTGGGAAATGTTATTTAGTAACTATTTTGTGTGACATAACTCTTGGATTTATGGACATAAAATTTCAAAGTTTGAAAATTGTAAAATTTTCTCCAAAATTCCGTTATGTTCACAAATAAACACAAAAAATGGCCTAAATTTAAAAGTATCATAAATTACAATATGTCACGAATAAAGAGTGTCAGAATTACTGGGATCCGCTGAAGTGTTCCAGCGTTATAACCTGTCAAAGTGACAGTGGTCAGAATGGTAAAAATGGCCTGATCATAAACGTGTTTTCAGGCCCGGGGGGAAGGAGTTAACAGGCCTTTTACAGGTCTAGGCAGATCATGTTTTGCAACATGCAAAACCCGACATGGAGCATGACAGTAACTTGGAGGAGGTGTCTAGCATAAGGAAAGTAGTGGCATGGTGCCTAGATACCTAAGCTGTTCTATAATGCCAGGAAGTAAGATATCACTGTATCACTGAGGTGCAATGGCTTACCATGGTAACCCAATGCATATATGAATAAAACAAACCAGTCACGAGGATGGGAATTCCAGCTCTGGAGCCAAAGGAGGTGATACAGCTGTCTATTGCATCCTAATAGACAACTTATTCACAGTTCTTTATAAACTCCTCTAAGGGTGCCATTAATTTTGACTAGAGAGTATTAGACATTTTTCCTCTCCCAATCATATGTAAAGGTTTATTAGTTGAGGGCCAAACTGATTAGTGAATGGTACTATTAGCACTATTTTGGAGTATATATCTTAGTATTTTGGAGAGGAGGTACAGTGACAAGCAAAAGGGTAAGGGTATTATTTTGAATTTTTGAATTTCCGGCTCCATATCTCACCATCCCCTATGATTTTGAACGTGAGACTACCTCCATTTCATGGACAATAATCTTGACTCTCTTAAATATCATACATACATTTTACTTTCAAGTATTTAGCATATGATTAGTTATGCAGATTCTTGTCATGTCACTTACTCTTGTCCTAAAAATCTAAATTTTTATTATTTTGTTAGTATTTTTTAATTTCACCTGGGCATGCTCTCTATCAGATTCAAGCATATATCAACCAAAATTTGATCCCAGGTCTCATCTACACATTCTCAATGTTGGTGCATACTGTTTGACTCACTTGGGTATGTATTCAGCTTTTTCTTTAACTTAACTGACAAGTGCTTGATTGGGTTGAGGTCTGCGGACTGAGGAGAGCAATCCATTACCTCTACTCTTTTGTCATTGAACCACTTCTTTGCCAATCTTGACATACACTTTGGGTAGTTGTCATACTAGAAGACTATGTTGGCCTTTTCACATCTATAGTAGTCAAGTATACAAAGTAATGTGTCTTGCAGGATTCTAACATGTAGCTCAGTATTGAGACCAACATCAATCCTGGTCAAGCATTTAATGCCTTTGGCTGTTAAACACACTATCATAAGGCTTTTTCCACTGAATGTTATAGTTCCTTCAATTTATTGATCCGTTAAACACTTTTCCACCTTGTTTCTTCCAGACCTACAGTATTAACACATATGAGAGCCTAGTCAATTGACTTTTATCTCATTGCTCCAAAACACCTGTTTCCAGTATTCTACTATCCATTTTTCATACTTTTTTGAAACTTGAGCCAATGCTTCATATGACAATATTGAGGTCGAGGCATCTTCACCTTTTTTTGGGCCGCTATTCCAGACTTGTGTCGCATGTGTTGCAAGATGCTTGCGTAGACATATGTTAGCCACCTCCACTGCCGTGTTTTTGCACCAAAACTGTTAGACTTTGAGATGGGCCAACTTGTTGATTCCAATATTTTGCCTGGATATCCACCTCTTGGTTTATGAGTGGATGGACAGACTTAATTTCGTATTATTCAGCTGTCATGACACCCACATGATACAGTTTGACAATATTCTTGGCTGAGAGACCGCTATCGATGAGCTAGATGATGCTGTTTCTCTTTTGTTTGGAAACCTTTATTGCTGCTCCTCTATTCAAACTTGTGTACACACTGAGCTATTAGGGACTGTGAGAACAGGTTGTAATTTGTAGTTTACAGTAAAAAATAGATTTTACTACCACCTGGAGCAAAACAGAAACTATTGTCTCAATGAGTTTGGGATAGCATGGAACCAGGGCTCCTAAGCTGTCTCTCAAGCTAGGAGGCCCTACGCTATCCCTATCACCAGGGATACTCCTAATGGTGGTGAGTCTCCTTCCTGATCCTGCTCCTGACCAATCCTGATCTAATTCCTCCTCTCCCTAGGGAGTGACTGGACAGTAGTATGTTGAAACTACAGATAAATACAAAGAGGAGAAAAAAAAAAAAAACTATGTCACACAGCACGCACACACAGGATAAGACAAGAAGATATTCAGAAAGAAAATAAGAGCAGGAAGGAAGTACAAAATAACAGGGAGACACTCCACAACTGCACCGAGCAAAAAGCACAACTAAGCACAACTTTCACCAGAGAGGGTCTGGGACACCACACCTCATTGATCAACACAGAATAAATTATAGCTGGCATGGGTAGAAGGACTCTAGTGTATTAATAGAAGGGGAGCAGATGTGATAGTTTTCCCCACAACATGTGATTCAAATAGCAAGCAAACTAGCATAGATTAACTCTTGATAGCCAGCCTATGAATCAGCACACAGCAGGTCAACACCCGAGTCTGCCTGTGTTGATCCCAGATATCAGAGAAACCATCTGGCCGAGTGCCAGAATCTGCAATCTGAACAGAATCCAGAGCTGCCATGATAGTCCGCAAAGTTTGTGCAAAACTCTGTGTAACACAATGCAGTGACATGGCAAGAATCTGCATAACTAATCATATACTAAATAGTTGCAAGTCAAATTTATCTATGACATAGTCAAGATGATTGTCTATAAAATTATGGTAGTCCCACATATGAAGCTGTAGTGAATTGTGAGATATGGAGTCTAAAAGTCAAAAGCTCAAAATATAGTTACCCTTTTGCTCATCAGTGTAATGTAATACAGTGTACCATATGATATCATTAGTGTGATGGGATCCTTCTCTGATATCACACAATCAAGAGAGCAAGATCATTTATTCCAAGCAAATCAGAAGGTTCATAAAAAAAAATCCACCACACAGAGGGTAAAATAGTCCAGTAATGACCTAAATGTCAAGGGGATGAGTCACAATCCTCCAGCAGTCCTTTTCCAGGGAACTCAGAGTTTCTTACAGTCTCTCTGGGGTGTCAGCTTTTCCCTCAGAGGATCAATCCTGCTTCTTCTCTCTTGTCTTTCTCACCCAGACTGACTAATTTCCCAGGTAAACAGAGAGTTTGGGTGGATTCCTGGCCCCCTCCCCCAGACCTAGGGAAAGAAGCACTGCAGGGGGATAAAACCTGCACAGGACAAATAATACATAGAATGGAGAGAGTACCACGCCTCACATACGAACCTACACAAAATGATGCACAACCCACAATATTCCACCATCACAACCTCTCCCTCCTTCTTAATAAGTGAGTACGCTATGAGTACGCTATGAGGTCTACACAGACCTCTGGCCAACTCTGTTAAGTCCATGTTGCTCAGCTGTGGATAGTCCCTTGTACAGCAGTAGTGTTGTAAGGACAAGCTTCCCTTTGTGTCCTGCTTCACTCAAACTGTGTTTCCTGCACCCACAAATCGGCATTGTAGATCTCCCACATCATTTCCTAGGAGAATATCTGCAGGGAGGGTGCTCATCACCCCAACCACACATTGCTTGACCCCCAAAGCCAAAGCCAAAGCTGAAGTCCAGACCTACAGTCACCTTTGGCATATTCCTCCTTTGTCCTCCAGCCAATTCAATGATGTATCACCTCTAGCAAAACCACTCGAGGATCAGCTATTGTGAGAAATGCCCTGGAGTCACAAAATCCAATGACTCTTTGCCCATCCAGCACAATCCCCTGCAAGTGCTTACTTTGATAGTGAGAGGAACTCAGGGTTGTGTCTCGCACCCCATAAACCCCTAGTGGCCGACCATGAGTGTCTGAGTCATTAGGCAAGTCAACTTGAAGGGGTGAGAACTCTTCCCCTTTGTATTTGGTTGGAGAGAATGAACAGGTCAATTTGGTGCAAGGACATTCCTCAATCGACCAGCAGGGCAAGTGTATTGCTAATGCCCAGACTGTCCACATCGATAACATCTCCTCTGCGTCGTACTCCTTCCAATGTGCATTCTGGAGAAGGCAGTAAGAGAACCTGGTGACAGAGGCCGGAGGCCATACACTCCAACAGGGGTATATATGGTGCAGGGGTCAGCGGTACACTCCAGTGGAGGTGGTGGTAACTCTTCCTCAAGCAGAATGGAATGCACAAAATGCACCAGATGAGGTGGAGGTGCGTGGGGATCCCTCCGAGTCCTTGTGGGACAACTGGATTGCAGGTGTCCAGGTTGCCTTTACCCATAACATCTCTCTGTGATTCCCTCAGGGCGTGATCGGAACTGTTGGGGTCCAGGATTTTGAGATGTGGATGTAATTGGCCTGCAGCTAGTTGGAGGGGCAGATATAACTGTAGAGGGCTGTTGTGCAGCAGCAGGTTGTGGCTTATTGTCCAAAAGCCTCCTCCATTGCGTTTGAATAGTAAGGGCCTCATCAGCCAGAGCTGCAGCTCTATCCGAGGTGCACGGCATGCGCTCTCTGACCCATTCTCATATTTCTGAGGGACACTTGGAAAGAAATTGTACTATAAGAAATACCTGTATAATGTCTTCCTCAGTGAAGGCATTTTCGACTTCCAGCCATCTCGGACATGCCTGGGACATCTTATGGGCATACATCCTAAATGATCCCCGCGTGGTGCATGGGAGGTCTCAAAACTGTGACCTATGTGAGTCTGGGGTGATGGCATGGTAATCCAGGATTGTCTGCTTTACAATGTTGTAATCACGGTTCTGCTGTGAGGCAATGGAGTGATAAGCCGCTGTCAGGCTTCCGTTCTGGAGTCCCACTAACAAACACATCCAGCCAGAGTGGGGCACCTCCATCACGGCACACTGCTGCTCAAAGTCCTTGAAGAACCCCTCCACATCTGCAGAAGCTTCATCAAATGGCTTGAAGTCCACCCGGGTAGTCTCTCTGGGGTGTCAGCTTTTCCCTCAGAGGATCAATCTTGCTTCTTCTCTCTTCGCTTTCTCACCCAGACTGAATAATCTCCCAGGTAAACAGAGAGTTTGGGTGGATTCCAGGCCCCCTCCTCCAGACCTAGGGACAGAAGCACTGCAGGGGGATATAACCTGCACAGGGCAAATAATACATAGAATGGACAGAGCACCATGCCTAAAATACGAACCTACATAAAATGATACACAACCCACAATATCCTACCATCACAACCAGCAACATATTCCTTGGTACTTAATTAACAGGACCAGTGTTAAAAGCAGCAAACAAGGTAATTGCTCATAGCCACCTCACCCCAGGGGCCCTCTTGTTCATATAACAGTATTCCACCTCAGTAGCATGTGCAACATTAGCCAGCCCACTGGTACACTGAAGAATCCTTTTTCCCTGCATAGCCTGAATCTGTGAAATTCCTGTTTCCTCTTTCCTTTTATTTACAGGTTGAGATTGCAGTGAATATTTAAAGGGAAGCAATAACCAGGATTTTCATATATAAGCTAAAGCCAGTGCTATACTGGCACTATCAGGCTGATTCTCTACATACCTGTAGTGGTCAGCTCGGATGTGTAGGTTTTGAAATCCAAGAAAGTAAAGTTTATAAAATCAGCAGCTTCTTGAGTGACAGCAGCTGAGGATCAGATAACATCTGGGGGGGTATTCAGAGTTATTGCCTCCCCCTGTTAGAATTAGCATAAGTATTATACAAACGATTCACTTTTTCCTTGCAGGACCTGTGTGAGGTCATACCCATGTGACAAGAAGGGGCAGTGCCTCAGCCAACAGAAAAATGTTGCTTCCTGATATCAGCTTTGTCGGATAAGGCCCCTCCCCTTCTGGTCACATGGATATGACCTCACCACAGCTGCTGCTATTTTGATTATATAATACTTATGCTAATTCTAACAGAGGGAGGGGATAAATATGCATAACCCCCCAGTTATTATGTGATCCTCAGCTGCTGTCACTCAAACAGCTGCCGATTTTATAAACTTTACTTTCTTGGATTTCAAAACCTATACATCAAAGCTAACAACTAAAAGTATGTAGAGAATCAGCCTGAAAGTGCCAGTGTAACACTGGCTTTAGCTTATATACGAAAATCCTGGTGATTGGTGCGCTTTAATCATTAATAAGTTGTGCTAGCTCTTGAGGCACCTAATTGATTGTGTGTTGGTCAGTACTTGTAGTATCTCAACACACAATTGCAATCTTCAATTATTTCATTCTATGTAATGCTGAATCATGTACAAGATAAGTTTAAATCCAATATATGTCAATTAATGTATTTTTACTAATAACAGTTGTATCTGGAATATGTCTGCTTAACAACCAGATGGTGCATGGTTTGTGAAACCAAGTGGAAAATAAGGAAGAGTATATGAACATTTAGCAGGCCCAGCATGCCAACTTGTTGTAGCAAAGTATCTTTAATTGAATTACTTTGACAATAGTGCCAACATTGTACCACAATGTTCAATATACTCTCCTTCGCATGTTAAGTTGACAGATGGCAAATGTTTCTTAACTAACATATTTCTGTGGGGAGGATTCTTAGAAGCAATGTTCACAAAAAACAATTTCCTCATTTACTCAACAGTACAATGATCTTTAAAAGTCACCTTAAAGCAAAGACCGAAAATTAAATCAATAACATTTATGATAAGAAAAGCAATGCAAATTCGCAGCAGAATTTTTACTTACAGAAAACAGGCAAATTAAAGGCAAATAATTTGGACAAATCGCATAATTTTAGACATTTATTCTTTGCTGTCTTTCACACTAAACAATGGACAAATGACTTTTCAAAATTTATTGTGAGGGCTTTTTTTTATTATAAACAAATTATTTTAGGGCAAAAATTGCTAATGTATGTAAAATAGAAAAACATTAATAGTGTAGGCTCAGTCATTATAACAGAAGGCGCACTTTAAATATTATGTTTTATTTGAAATCGTTGAAAAAATAGTCTACTATTTAATTATTTACCTAAAGATCCCACATGAAGCTGGAGAATATGTCATGGTCCCAATATTTCTCTTGCGTTCAGCACAAAAAAAATCTAGTTATACAGCTCCTGAATTTGTGCTTCAGTGCACACTACATATACAACAAATTGTACAAACTGGTAACAATATATATATATATATATATATATATATATATATATATATATATATATATATTTATTATATATATACATGGTATTTGGTTCAACATTTAATCTGTTTTAGTCTTTAAAGAACATTTTCCACCAATGCATACCATGAGTCATAGCTTTTTTTACTTTCTTGACTTGACTGCAGATTTCAGATTGCTTGTTTCATAATTAATAGTTTAGAATGGATTGGAAGATGCAACACTAAATAGATAAACACAATTGCTTACTGAAATATACTGTACATGCAAGAGAATATAAAATCAACAAAAGATAACTAGATGTTCAGTGCATCAAAAGATATATTGAACACGTCACCAATTTTCTAAGTAAATATATTTCTAAAGGTGCTATGGACATGAAATTCTCTCCGCAACAACCCACCCAATGCACACAGGCAAATAAATCAAACCATAGATGTCCATAAATTTAGTGATTTGTAAATGAGAAATGACACGGAAAACTATTGAACACATGAAGAGGAGAGGTGTAAAAAGCCATGAAAAGTCATGACACCAGCTAAAATCTATCAGTTATTAAAGAGCAATCCTGCCACTTAGTGGAAAATAATATCATCTAGTTTAATTGATAGCTTATCAAAAAGTTTCTCATTATCAAGGTGCCACACAAACAAACATTTCAATATAGGTTAAACCAGTGAGCTTTGAAGACCTTTGCAACCTTATTGTTAAAAAACAAACAGCATTAGTTTTTGTCATTTAGCCCAAAGAGTTCTACTTTGGTCTCAACTTACCAAAACACCCTGTTCCACATGCCACATAGGCAACAAAGCTAGCATGTGGGGGAAGGTGATCTGGTCATAAAAATCTATGGCTGGAAGATAGAGCAACATTTTTGGATTATATTCCATATAAAACTACCTACCCCCATCCTTACTAATGATGAGCTTTGCTGTGTAATGCTCACCTCTGATGTTCAGGCAACAAGCAGGCATGCACCCACTTGACCACAGGGGGACTCGTGCTTAACCTTTAATAGGTGGGGACTAACTGAGAGGTTGATTCCAGTTACCACTCACAGGGCAGTGACCGGGACTAGGGCAGACGACGCTCATTACAGGAGACAGACTCAGGTGCGGACACAGGTGAAGGCAGTTACAATTAGGATGGCTGAGGCTGACAGGAAGGCAGGTACGGACAGGTATGGCAGTTAGGGACAGATAGGTATAAGAAGGGAGACTCAGGTATAGGTAATGAGATTGGAGCACGAGAAATGACAGCTAACCAGCAGACTGGAAAATTGAGTAACTAAAGGCATTGCGGAGATGCCTCCCCCAAGTGGGAGGATGCCTTAAGTACCTAGTGCCTCCCAACCATAGGCTGAGAGGCACTTCTGGGAAAAGGTGCACCATTTATATAAGACTGTGTGTGTGTGAGTGCCCTTAGTTCATTCCCGGGGACCTGTGCTGCACGCACAGGCCCCAGGAGGAGGAGGGAACAGAAAAGCATGTGGACAGTCTCTGGGCAGCAGGGAGGACGCAACCCAGCCGCAGTGGTAAGTCAGCAATTCTGCTCGAGAGAGGCCAGGTAGAGCAGGGATACTAGAACTATACCACCCCCATTTGTGCTGCCACTGTGTCAGCAGCCGTCTTGCTTGGATCCGGATCCACGGTGGCTCGAGTGGCATCCGGACCCGGGGGTCGTGCGGCCTCTCAAATGTAGGGGGTATTTACCGGGGATTGTGTTTAGAGTTTGTGACGTGTGGTAAGGTGGAGTACCACCGGTGCAGTTCGGAGTACCCGGGGGCGATGGAGTGGGGGAGCCAGATGTTAGATCCCTCCACAGGTAGGGGGAATGCCCCGGGACTTGGTGATGGGAGTTGGGGAGTGCCGATGGGGAGTGAAGGGGCCACTTGCGTACTCACTCAGTCCATAAAGCTGACACCAACAACTGGGTAAACCAAATTTCTGGACACCGCTGCCGCTGAGGGGAGCTAGTTCGGGTCCCGTCCCCAATGGTGCTGCCTGGTGATCCGTGACCTTCTTCCTGGCACTCAGTTCACTTGCTTGTTGGTCCCGGTAGTATGGAACTAGTCGGGTCCCGCTCCCCAGTGTGGCTAACTGTGGGAGCTTGCTCTCAGGGTTCACGCTTGGGATTTTCTGGACCAGTTTAGTGGAAAGTCCTATCCCCCTCATTGCGCTAGTACCCCGATTTTTGAGCGGGTGGAGAGTGGATCTTGAAGGCTCCATTCTCATCGGGTAAATTGTCAGGTTGCCTGAAGCTACTCCCTGACCTAGGGTCCACGTACCCCGTCGTGCCCTGGTCCCAGCCCAGTGATGGTACAAGACCGCTGGCTGTCCTCCTCGAAAGTTCCGTGCCCCTTGTCATGATCCCCTGCGACTGGGGGGTCCAGCTCCTACCAGGCCCAGACCACCGTCTGCTACCTAGTTGCTTCCAAGGAGCCCTGCTCCTGACCTCCTCTCTCCCTCACTTCACTTCCTCTCACTCTATTACTGACTCAACACTCCTGACACTCCTGACCTCCCCTTAAACCAACCCCCAAAGTGGGCGACCCTATTCCACTCAGGCCGTCCACTGGTGTGTCTGTTGGATGTGGTGCAGAGCGTACCTAGGATTTTAATAGCTGTTGTTGGCAACACCATGTAGTTGGGGACCCATAACCAAGGAGGAGGTGGATATTGCACAGAAGGGCAGATTGCACAATACCCTGTGACGACCTGATAGTCCAGGGTATCACACATTCACCAGGCCAGAAAAGGTTTCTTCTCCAGAAAGAAGTCCTTGATGGCTGTAGGAATGGCTGGTGGAAGAGGTGGGGCAGATGGTGGTTGCTTGAGTGATTTCTTCATGGGCCCTGAAAGGCCAATGGCACCGGCTTCCAGGGTAGTCATAACAGAGGCTTCAGGAACCAGACATCTTTAAAGCAATTCCATCCCCAATGGAGCACCTCTCTCGATTTCTAGTCCAGGGCAGGCATGGGGGCATGGAGACAAGGCGCACCTATGAGAAGTGGACAGGACAAGAATGGAAGCTCCAGGAAAGAGATCTTCTAGGAATTTGAAGCTCCCTCTTGAAGTTCCACCTCCTCAGAAACTAAGCGTATTGGTTTTATTCTGAGTGTTCCATCCACTGCAGACACCGTCAAGGTACTTTGGAGGCATCGGATAGGGATCTGGTATGAATCCCCCACAGTCTGTTGAATGAAGCTCCCAGCAGATCCGGAATCTAGGTTGGCCATCTAAGAAAAGAAAATACCTTTATGCAAAAAGCACTTGGACAGGGCCAACGAGGATTTGTTCTCACCATGGGTGACTCCTCCTAGTTACCCTAGGCAAGAGGGTCCCGGCCTCATGGGAAAGGCATGGATGAAGCGTTCTGCACCTTTGCAGAAGAAACACAGACCTATGGCTTGACAATGGTCTTGGCTTTGTTTAGACATCTTGATCTGGTCAACCTGCATGGGTTCAGGAGCAGCAGTGGCAACTGAAAAATGGGACACTAGCGGCTTCTGAAGGGATGGAGCCAGATGTATAGGACTCCATTTTCCATTTCATCTCCAAGGATCGCTCCTGGAACCTAAAGTCAACCCAGGTAGCCATGGAAATCAGGTCATACAGGGTAGTGGGAATTACAGTTACAGTTCATCCTTAATTCTCCAGGATAAGCCATCTAAAAAGGTGGCCACTAGCGTCTGATCATTCCAGCTTAGTTCTAAGAAGAAGGTGAGGAACTGAACCACATATTAGTTAACAGTGTGTACACCTTCATGTAACTGCAAGAGGGAGGACGCAGCTGTGGTGACACAACCCTGTTCATTGAAAATGGAAGGCTTCCAGAAAGCTAAGGACATCAGACATGACCGGATCTCTTCTCTCTCTCTCACAGAAGATTGATGCAATCAAGAGCCTCCTCACCATGGTGCGACATCATAAAAGCCACTTTGGCTCTCTCCAATGTGAACCAATGTGGCAAAAGTTCAAAGTGCAAGGAGCACTGATTAATAAACCCACAACATTGCTTAGGATCACCATCAAAATGGGGTGTAGCAGACAAATAAGTCAAGGATTCTGTTGGTGTCTGAGCTGTGGGCTGGTGTTGACAGTCTGCAAAAAATACAATATTTGATCTTGCTGTTCCCACATCCAAGAAAGCGCTGGCAGCAAAAGGGCTTCGAAGTCAGCGGAGTCCATGGCCTGCACAAACTGTAATGCTAACTGCTTGTGTTTAGGCTGCAAGCAGAAGTGGACCCACTGGATCACAGGGCGGACCAGAGCTTATCCTTTAGTAAGAGGGGCCTAACTAAGCATCTGCTGTGAGGAGGATGCCAAGTGCCACTCCCAGGGCAATGACCAAGCCAGGTACAGGCAGGATGGCTGAGGCAGACAGGAAGGTGGGTATGGACAGGTATGATGGGCATGGCAGGGACAGATATGCATAGTAAGGTTGACTAAGGAATAGGTATGGGCCAGAAGCACGGGACCTGACAACTAATTAGCAGATTGGAAGACTGACTAATTAAAAGCATTGCACAGACACCTCCCCTAGTGGGAGGATGACTTAAATACCTAGCACCTCTCAGCCAAAGGCCCCAGGAGGAGGAAGGAGAAGAGAAACATGTGGAATGTCACAGGGCAGCGGGGGAGGATGCAACCCAGCATTCCTGCTGGAGAGAGGCCGGGTAGAGCAGGGACGCAAGCGCTACAAACTGTTTCATTGAAGTGCTTACTGTTGGACCTCTTTAAGTCGCAATCACAATAAATTTTCCTCTATTAATAATATTTAATTTGTGGCTTCTTACAAATATCTTATAGGGCTACTAACATTAGATTTTTATATAACTACACTATAGCTAGGGACATTAGCAGACAGACAACTTTTTTTTACTTTATAGATGTTTCCAGTAGATTCAAGTGGTATCATTTAATCTATTTCCTATATTTTAACATTACAACAGATAGCATATATACAGTACAGAACAAACCAAAAGTTTGAACACACCTTCTCATTCAAAGAGTTTTCTTTATTTTCATGACTCTGAAAATTGTAGATTCACATTAAAGGCATCAAAACTATGAATTAACACATGTGGAATAAAATACTTAACAAAAAAGTGTGAAACAACTGAAAATATGTCTTATATTATAGGTTCTTCAAAGTAGTCACATTTTGCTTTCATTACTGCTTCGCACACTCTTAGCATTCTCTTGATAATCTTCAAGAAGTAGTCGCTGGAAATGGTTTTCACTTCACAGGTATGCCCTGTCAGGTTTAATAAGTGGGATTTCTTGCCTTATAAATAGGGTTGGGACCATCAGTTGCGTTGAGCAGAAGTCTGGAGGATACACAGCTGATAGCCCTACTGAATATACCGTTAAAATTTGTATTATGGCAAGAAAAAAGCAGCTAAGTAAAGAAAAACGAGTGGCCATCATTACTTTAAGAAATTAAGGTTGGTCAGTCCGAAAAATTGGGAAAACTTTGAAAGTGTCCCCACGTGTAGTGGCAAAAGCCATCAAATGCTACAAAGAAACTGGCTCACATGAGGACCGCCCCAGGAAAGGTGGACCAAGAGTCACCTCTGTTGCAG
Source organism: Anomaloglossus baeobatrachus (assembly GCF_048569485.1). NCBI lineage: Eukaryota > Metazoa > Chordata > Amphibia > Anura > Aromobatidae > Anomaloglossus > Anomaloglossus baeobatrachus. The sequence goes on from NC_134354.1 coordinate 200,109,438, forward strand.
AGGATAAGATTATCCGAGCCACCAGCCTCAGAAATCGCAGGTTAACAGCAGCTCAGATTAAAGACCAGGTCAATGCCACACAGAGTTCTAGCAGCAGACACATCTCTAGAACAACTGTTAAGAGGAGACTTTGTGCAGCAGGCCTTCATGGTAAAATAGCTGCTAGGAAACCACTGCTAAGGACAGGCAACAAGCAGAAGAGACTTGTTTGGGCTAAAGAACACAAGAAATGGGACATTAGGCCAGTGGAAATCTGTGCTTTGGTCTGATGAGTCCAAATTTGAGATCTTTGGATCCAACCACCGTGTCTTTGTGTGATGCAGGAAAGGTGAACGGATGGACTCTACATGCCTGGTTCCCACCGTGAAGCATGGAAGAGGAGGTGTAATAGTGTGGAGTGTGTTTTGCTAGTGACACTGATGGGGATTTATTCAAAATTGAAGGCATACTGAACCAGCATGGTTACCACAGCATCTTGCAGCGACATTCTATTCCATCCGGTTTGCGTTTAGTTGGACCATCATTTATTTTTCAAAAGGACAATGACCCCAAACACAACTCCAGGCTGTGTAAGGGCTATTTGACTAAGAAGGAGAGTGATGGGGTGCTACGCCAGATGACCTGGCCTCCACAGTCACCAGACCTGAACCCAATCGAGATGGTTTGGTGTGAGCTGGACCGCAGAGTAAAGCTAAAAGGGCCAACAAGTGCTAAGCTTCTCTGGGAACTCCTTCAAGCCTGTTGGAAGACTATTTCTGGTGACTACCTCTTGAAGCTCATCAAGAGAATGCCAAGAGTGTGCAAAGCAGTAATCAAAGCAAAAGGTGGCTACTTTGAATAACCTAGTATATAAGACATATTTTCAGTTGTTTCATACTTTTTTGTTAAGTATTTCATTCCACATGTGTTAATTCATAGCTTTGATGCCTTCAATGTGAATCTACAATTTTCAGAGTCATGAAAATAAAGAAAACTCTTTGAATAAGAAGGTATGTCCAAACTTTTGGTCTGTACTGTATATATATATATATATATAATTAGTAGAGTTTATGCTAATTAGTTTGCACATCGACATCCACAACTCTTCATCTAATTAGCTAGCTTGTCACAACGTCACATGTGCATTATGCTGCAGCTATGAAGTTGTCCAGGTTGTCTAATCAAAAGAAAAATCGAAAATGCTGGCAGGGAAAAACCCTCCTTCTTTTGTGTACTGACCACTGACCATGCTTTCTTCATGAGATTCAGAAATCATGTAATCTCTTTTGGTGTAGGAGAAGAACATGAGCTGCTGGCTTCTAAGAAACCAAGTTAGTTCTGCTGTGCAAAGAACAGATTAATAATCTCCTGTAACTGTGGCTAATATACTAGCTCAAGTTACAGCTGAAATCAGAAATAAAATAAATGTATTCATGTGTTCAAATGCCCCCAATGGTTTTACAATACTTTACGGAGGCACAGTATGTAAACTAAATGTAAAAAATAAAAAAAAAGCATGATAAAAAATAAATAAATTAAAAAAGACACATTCAATATGAATTGCTGTTTCTAGGTTAATTAGAAAAAAAATTGTTATGCGCACTAAAATGCAAAAAAAGATAAATAATGTAAAATAAAGTCTTAAAACTACTACACTTGACCCACCTGGTTCTTATACAGACTAGAGGTCCCAGCTGCGCTGTTTTTAAAGTCCCCTGCGTAGACTGAAACAATCCTAACTAGATGACTCAGATGACCATTTGGACCTTTTCTTCCTAACTAAGCAGTCATCGAGGGTTGCACCTACCTTCTTAAAAATCCTGGGAACGGTGCAGAGTAAAATAAGATAAACCAAAAGTTATAATCTGCCAGTAAAAACACTAGGACAATAAGGCAATTCCCAGCAGGGTCCCCTTCAAAAATTCCTTGGGAAGCTATAAATAGTTACACCCACTGGGTGATAGTGAATACTAAATTACAGTGTCCACACAGTAACAGTGTTCAGAACCAAGGCAGCAACCTAATCTGACTGTGGCTTAAGGTACCGTCACACTAAGCGACGCTCCAGTGATCCCACCAGCAACCTGACCTGGCAGGGATCGCTGGAGCATCACTACACGGGTTGCTGGTGAGCTGTCACACAGGCAGATCTCACCAGCGACCAGTGACCAGCCCCCAGCCAGCAGCGACGCGTGGAAGCATGCTACGCTTGGTAACTAAGGTAAATACAACCCGATATTTACCTTGGTTACCAGCGCACACCGCTTAGCGCTGGCTCCCTGCACACCTAGCCACAGTACACATCGGGTTAATTACCCGATGTGTACTCTGCTACGTGTGCAGGCAGCAGGGAGCCGGCTTCTGCGGATGCTGGTAACCACGGTAAACATCAGGTAACCAAGAAGCCCATACCTTGGTTATCCGATATTTACCTTCGTTACCAGCGTCCGCCGCTCTCACACTACCAGTGCCGGCTCCCTGTTCCATGAACTCCTAGCCACAGTACACATCGGGTTAATTACCCGATGTGTACTCCAGCTCCGTGTGCAGAGAGCAGGGAGCCAGCACTGACAGCGTGAGAGCGGCGGACGCTGGTAACGAAGGTAAATATCGGGTAACCAAGGTAAGGGCTTCTTGGTTACCTGATGTTTACAGCGGTTACCAGCGTCCGCAGAAGCCGGCTCCTGCTGCCTGCACATTCAGTTGTTGCTTTCTCGCTGTCACACGCAGCGATGTGTGCATCACAGCGGGAGAGCAACAACTAAAAAATGGTCCAGGACATTCAGCAACAACCAGCGACCTCACAGCAGGGGCCAGGTGCCTCAGCAGCGATGTTGCTAGCGATATTTCTTAGTGTGACGTGGCCTTTAGTAGAGAGGGCTACAGACCACAGCACAGGAGGCAGCCGTATAAAATCTGAGACAATGCAAAAATATATCCAATACATGAAAATAATTATTACTCAAAGGGAAATAATCTAAAATCTTTTTAGTGGTATTTTCTATTTACAAAAAATATGCAAAAAATATACTTGAATTTCACAGTTTTCTTTATACTTTGTTCTTAATAGCACAAAAACCCCCAAAAGGTATGTAAATTGATGTAAAAATTAAGATTAAAAATTGTTTGAAATTAATTGGTTAAGGACAATGCATGTCAAGCTTTATTGTATAAACATATACTACGTGTGTCATTGACACTTAGTTCAATGTGAATTTTTCCCCTTATATCCAGAAAAAAGCAAGAATCTTTGAGTCAAACATAAACTTGCTTTTTAGGCCATCAGAGATCAAACTGAACATGGTCTTTGTTATTTTGGCAGGGGACATTGAACAAGAGTTGAGTACCTTTGAATTAAGGTGATGCTTGATAAGGCCAATAAAAGAGACACATCATTAGAGAGAGTACAGAAGATGTCCTTTGTAGTTTCTCTGCTCTTTGTTCATGAACTAACCTTGTCTAGAACATGTATTGCATTCTGCCTGTCAGGAGCCGTCTGTGCTATATAAATGGTCAGCATTCAGTTTGTCATCAAGGGTCAAATACAGTGAGTATGGCAATATTTGATAGTTACATTATTGTTATTTTAATATGTTATATGAAAAAAGATAAGCAAAGTCTGTTTTCTTTCCACAAACTGTACTTCTCTTGTTTCACCTAATTTGCAATACTAGATACAGTTCAAAGTATAGGTAAAGTCATAGGAGATGCATGTTACTAAGTCTTGGTGCCTGAGTGAGGCTAAATGTCTATTGTGCCTCATAAGGCACCAGTATTATAACTGGTCTATGTAGGTAGACAATCCAGTAACATATTTTTCACTAGAGTTCGAGAGTTTTAGACAGACCTCTAGTTCAAGGTCAAGTCTTCAACGAGCCTCATTATACTACGACTCTAAATCTATTGGTCATGAGTTGCTTGACACAAGGAATGCGAGACTTGTAGCCCATGTCCTGGATATGTATGTGTGTGGTGGCTCTTGGAGCCCTGGTTCCAGCAGAAGTCCACTCCCTGTGAATCTGCCCCAAATTTTTGAAAGACTTTTTTTAACAATTCTATCAAGGCTCCGGTTATCCCGCTTGCTTGTGCATCTTTTTCTACCACATTTCCTTCCACTCAACTTACCATTAAATGCTTGGATACAGCACTCGGTGAACAGCCAGCTTCTTTAGCAATGACCTTTTGTGGCTTACCCTCTTTGTGGAGTGTGTCAATGACTGCCTTCTTAACATCTGACAAGTCAGCAGTCTTCCCCATGATTGTGTAGCCTACTGAACCAGACGAAGGGAGTATTTCAATTTCTTAGGAAGCTTTTGCAAGTGTTTTGTGGTAATTATTCTAATTTTCTGAGATAATGACTTTTGGGTTTTCATTGTCTGTAAACCAAAATCATCAACATTAACAGAAATAAACACTTGAAATAGATCACTCTGTGTGTAATGACTCTATATAATATATGTGTTTCCCCTATTTGTATTAAATTATTGAAATCAATTAACTTTTTGATGATATTCTAATTTATTGAGATGCATTTTTAGACGTGAGTCACACAGATTGTAATAATGGGGTAAAGCATAACTTAGGGGCACTTTGCACACTATGACATCGCAGGTGCGATGTCGGTGGGGTCAAATTGAAAGTGACGCACATCCGGCGTCGCAGGCGATATCGTAGTGTGTAAAGCCTTATTGATACGATTAACGAGCGCAAAATCGTCGTAATCGTATCATCGGTGTAGCGTCGGTCATTTCCATAATTTGGAAATGACCGATGTTACAATGTTGTTCCTTGTTCCAGCGGCATCACACATACTGTACAACGTAATAAACCAATTACAGGACAAATAGGCATCTGTTCTACCATGCTATAATTAGCTTTTCTGCAGGCTCTGCTAAGAAGAATACATCATTATCAATGTCACCTTTAAAATGCATACATATTCTAAATTCCTGCAAATGAAGTGCACTTTTAGGTAAAATACACATTATCTATTCAGCCACATGCATTTTAGATACTTACCAAGCAAAATGTGCCAAATTTCTGAGAGTTTGCTATAAACTTTAGTTTATATTTTGAAAATTGTCTAATAAAAGTTGCATGAAGTATTAACATGGGTATGTATGCCAACTATTGTAATGCCACCAGAGAAAAATAGACTAATAGCTATGGGTAAATCAACAATGAAGTCACTTGTCAAGGTCTTCAAATTAAGGAACATTTCACTGCGGATGAAGACATGGCTTGTACATAGTTTTGTCTTTTCTGCGGTAACATAAAGATATGACATGTGGAGGATAAAGAAACAAATCAGAAGAAAAGGTAACATCTTCAAAGTATGGTGCTGGAGATGGATGTTATCAATGCTATGGATGGCAAGAAGAAAAAACAAGTCAACTTTGGAACAAATCAAGACAAAACATGTCACTCGAAGCAGGGATCACCAAGCTACGACTTGCCTACTTTGGACACATACAAAGAGAGAAATCACTGGAGAAGGACATCATGATCAGAAGAATAGAAGGAAGAAGGAAACGAGGAAGACCAACAACCCATTGGCTTCGTAGAATCAAAATAGTGACAAAGACACTGGTTGATGTTTCTAGACTTGCACAAGATTGATCTTCCTACAGATCGTTTATCCATCAAGCCACCATGGGAAGAGATCGAGCCGAAAGCCATTGCAAAAAATAAAATGTTGCTTATGAGGTTTCATAAAGAAAAGGTCACAAACTTGGCTAGAGAGTTATGCCAAATAAATCATGCCACATGCACCATTTAAATAAATTTGGCAAAATTTGCTCCATTTCTTTGTCTTATAAATCTATGCTTTCTGTAACACAGTATCTACCTTTGCTCTCAATGATTTTAAAACTAAAAACTATAAAGGAATAATCTCTTCTTGCTCTAATGATTTTAGGAAACTTCATAAAGTGTAATCTCCAGTTGCAATATTGCATCACACAACCTTGTCCCTACTATAGTCTGTGGCATGGAAAAATATGGTTGAAATAAAATGCCTTCCACTTCAAATCCAGCTAACTTATGATTAAGGCACTGAAAGGAAAGCTTTGACTTGCCTGCTTTCATTGCCTTTATTCAGTTCTGTGTGACTCACCACATTCAAGGACAGAAAAATGCTTTACAAGAACAGCATGTCTAACGGAAAAGCCATAGAGCAGCAAATCAGAGCAGCACATTTTTCAATTAATACTTGTCGCACCACTCGCTGAGGATCTTACTGCACAGATCAACACATTTGTCTTGATGTCTGCCTCATAAAATATAACCACAGATTTATTTCAACAAAATGTTAATTGTATGCAAGACCAAATTCTTCAGCGGCGCAACATGGTGTATTCAGTTTTAAGTCTTTTTTTTTTTGCTTCTATCCTGACAATTGATCTATTGTTATTGTGGAATGTAAAGCTGCATTAGCCAAAGAATGGACGACAATAAGGGAGACTCAGAAGTTAATAGGTGTTATATGATATGCATTTTGGATAGGAAACTGTAAAAAAACAAAGCGCAATAGGGTCTTACCCCAACAATGGAAGGGGGTAAAAAGGAGTATCACACTCACCTCTGATGGTTGTGCCAGTCACAACCACTATATAAGCATGTAAGAATCCTGGTCCAGGCAGCAGCCCCAAGGAAAGCTGATAACAGAGAGTAATAATTACTCTCTGTTATCATGATATGCATTTTAGCATAAAGCTGTCAAAATCAACATTTTTTAATGAGGTTTTTTTAAATTCTGCATCTACAGTATGTGTTCTTCTGTATTATACATTTTACAATTATACTGTACGTGTGGTACTTCCAAAATAGTCCTATAGATGGTAACTACCCAGTATATAATGTTTAATTCCTAGATGCCAAACAAAGCATATACTGCTAAGGTCACCCAATATTATCCTCAATATTCAAAGGTACAGGAATGAATAGTGATTGAAGAAATAATCAACAAAGAATTCATTATTATCAATACCCATGACAATCATATCACTTATATGTTTCCAGTGCTTCATTGACTCTTAAAAGGGTATTCTAGCCTAAATAAGTTACCACCTACCCATTTAGGATCAACATGGGATAATAGAAATAAATTATAAGTGTATAAGAACCAAATGTAAAAGCCGACCACTTTCGGTATATGTAGCTCCCAGAGAAGGGGGTTACTCGGTCTCGGACGATAACAAATGGGAATGTCACTCTGGTGGCCGGTGCCTGGTCCTGTGCTCTGGGCCCCTTTTGTTAATGGGGGTATTTACAGGTGAGATAAGAGTTTTTGTCATGTGACACCACCTGCGGGTTGCGGTTAATCATGGAGAATCACCGCTGCTCAATGTGGGTACTCCCAGGGCTGGTTGTACTGGCAGCTGTGATGGTAGGCCCTCCGCAGGTAGGGCTGTACCTGGGAAATATAGCAGGGTGTGATGGTGGAATATTGTGGATTGTATACCATTTTGTGTGGGTTAATGTTTTGGCGTGGTTCACATGTTTCTTATTTGTACTGCTTCTGTGTACATTGTCCCATTTGCAGGTTTAATTCCTCCCCTGCTGGCCTTTTGTTCCTAAGTCGTGGGAGGGGGCGTGGGATCCACTTACCATCTTTGCTTACCTAAGGGGATGAGTCAGTCTGCTTAGAGAACTTGAAGATGAAGGATTGAACCTCTGGGAGAAGCTGTGGCTTCTCAGAGAGAAACTGGACATTTTATTTATCGCTTATTGGATTATATTCATATTTTTGGACTAATTTTCCCTCTTTTTTGTGGATTATGTTATGAACCATTTGATTTGCTTGGAATATATGCTTATTGCATTGAACAGCCATCGATCGCTCTGTTGATCGTGTGATATGGGAGAAAGACCCCGTGACAACTGGTGGCAGCAGTGGGATCAACAGAGCGCAGCCTAATGGAGATCCACCAACAGAGTGAGTACAGAAACTCGACTGCTTCCAGTCTAAAGGAAAGAGCCAAAGATCTCGGCCTGAGATACCAGGGACTGAGTAAAGAAGCCTTAATTGATTTACTTGTGGGTGAGAGCCAGTCCACTTCCTCCCAGATGTCTCACGGACAAACACTGGTGATGGGGATCCCTGCCCAAAAAAAGCCAGTGGGTAGTGTGGTTCAAAGAAGAGATGGCAGCTCTTGGCCCTGGTGTATCTGTACCACCCCGCGGGCTCGGCTGCGACCGCCGAGCCGCTCGGGTCCGTGCTCGTACTGCGGGTGGTGGCTTGAGCCTTTCACGGACCCGGGGGTCACGTCGCTCTGCAAGGGGGTTGGCGCTACACGCGGGGATTTGGGTGTTTGGTTTGAAATGATAGTTCGTGACGCCACTCACAGGCTGTGGTGATTGTGGACACCACCGTTGCGGTGAAGGTGTGGGGACCCCCGGGAGTGATGTAGTAGCACAGCTAGGTGTTGACCCCTCCGTGGGTAGGGGATGTTGGTCCCGGGGTCCAGCGGGCCGGGGCCCGAGTGCAGGGTGTAGTGTTGTGGTGCAGCGCGGCGCGGTGCCGGATGGCACTGGTGTACTCACTCTGATACAAGACACTGGAGTCACTGGTAAACCAAACGGAGTGATGAATGGAGCCCGCAGCCGGCTGCAGCTTTTCCCAGATTAGGTTGGTGGTGTCCGCCGTTCTCCTGCACCTCTGTGTGTGAATCTTGACTCCTGTGCCTAGACACCGGTAGTCCGCTCCCCGACGTGTATCTGTCGTAGGAGCCCGTTTGCCCACAGACGCTGGCCCTTTGGATCTCTTGCCCTTGGCGGTGGCACTTATCCGGAATGGTTGGGCTGTTGCCTTCAATCGGGACTTAGGTGGCAATGAACCCCTGAAGTCCAGACCGCAATCAGTTAATTTGACTATGGTGGTGGCTTCTAGCCTAGTTCGGAGTCTGAGTACCCTGCCTGGAGCTCCGGTATCCAGTTGGCTCCCTGGTTCGGTTCCGGCGGGCCACTACCCTGTCCCGGTCCCTTACTGTTCCACCGGTCTTTTTCCCTGTCTCCTGCAGGCGGCCACTACCGTCTGCCTCCTTGCCAGTGGCGACTGGGCTACGACCCAGCTACCGGTAGTCTTTGGGTAGCCTGGACACAGGACTGCCCGTGAACTGGTGTGGACATCAAATCTGGAGGGTGATGACAAGGCTTTTAAGTTTGACTATTGTAACCTAACTAGGAAGGGGTGTGTGTAGTGTTGTTGTGTCTACCTGGGACGACCTGGATAGTCCAGGGTGTCACATTCCCCCAAGGTTTAATGCAGACCGTCCGCGAGCTGCCCGTCCATCACCGGTTTATTTTTGTCGTAAAACTGCAAAAGATAATAAACACATGTACATTTATAATAACATATTTACATTTTCAAGAATATGTGGATTTTTCTTTTTCTTCCCTTGAGGGAGGCACATTACTTTTAACGTTGCAAACATTTTTAATAACAACAAGGCTTTTAAGTTTGACTGTTGTTACCTAACTGGGAAGGGGGGGGTGTGTAGTGTTGTTGAGTCTACCTGGGACGACCTGGATAGTCAAGGGCATCACATATCTCAGGAGTATAAGGACCAGGCTGCTCGCCGAGCACAGAGGAGACAAGAAGCAATGGAGTCCGACAGACTGAGTAATGTGAGTTGGAGTGTAATCCCAGCGATCCAGGAGCCTGTACGGATTATCCGTGCGGACTTCAAGCCATTTGATGAGGCTTCCGGAGATGTGGAAGGGTTCTTCAAGGACTTTGAGCAGCAGTGAGTCATAATGGAGGTTCCCCCACTCTGGCTGGGTGCGTTTGTTAGTAGGACTCCTGAACGGAAGCCTGGCAGAGGCTTATCGCACCATTGACTCACAGCAGAAGCGGGATTACAACATTGTAAAGCGGACTATCCTGGATTACCATGCCATCACCCCAGACTCACATAGGGCACAGTTCCGAGACCTCCCATGCACCACAGGGGGATCGTTTAGGATGTATGCTGATAAGATTTCCCAGGCATGTCGGAGATGGCTGGAAGCGGAAGACGCCTTCACTGTGGAAGACGTTATACAGCTATTTCTTATAGAAGAATTTCTGTACAAGTGTCCCTCAGAAATACGGGAATGGGTCAGAGACCGCACACCGTGCACCTTGGATGGAGCTGCAGCCCTGGCTGATGAGGCCCTTACTATCCGACCGCAATGGAGGGGGCTTCTGGACAATAAACCACAGCCTGCTCCTTCTCCCTGGCCCTCTCCAGTTATTTCTGCCCCTCCAACCAGCCACAGGCCGATGACAACCATGGCTCACAATCCTGGGCCCCAACAGTTCCGACCATGCCCTGGGGGGATCACAGAGAGGAGATGTTATGGGTGCGGACAATCTGGGCACCTGTGATCCAGTTGTGCCACAAGCAATCGGAGGGAGCTCCACACACCTCCATCTCGTCCAGTACATTTTGTGCATTCCATCCCGCCGAGGAAGAGTTACCACCACCTCCACCGGAGTGTACCACTGACCCCTGCACCATAGATGCCCCTGTTGGAGTGTATGGCCTCCGGCCTCTGTCACCAGGTTCTCCTACTGCCTTCTCCAGAATGCACATTGGAAGGAGCATGACGCAGAGGAGATGTTATTGATGTGGACAGCCTGGGCATTTACAAAAGACTTGCCCTGTTGGTCGATTGAGGAATGACCTTGCATCAAATCGACCTGTTCATTCTCTTCAGCCGAACACAATGGGGGAAAAGGAGTCACCCCTTCAAGTTGACTTGCCCAATGACTTAGACACTCGGGGTCGACAACTAGGGGTTTATGGGGTGCGAGCCACAGCCCCGAGTTCCTCTTACCATCAAAGTAAGCACTTACAGGAGGTTGTGCTGGATGGACAGAGAGTCATTGGATTTTGTGACTCCGGGGCATTTCTCACAATAGCTGATCCCCGAGTTGTTCGGCCAGAGGTGATACATCATGGACCAGGGATTGTTATTGAATTGGCTGGAGGACAAAGGAGGAATATCCCAAAGGCGACTGTAGATCTGGACTTTGGCTTTGGGATCAAGCAATGTGTGGTTGGGGTGATGAGCGGCCTGCCTGCAGATATTCTCCTTGGAAATGATATGGGAGATCTACAATGTCGATTTGTGGGTGCAGGAAACACAGTTTGAGTGAAGGAGGACACAAATGGAAACTTGTCCTTCCAACCCTATCGCTGTACAAGGGACTATCTACAGCTTCTCCATCCAATACAAACGTGGAAGTCAACACCAGAATGCTGATGGACTGTCTCGGCAAGAAGAACCATAGACTCTCCACAGCTGAGCAACATGGACTTAAGTGAGATGGCCAGAGGTCTATGTAGACCTCATGGCATACTCACTTATTCAGAAGGAGGGAGAGGTTGTGATGGTGGAATATTGTGGATTGTATACCATTTTGTGTGGGTTAATGTTTGGGCGTGGTTCACTGTCTTATTTGTACTGCTTCTGTGTACATTGTCCCATTTCAAGTTTAATTCCTCCCCTGCTAGCCTTTTTTTTCCTAAGTCGTGGGAGGGGGCGTGGGATCCACCTAACTTCTTTGCTTACCTGAGGGGATGAGTCAGTCTGCTTAGAGAACTTGAAAACAAAGGATTGAACCTCTGAGTGAAGCTGTGGCTTCTCAGAGAGAAACTGAACATTTTATTTATTGCTTATTGGATTATATTCATATTTTTGGACTAATTTTTCCCTCTGTTTTGTGGATTATGTTATGAACTATTTGATTTGCTTGGAATAAATGCTTATTGGATTGAACAACCATAGCTGGCTCTGTTGATCATGTGATATGGGAGAAGGACCCTGTGACACAAGGCAATAATGGAGACCACACCAGGCTTTCTTTAACAGTCTCTACTCTCTGTGGACCCAGGGCTTCCTGGTTCAGGTCCACGGAGGACCAGTGCCAATGATTGCCAACTCTGCTGTGGTAGCAATCAGAGTAATGGTAGTTGGGTTTGATGTCAGCTATGTTTTGTCCTCTGGCATCAAGCCCTGAGGTTAGTAATGGAGAGCCTTCTATCAGACACCCGCATTGCTAACCCAGTAAGTAAAAAGAAAAAAAACACACATAAAAATACTTTACTGAAATGAAACGCTTTCCAACGTAGTCCAGGGATTCTGACGTAGTTCATAAATGGAAACCTGAAAGACATAAAAAGAGAGGAACAATAACAAGACACTGTGCCTTGTTCAGCAATTTTATAGAAAGTAAAGTTCCCAGGTTCCACAAAGTCCAGTTTTTCCCACAACGTTCCACAAACACATGGATCAAAGGCCATAGAGTATCAGAACTTGGCTCCATAGACTTCGAGCAGTAGTCACTCCCTACACATGCTGCTCTCCATGCAACTTTGATGAGCAATGAAAATTCAATGATAAATAAGTACACAAATAAAAATGGAGAGATGCAGCATACAATAAATTAACTACAGATGTGTTCAAAATAATAGCAATGTATACAAAAACATGAGTTAAGCTTAAAATGTTTATAATAGTTTTTATTTCCATGCATTGGGAACATTGCACACTGTTTTCTAAATCAAAGCATGCAGAGAAATGTATATAATTTTTAACAACTTTACAGAAAGTATAAAAAAATGAACATTGGGCTGTTCAAAAAATAGCAGTGTAAATGTTCAAAATCTATCCTCTTTTTATTTAGGAACTAGCATTCCTGTGAATCACTAACTTAATATTTAGTCGTAAAACCACAGGTTATTTTTAGAACTGCTTCATATCTTTGTTGCATAGAGTCAACAAATGTCTGGCACCGGTCAACTCTTATTCCAGCCCAGGATGCTTTGACTACATCCTTTGCTGGCTTTGCCTTAGAAATTGCATTTTTTATGTCACCCCAAAAGTGTTTTATTGGATTAAGGTCTGGGGAATGCACTGGCCACTCCATAACCTCAATTTTTGGGACTGGAATCAAGATTTTGCTCGCTTACTGGTGTGTTTAGGGTCAATGTTTTGTTGAAACATCCAATTCAAGGGCATTTCCTCTTCAGCATAAGGCAACATGACCTCTTCAAGCATTTTGATATATGCAAACTGGTCCATGATCCCTGGTATACGGTAAATAGGCCTGGCACCATTGTAAGAAAAACATGCCCACATTTTGATGCCTGCACCACCTTGCTTCATGGTCTTCAGAGTGTACTGTGGCTTGAAGTAAGAGTTTGGGGGTTGTCTGATGAACTGTCTATGATCCTTGGATCCGATAAGAACAATTTTGCTTTCATTGGTCCACAAAATGTTTCTCCATTTTTCTTTAGGTGAATTGATATGTTATTTTACAAATTGTAACCACTTCAGTATATGTCTTTTTTTAACAGTGGGACTTTGTGGGGACTTCTTGCTAATAGATTAGCTTCACACAGGCGTCTTCTGTCACAGTACTCACAGGTAAGTTGAGACTGTCTTTGATTATCCTGGAGCTGATCATTGGATAAGCCTTGCCATTCTAGCTATTCTTCTATCCATTTGAATGGTTGTCTTCTGTTTTCTTCCACATCTCACTGTTTTTCCTTTCCATTTTAAAGCATTGGAGATCAATTTAGCTGAACAGGCCATCATCGTCTTCAATTCTTTATATGTTTTACTATCTCCAATCAACTGTTTAATCAAAGTACACTTTTCTTCTGCACAATGTGTCAAACGACCCATATTTCTCAGGCCTTCAAGGAGAAATGCATGTACATCATGTGCCGGATTCACCCATAAATAAGGGCCACCTGATTCACACCTATTTCTTCACAGAACGATTGACCACACTCATTTAACTCCACACTGCTATTATTTTGAACACCCCCCTTCAATTAATTATTCAGATATACAGACTCAAAGATCTGTAGATCATGAATGCCTATTCTGGTAGTTTTCTTAGTTTTCTAGGAATCTACTCCACCAACTGGTAAATTGTTTGTGGTAATTTAATTTACACCAAAATTAGTGAATAATCGGGTTGGTCATATAGGACTGCTATTATTTTCAATACTACTGTATGTAATAAAATTAGAATTAAAACAAGATGTTAGATACTTGAAAATGGACACACATAAAATTGTACAGAACAATATTCCATTAATAAGAGATTTAATGTCTCTATGCTGTGGTGTTCCAGTCCAGTCCTGAAATGAATAGAGTAGACAGTAGTACTAGAAATAATATTTGAAACTGCGCTTACTGATTTCATCCTTATTACTGACACATGGAGATTAATGATGAGTGAGCACTAAAATGCTCAAGTGTTCGTTACTCGAATAGAACAGGTTAGAAGCTCAGATGGGCTCCACTTGAGTATAATGGCATTTCTGAAAGTATTTTTCCAACCAATCTCACTAGCTAAAAGTCTGAACCACATAATACCCACCTGGAGCCTTCTTCCTCCCACCATGGCGAGTGCCAGGAGACAAGTGATCCCACACTTGGACACTTCGGGGAGCTCTTTACATTTCCTTTTATTGTTTCTGGCCTCCCATACTGCACATTTCAAGAGGGACATCAAGAGATCTTGTGTAGGGAAGCACAAATATTTGAGCACCTATGGATGGCAATTAGTGTCTCAAGTGATCTATGATGATGGAGCACAGCTGTCAACAAATGATGTTGTTAAGTTAATGTGAGGGAAACCCTGGGATATGAAGATGAATTATGACTTCCAGTCATAATCGCTCTCATCACTCCCTGGCAGTGCCCCCTCCCTTCTTGTTCTCAATGTCCACCATCTGGGAAGGTGTCACATCCCAGCAACACATCCCATGGCCATCTCCTGTGATATGGAGATTAGGTGATGTGGGAACAATGGACACAGGATGACTCCCTGCCGTGACCCTGTGGTAGGGGCTGCTATCTAGTTAGCAAGCTTGGAAGTATCCAGACAGGACGACTCCAGTAAAAAATGGTTCATATCTCGCAAGCCATATTTCCGATAAATATGGCAACCATAAAAATGGTGCCTCCGCATGCGGACGTTGCTGGCACACCCTTTTTATGGGAGCAGGACCTGGGGAAATACCCCAGGCGTGATATCAGCCAATGGGGAACTAGTAGACAAGTCATGAGTCCTCTCGTTCTGTAGCTAAATTCATAGCTGTCACAATGAGAGCGTTGGCGTCCGCCTACGACGCTCCCAGGCCAAGTTATGGCCATATTCCATGTTGTGGATTTTGTCCATAACTCCAGCCAGGGGTGGAGCAGTGCTCCCTCTGAGGTCACTAAGGTAGGAGGGGACCTGGATTTGCCCAGGTTGATAACCCTACTTCGGCCATTTTCCAGTGTTCTTTTGCTCGGGGGCCTGGTTGGGAAAGACCTGTGAGGGAGTTCCTGGAAACCTGGTCTACAGCGCCCCCCTGTGGCCAGACGCACAAGGTAACTGCTGGAACTGTGTATGCCTGTTTGTAAACCATGCTTTGATTGTAACTGTACTCTGACATATGTATATTCTGTAGATTCCCTATTGTATATATTGTAGTTTCTAGTGTGGCTTTAGGCCGATTAAATTATATAATTAATCTTGGGCTGTTCTGTTATCTCGATCTTGAATCCCACGTCTGTGTGTTCGGCTAATAGTTACCGTGAAGCGGTTGGTGGCAGCGAGTTGTGCCAAGGATTATTGTGGGGAGGCCAGTGAGATTCGGGGAGATTTTATATATTCCGCCCGCGGAGGTCGGGGGAATATATACCCTACTCTCACCGGGGACCCTTCAATAATCGGCATAAGTAGTATAGCGGCCTCCTTGCTTACTGTCGGGCAATTCCATAATTGGCCTGACTATAAGAGGGGCGCTAGAGAGCGCGTCACGTGCTCTGTCTGTCGGTCGGGAGGTATAAAGGAGGGGTGACCCCCCACTTGTTACCCCCCGATTGTGACGTACTGGTAGCCAGCGCGGGGGATTTTTGAGTGACCCCCCCGGTGGTTCGTGACATATTGGTGGCATAGCGGTGGGATCGAGATAATAGTGTGTGTGAGTGTGAGACCCATACTCCCAGACACTAAAGACTGCCTGCAGCAGCTGTGGCTGCTGGGGTCTTCAGACTAGCTCAACACTAGAGTGTCAGAGTGCAGATACTGTAAGGTGTGTGGAGGCATCAGGTGTCAGTTCTGTGTCAGTGACCAAAAGTCTGCAAGAATGGCTGATGGCACCAGGAGCAGAGCTAGGCAACTGGCCAATGCTAAAGCAGGAGCCGAAGAGAGGGAGGACGGTGCTGTGGACAGTAATGAGGAGGTTGCCCACGAGTCCTCCAGGAGCTCGACGCCAGAAAACCGTTCTGCAGAGGACAGCGCACAACCTGGCAATTATGGACAAGATGAGGAGCAGCTCACCCAAGGGTCCTCAACGAGCCAGATGCCAGCCCTCCGCTCTGCAATGGACAGTGAATCACCTGGCTCTGCAGCGTGCCGCAGATCACCACTTGCCAATCCCTCCGGCCTGAGAGGTGCAGAGGCCCTCCTTCAAGCTGCCTTGGCCAGGCTTATGGCTGGAGACCGGGATACCTACGAGATACTCATGGCCGAGCGTGGGCGACAGGCAGCGCGTGACGCTGAGGCTGCGGAGCGGCAAGCAGCGCGTGACGCTGAGGCTGCGGAACGGCAAGCAGCGCGTCAGGCTGCGGAGCGGCAGGCAGCGCGTGAAGAGCGAGAGCGAGAGCGACAGGCAGACCGTGACTACCAGCTGCAGCTAGCTCAGCTCCGGCCCTCATCAGCCACATGTGACCTTCAAAACACCAAACTTCCAAAGGTCCGTGTTGAGGACTTCCCAGTGCTGGAGAAGGATGGAGACTTGGACTCTTTCCTGACTGCTTTTGAACGGACTTGCTTGCAGCACCATCTGGACAAGGATCAGTGGGCCAAATACCTGACCCCCCGTCTAAGGGGTAAGGCCCTGGATATCCTTGGGGACTTGCCTGCTGAGGCAGATCAGGGCTACGACACCATCAAGCGGGCCCTGATCCAACAGTACAACCTCACTCCAGAGTCCTACCGCAAGAAGTTCCGGACCCTGCAAAAGGGACCAAAGGACTCCTGGGCTGACCACCGGCGGGCACTTGCCCGAGCTGCCGACCACTGGACCCAAGGCCTGCAGCTTTCCACCGGACCAGAGATCCTGGACTTGTTCATCACGGAGCAACTCTTGTGGAACTGCCCTGAGGATCTCCGCCAGTTCATCCGAGACCAGAAGCCAAAGGGGTCCACGGCTACAGCTGCCCTGGCCGATGACTACACCAACAATCGGGCTCCTGAGGCCAGGAGAGCAGCCACCAGCAGCACCTGGAGAGGGGGTAAGATGAACTCTGCGACTGCCCCACCTGCCCCTAGACTGCAGGGGGTGTCCCCCTCAACTCCCCTCTCCAGGCCCGTGGCAGAACCAAGACGGTGCCACCAGTGCAACTTACCTGGACACTTCAAGGCCATGTGCCCTCAGCGTCCCAAGGCCCCGGCTCCGTCCCCGTCCCAAGGGCCGCCCAAGGTGTATTGTGTGGGTGGGGGTGGTGGTAGGTCCCTGGACAGCTTCCAACCTGTCACCGTCGGCCGGTCTGTGACCATAGGACTGCGAGACAGCGCCTCGGAGGTGACTCTGGTGCGGCCTGACATGGTGTCCCCCCAAGACTTGATCCCGGGAAAAACCCTCGCTGTCTCCGGGATTGGAGGCATTGACCCGGCGCTGCCTGTTGCTGACATTTATGTGGACTGGGGCGCAGGGCGAGGGGTGAGGGAGGTGGGGGTAACTGATCGGATCCCTGCAAACGTGCTACTTGGGACAGATTTGGGGCAGATAACCTCCCAGTTTGGGCCCCCCCAAGGGCTGAACCTTCAGCCCGTACTGACATGACTCCTAACAATGTTAATGTGTTATCTATGAATGATGTAAGGGAGGAGGGAGTGAACTCTGATATTTCTGCTTGCATAGACACCATAGACACACACTCAGCTGCAGCTGTGACAGGGGAGGGGGTCAGAGAAAGGTGTGACAATGCCTCTACAAGTAACCAGCCAGTGAGCTGGGATCTGTTGCCCTCTGCAGGGATAAGCAGAGAGCAGGGTGCTGCAGGGGGAGGACCAGTGTGTGGGGTGGGGGCTACCACAGCAAATGTGGGGTCCCCAGAGATTTCACAGCGGGGTTCTGTTGCTGCAGGAGGGGAACAGGCAGGTGAGATTGGGGCCGGTCCAGGAGCGGAAGTGCTCCCAGGTAAGATCTCGGTGCATGGTTCCCCCACAACCGGGGTGTCAGGAAGCCAGGTAGGTCTGCCTGAACCGGCGACTTGGTCAGGAACGGAGGAGGAGCAGGCACGACCCACGGTCGCAGCGGCTGTGGCCGCTGTCACCCGCAGTGGGAGTGCTGGAAGCCAAGGGGCCTCCCGGAGGTCCGATAGCTCTTCCCCTTCTGACCAAGTGGCAGCCGAGTCAGGTGGAGGCCAGGACACAGGTCCCGGGGTACTGACTGAAGATGTGACAGTCTCGTCGATTCTGGCCACATCTAGTCAGGGGTTTCAGGCAGCGTTAGAAGCTGACGACAGCCTGAAAGCTCTTAAGGAGCAGGCGGCACAGCCTCCCTCGGACTCGGACCCGGAGCGAGTGGTCTGGGACCAAGGACGGCTGTACCGGGCCACGGTCCAGCAGGGTTCACCGGAGGCGTGGCCCAGGGACCGACAGTTGGTGGTACCCTATCCGTTCCGGACGGAGTTGTTGCGGATCGCACATGAGATTCCGATGGCCGGACACCTAGGGATCGCTAAGACCAAGGCCAGGTTAAACCAGCATTTCTACTGGCCAAAAATGGTGGCCGATGTGGCTGCCTACTGCCGTTCGTGTGAAACCTGTCAGAGAGTGGGGAAGGCGGGGCCACACCCCAAAGCCCCACTAGTATCTCTGCCAATCATCGATGAGCCTTTCAGGAGGGTGGCTGTGGATCTGGTCGGCCCGCTGGCCATCCCCAGCAGCTCCGGGAAACGCTTCATACTGACGGTAGTGGACTATGCCACCCGGTACCCAGAAGCAGTGGCCTTGTCGTCCATTCGGGCTGACAAGGTGGCCACCGCATTGCTGGAGATTTTCTCCCGAGTGGGTTTTCCCCAGGAAATGCTCACTGACCGGGGGACCCAATTCATGTCCCAGCTGATGGAGGCCCTCTGTAAGCAAGTCCAGGTGCGACATCTGGTGGCCAGCCCGTACCATCCACAGACTAATGGCCTGTGCGAGCGGTTTAATGGCACCTTAAAGCAGATGCTTAAGATGTTGGTCGACTCCCATGGGCGTGACTGGGAGCGGTATCTCCCACACCTGTTATTTGCTTACCGGGAGGTTCCACAGGCCTCAACAGGATTCTCACCGTTTGAGCTCCTGTACGGGCGACGTGTGCGGGGCCCCCTGGCTCTGGTGAAAGAGGCTTGGGAAGGGGATTTGGCCACCCCTGGAGTGTCGGTTATCGAGTATGTCATGCGCTTCCGGGACAAAATGCAGGCCGTGACGCAACTGGTACACGACAATATGGCTCAAGCCCAGGCCGATCAGAAGCGTTGGTACGACCAGAACGCTTGTGAGAGGACCTACCAAGTGGGTCAAAAGGTGTGGGTACTGGTCCCCGTACCACAGGACAAGCTTCAGGCAGCCTGGGAAGGCCCATACCTCGTGTACCAGCAGCTCAACCCTGTGACGTACCTGGTCACCCTGGACCCTGCCCGTGGAAGGCGGAAGCCCTTCCATGTGAACATGATGAAGGCACATCATGAGCGGGAGGCGTGTGCGCTCCCCGTGTGCAACCTGCCCGAGGAGGGAGAAGCGGAAACCCTCTTGGATATGCTAGCCCAGGTTAGGGCAGGCGGATCCATTGAGGATGTGGAGGTTGGCCACCAGCTCTTGGAGGACCAACGGTCCCAGCTGTGGGCCACCCTACACCCCTTCCGGGGGTTGTTTACCAACCAGCCCGGAAGGACTAACTTGGCTGTCCATCACGTGGACACTGGGGATCATCCCCCGATCAGGCGTTCAGCATATCGGGTCTCCCTGGAGGTGCAGCAACACATGCGCCAGGAGATTGACGAGATGCTGAAGCTGGGGGTGATCCAGGCATCCAACAGCGCTTGGGCCTCGCCTGTAGTCCTCGTCCCTAAGAAGGACCGAACCACTCGGTTCTGCGTGGACTACAGGGGGCTCAATGCTGTCACGGTCGCCGATGCGTACCCAATGCCACGCATCGATGACCTGCTCGATCAGTTGGCCGGGGCTCAGTACCTGACCATCATGGATCTGAGCCGGGGATATTGGCAGATCCCCCTGACTCGCAAGGCCAGGGAACGCTCTGCCTTTATTACCCCATTTGGACTGTACGAGTCCACGGTGATGCCATTCGGGATGAGGAATGCCCCTGCCACTTTCCAGCGGATGGTCAACACCCTGCTCAAGGGACTTGAAGGGTACGCGGCCGCGTACCTGGATGACATTGCCGTCTTCAGTCCCACCTGGGAAGATCACCTAGAGCATCTAGCACAGGTGCTCAGGCGGATCCACCAGGCAGGTTTGACCATCAAGCCGGGAAAGTGTCAGCTGGCCATGAGCAAGGTCCAGTACCTCGGTCACCGGGTAGGCGGGAGAACACTGAAGCCCGAGCCTGAGAAAGTGGAAGCCATCGCATCCTGGCCCACCCCCAGGACCAAGAAGCAGGTGATGTCCTTCTTGGGGACCGCTGGGTACTATAGGAGGTTTGTTCCATGCTATAGTAGCCTGGCAAAGCCCTTGACGGACCTCACCAAGAAGAAGCTGCCCTCTGCAGTCGATTGGACAATGGACTGCGAGACAGCCTTCCGGGCCCTAAAGGACGCCCTGTCCAGCCCGCCCGTGCTACAGGCAGCCGACTTCACGCGGCCGTTTGTAGTACAGACCGACGCCAGTGACTTCAGCCTCGGTGCGGTGCTCAGCCAGGTGGACTCTGCGAGCCAAGAGCACCCAGTCTTGTACCTGAGCAGGAAGCTGTTACCACGGGAAGTGGCCTATTCCACGATGGAAAAGGAGTGCCTGGCCATAGTGTGGGCCCTGCAGCGTCTGCAACCCTATCTATACGGGCGCCACTTCATCGTGGAGACGGACCACAATCCCCTCAGCTGGTTACACACTGTCTCTGGGACGAATGGGCGATTGTTGCGATGGAGCCTTGCGCTCCAGCAATACAACTTCACCATTCGCCACAAAAGGGGCCGGGACCACGGTAACGCAGACGGGCTGTCCCGACAAGGAGAGGTCGCGGACGGGCGCACGGGGGAACACCGGAGTGTGCTGCCCCCTAGCGCCCTCAAAAGGGGGGAGGTGTGAGGGAAACCCTGGGATATGAAGATGAATTATGACTTCCAGTCATAATCGCTCTCATCACTCCCTGGCAGTGCCCCCTCCCTTCTTGTTCTCAATGTCCACCATCTGGGAAGGTGTCACATCCCAGCAACACATCCCATGGCCATCTCCTGTGATATGGAGATTAGGTGATGTGGGAACAATGGACACAGGATGACTCCCTGCCGTGACCCTGTGGTAGGGGCTGCTATCTAGTTAGCAAGCTTGGAAGTATCCAGACAGGACGACTCCAGTAAAAAATGGTTCATATCTCGCAAGCCATATTTCCGATAAATATGGCAACCATAAAAATGGTGCCTCCGCATGCGGACGATGCTGGCACACCCTTTTTATGGGAGCAGGACCTGGGGAAATACCCCAGGCGTGATATCAGCCAATGGGGAACTAGTAGACAAGTCATGAGTCCTCTCGTTCTGTAGCTAAATTCATAGCTGTCACAATTAGAGCGTTGGCGTCCGCCTACGACGCTCCCAGGCCAAGTTATGGCCATATTCCATGTTGTGGATTTTGTCCATAACTCCAGCCAGGGGTGGAGCAGTGCTCCCTCTGAGGTCACTAAGGTAGGAGGGGACCTGGATTTGCCCAGGTTGATAACCCTACTTCGGCCATTTTCCAGTGTTCTTTTGCTCGGGGGCCTGGTTGGGAAAGACCTGTGAGGGAGTTCCTGGAAACCTGGTCTACAGCGCCCCCCTGTGGCCAGACGCACAAGGTAACTGCTGGAACTGTGTATGCCTGTTTGTAAACCATGCTTTGATTGTAACTGTACTCTGACATATGTATATTCTGTAGATTCCCTATTGTATATATTGTAGTTTCTAGTGTGGCTTTAGGCCGATTAAATTATATAATTAATCTTGGGCTGTTCTGTTATCTCGATCTTGAATCCCACGACTGTGTGTTCGGCTAATAGTTACCGTGAAGCGGTTGGTGGCAGCGAGTTGTGCCAAGGATTATTGTGGGGAGGCCAGTGAGATTCGGGGAGATTTTATATATTCCGCCCGCGGAGGTCGGGGGAATATATACCCTACTCTCACCGGGGACCCTTCAATAATCGGCATAAGTAGTATAGCGGCCTCCTTGCTTACTGTCGGGCAATTCCATAATTGGCCTGACTATAAGAGGGGCGCTAGAGAGCGCGTCACGTGCTCTGTCTGTCGGTCGGGAGGTATAAAGGAGGGGTGACCCCCCACTTGTTACCCCCCCGATTGTGACGTACTGGTAGCCAGCGCGGGGGATTTTTGAGTGACCCCCCCGGTGGTTCGTGACAGTTAACAAGTCAGGAAGACCAGAGTGAGGAAGTAGAAGATGAGGTAGTGGATTTTCAAATAACTCACCCAACCTAAGAAGAGGTTATGCAGTGCGACGACAGCAGCGCAAAGGAGAAAAGGATCTACAGCACTGCAACAGGCAGGAAGAGGCAGTGGGGTGGCCAGATGGAGTAGGAGAATACTCTTCCCCAGAGCATCCACAAGTGACAAGTTCCCAGGCCAAGGCTTATGTGTTCCTGTTTTCTGTATTGCCATGTACCCCTTCCCACCCCAACAAGGTTAAATGTTTCATGGTTTCTTCTTTTGCTTGTTCTCTGCTTTCTCCGTCACCATATCAACAGCGTCATCATGCGGCACTCACTTAGAATTTTTAGGGGGTCATTAGGAGGACCTCAATCAAAATCTTTAGTGTAATAGGCATCCCTTCCTCAAAATCTTTGGCTCGTGGCAGTCTGTTAGCTTGCATTGCCACCAGTCATACAGCTATTAAGAGCAGATCTCTTGATGATGACTTTAATGTGTAGCCCTCCACAGAAGAGCAGATGTGCATGAGTTTAATACAGGAGATCAAGGAGCTTGGCATACTGTATTGGTGTGATTTCAGTGGAAAAGTTTTGACTGTTATTATACCAATACTGTGGGCTCTAGGTGTCCCTACAGTATGTGAGGTAGGAGCTGGATGTAACTCGCGGCCCTCTATCACAGCTGAATGTGGCTCATTGACCCTCTTTCATAGCTGAATGTGACGCTCAAGGTCTTAAAGATTGGAGACCTTTGCTATTGGAGGACTGTAAGGCAATAAACCCTGCCTATATGCCTCTAATGCAAAACTATCCCTCCTCCTATTGGTAATCCGAAACTCAGACATACTGCAAACTCTTGGGAATACACAGTAAGTGACTTAGGAAAAAGACAACAAATGCATCAACAAAAGAACAACAAGGTTAAACATCACAACCACTCATTGCAATAGTGCACAATAACCATCAGTAAGTCTGGATCACAACACCTCACCAGACCAGTGTAGGTAAACTATAGCTGGCATTAATGGAATAGTCCAGTGAGCATACAGTATATAGTAGGGGAGGGAACGTGACTGACTTCCCCACAGCATGTGATCAAAGAGCCCAGCAGCCTAAGTTCGATGTTCAAGTCTCCCTGCACTGATGAGATAACTTTTATGTGTGTGTATTCATGAGTCCAGAACGGGCCTGTCTGAACATAAACTGAATAAAACCTCTCATTTTCAGGTAAGTGGTAAATAAAGGAAAATAGAGTGCATTAACATATGAGGGGCAGGGCAATGCTAACAATTGAGGTAAATGAAAAACAGGAGTATGTCCTTAGTAGGGAAACACCAGCTAGAACAAGAGCTACAGTCAGTGAGGTTGACACATATCTTATGTGAGTTATCTAAGGATAAAAGCGAATTAAAAGATAAAACACATACTGTACGGTGCCTTAGAGATAGTCATGAAAGTTCAGAAGTGGTAGAATAGTAGGATGATGAGAGTGATGCAGACAAAATGGTAGATACTCCCCTCAAAAAATGGGCAAAGACTGCTGCAGCTCCTACATAGAACATATGAAAATATTCACCTTCTCCTGTCAAAAATCTGTTGTGAAAGCTATGAGTGGAATATTTGTGGTGATCTGAAGGTAGTGCTTGGGTTGCAGCTTGGGTATACAAAGTTTTGTGGTTTTACAAAAACACAATGGCCACCAAGAAAAAGTTTGACTTCTGGAAGAAAGAATGTCTTGCCTCTGGTAGCTCCAGACAAAGTTTTCCTTCTGCCACTGTACATAAAACTTGGGCTGATGAAGAACTTTGTCAAGGCTATGGATCATGATGCCGAAGGTTTTGCGTACCTCGGAACAAGTTTCCCCAAATCAGCGAGGCCAAGATCCAGTATGGAATTTATGTGGGGCCACAAATAAGGGAAATTCTAAAAGACACCAATTTTGACCCAAACTAAGCGAGACTGAGGCACCAGCATGGCCGTCATTCAAAAAAGGAAGTGATGAACTTTCTTGGCAATTATAAAAGACCAAACTAGAGATCTTGTGACTGAGTTATTACAACACTACAAAGTATTGAGATGCAGTATTTCTCTCAAGATTCATTTCCTGGACTCTTATTTAGATTTTTTTCCTGATAACCTGAAAGATGTACAGTAAGTGACTAACAAGGAGAGAGGTTTCATTAGGACATCATGCTAACTGGAGGCCATTTTAAAGGAAAAAATACTCGCAGACTACTGTTGGGGACTAAATAAGGACGAGCCTGCAAGTAAATATTCAAGAAAATCAAACACATTTTTTTAAATTAATAATAAAAAAAGTATTAAATAATTTCTGAAAAGAATAAAAAATTTCAAAACTTTAAAGCTTGTTACTCAAAATTCTTGCCCAATAGAAAAATTCTGAAAGCAAATTTGGAATCGGAACAAATTACCATACAAAAGCAGCCTATTTCTTGCATTTAACACAAAAAAGTAAAATTTTGTAGGCCAGGGATTGATGTATACTTAAAAAGATGGAAATGAAACTTGTAATGTCTGGATTAAAACATAATTAAAATAACATACGCCACATGTGATATTGGGTAATCGCTATAACAAGAACAATTTATAACAAGATATAACAAGAAGTATAACAATGATAGTAATATTCTTAATAATACTTAATGATGAGTGAGCGTGCTTGTCACTGCTTGATTCTGGATAAAGCAGTGGGGTGCTCGAGAAACTATTACTCGATTAAGTGTCGTGAGGAGTCGAGTGCCGTGTTCGAGTTTCCAACCCTCATGTTTGGCAGACAGCCACTGAGGATATAAAAAAAAAAAACCAGATAAAAGCTATTCAAACCCAGTTGTCATTCTACCTTGATTCTGGGTGACTTGCAAGGTCTAAATTACAAAACACAGAAAACAGCTCAGACACTACCATTAAGAAATAGAAAGGTAGAAGAAATTTAAGTTTATTTGTGGCAATGTGGACTGGCGATGGCAGATATGGAAATCGACATGCAGCGGCCACTTGTTCTTTTTTTAGGACAGAGACTATATACACACACAAGAGAAAATTAGGCATTGGGGTCCAGTGCCACAAGGAAACAAAGAGCAAAAATCATGTCAAGCTCATAGGTATAGGTACGCAACCCCCTCTAGTTGTAACATTTCATCCAAAATTTTTAACTCTGACCAGCTGTTGCTGTTAGAAAAGGTTTGTCATTTGTCCCTCCTATAACTATAATCTGTTTGAAATTGATATGCACCTGTAACGGTCCTATAGTAACCTTGCTTTAAGGGTGCATTTTCAAAAACCAAGAATACAAATACCCAAGTACACAGGTATCAATATTGTTCCTATTAATCTCAAGGATTTAGGTCTGAAATTACCTCGTTTTTTTATGCTACCTAAGAATGAGCCACCAATTGAGATGTTTATTCCCTGTTTGGAGAGGGACATAAACAAATTGGGACACAATATAAACCAGGGACTGTTACATTAGGTGGTCAATTTATCTCTGTCAGAGAAACTTTCTTTCCAAGCTCTGCCTGATGATAAATCCCTAATCATAAAAATGGTTGACAAAGGGGGAGCCATAGTGACCATGGATCTTGATGACTATTTAAAAGAGAGCAATAGTCAACTAAGCAACCATCAGATTTGTGAGGTATTGCCACATAACCCCACACCTACAAGAGCAAAAAAAAAATCAAATCTGTCCTTAATCACTACTTACATCTTGGTATTATATACCAGATGGTCAAGTTTGTCACAAAAAACTCCATAACACCGGTAATTTATAAGCTTTACAAAATTCACAATAGGCTGCATAAACCAACCTAAGAGACCAATTGCGTCCTCAACTAAATCCACTGTCACCATTGGCCATACTGCTGTAGCTCATCCTCACACTACCCGTAAAGTATGCATAATTCTTTTTATTTGACACTAATGAATACTTTAACCTGATAAAAACGATGGGCCCCTGACCATTTATGGCGATATTAGTGTCCTGGGATGTAAACAGTCTCTATTCATCAATCACACATCAGAAAGGGCTAAAAGCTGTAGAGAGATTCATAACTAAGGCGCAGTTTGGGACTGACACCAAGTGATTTTCTGATCTTCTTTTACTTAGGTAAAATTTCTTTCTTTTTCAGGAGAAAAACTATCTTCAGACATAGGGAATGGCTTTGGGGTCCAATGTGCCTCCCCCATTTGCCATTAACTACATATCCTGCTTTGAAGAAAACTTTGTATAACCTAACAAGTTATTCACAACATATTCTCTAGTATGGCTCAGATACATTGATGACATCTTTTGTATATTGGATGGCCCCTTAGGAACATTATTGTAATTTAATATATATATCTCAATAGTGTTTAGTTGGAGTTACAACTGATGATACACTATAGTCCTGGAAAGATTCATTTTCTTGACACATCTATACATAAAAATGACACCGCTATTCTAACAACCAATTTATATTCCATGGAAACTGATTGCTAAAATTTGTTGCATCCCTAGTTAGCAACAAAACAAATTCTTTGCCTTTATCTCAATTTCATAGTGTTGATAGAATTGTCTCTGACCAGCAGGTTTGTGAGATCAGACAGAAGAAAATGTAGACCAACTTCACCAACAAAGGTGTTAGATGAAGCACTAGAGCCTCAATATCGGTGTGTGGTCCACAAAGTCTATAGGGCGGGCTCATACATACCACCCATATTCATATCGAGTTCACAAAATGATTAGGAATCATCGGCCCATTCTACATAATACTTATCCCAACATTAAGGAATTCCAAGAATAATTTCTCCCATTACAGACGTCTACCTAATTTACATGACAAACTAGCAAGGGCAAATATTGGATTTCTATCTGTCATCCCAGTACAAACCTTTTTAAGCACACATAAGCAAGGCCCATATCCTTGTCTGCACTGTATTCAGTGCAACAATGTCCAGAAAGGCAATCTGATTTTCTACCCACAAACGGATTCATGCATTTCTATCAGAGGTTTTTTACCTGTGAGCCTCCATACGTCATCTGTGCCCTCAAATGCCCCATATCAGGTGGTAAAAACAGTCTTTCCCCCTGACACCAATTCCAACAAAAAAAAAAATCACAATGTTGCTCAGCTTAAATTTCAGGTTCTTGAGCAGATACCAGCCTACAAAAGGGGTCAAAATAGAATAAAACAATTACAAAACTTGAGACTTATTGAATATACACACTCCAGACCCTCGAGCCAAAAGGCCCAAATAGAGAATATGAAACGTCAAGTTTTTTCCATTAATATTTTATGTTCACAACTATGTTTTTATTTCAATAAGAATTATTATTGTAACATACCTAGAAATTAAGATTTAGTTTTTTAAAGCATGGTTTAGGTCATCTCTAAAGGCCCCATTACACGCAACGACGTATTAACGATATATCGCCGGGGTCACGGATTCCGTGACGCACATCCGGCGTCGTTAGCAACGTCGTTGTGTGTAACAGCTCTGAGCGAGTGTTAATGATCCAAAATAATTACCTTATCGTTGATCGTTGACAAGTGTTCATTTTCATAAAATCATTGCTATTGCAGGACGATGGTTGTTCGTTGTTCCTGCGGCAGCACACATCGCTATGTGTGACACCGCATGAACGAGGAACATCACTGTACCTGCGGCCGCCCACAATGAGGAAGGAAGGAGGTGGGCGGGATGTTACGCCCGCTCATCTCCGCCCCTCCGCTTCTATTGGGCGGCCACTTAGTGACGTTGCTGTGACGCCGAAAGAACTGCCCCCTTAGAAAGGAGGCAATTCGCTGGCCAGAACGACGTCGCTAGGCAGGTAAGTCCCGTGTGATGGCTCCTAATGATGTTCTGCGCCACGGGCAGCGATTTGCCTGTGACACACAACCGACGGAGGCGGGTGCTTTCACCAGCAATATCACTAGCGATATCGCTGCGTGTAAAGCCCCCTTTACTCTTCTGTTGTTTCCCCACAGAACTGTTAATACGGTACAGATTTTGGAACTCGCACATGGCAGTTACAGTATAGTTGTGCACTTCATTTCTCCCCTCCGTCTCCTCCCTACCTTCCCCTCCCTCCCCCTTTTTTCCTCTTTCATTCTTTTTCTGTCCTCATAAATTCCTCCCTTTTCACCTTTCCCTTTCTCCCTATTACTTTCTACTCCCCCTCTCACACTTTTACGCTCATACCCATTCAACATTTTCCTATAACTGGTCACTCCCTCCTTTTTGATCTTAGTATCCTAAATACATTCCCACAGCCTTCTTGCCTAACACAGTTATATGCTCGCTAATCCCATTATATTTTTTAGCTGTATATTTTGTTTTTGCTTTTTTCCTCCTTTTTTTCATCTTTCATTTTTGTTTAGGTATTTTTCCACATCTTTTTCTTAGTATACATTCACTAACTTCTTTAAACACAGTAATATGGTATTTTTCTACTTAGGCATTCCTTTTCTTTATAGGCTTTTTCCGTTTCCTCTTTTACATAGTATATGGCATTTTTGTCTTGCTGGACATGACCCCTTTTGAGACCTCATATTAGCGCTTTTATTCTCCTTCCTTATTTCCATCTCTCCTCACACACCATATTCTTTTTATATTGTGCCTGACTTACCTTCTTACTTCTTCCCCCTTTTATTTCCAGTGTCCCCACACTTATTATTATTATGGGCCCTCTCTTATCACCTACAAATTACGCCATCTCTGGTGAATTTTTGCCATGTCCCTTTTTGTGGACTCTTGTACCTATTCCCCTTATGACCTGGCCCTTTGCAATTGACCTCCCTGAATCATCATCACCACACATCGTCCCTGAGGCATCTCCTCTTCCACACCAGCATCTCTTCTGACTCAATCACATGACGCACTCTCCGTTGTGTCATCGCCACACCCCTTCCACTTGTTTCTCTCCTCTTACTTATGTCCTTCAAAAGGTAACCACCGCCACTACTTCATGCGACAGTTGTCTATCCTCCACTATGCTACTTTCTCCTGTCTCCTGCAACATTCGGCAGTCAGGTAAACAGCTCCCCACATAGTTTCATGTCTCCTTCCCTCTGTTCCCTCCTCACCTTGTCTCATTACTTTGTGTTTTTGCTTTCATTTGTTTCCTATTGGTCTGTATTCATGTTATTCTAGCACTATATCACCACCTTATGGCCACCTGATGTCAATGTTCTCTTCTCCTAGGATTACCTTTATGATTTAAATTCTTACATTGTTATTTTTTCGTATGTTAATTTTTTTATACAATGTCACTCTAATGATAAGGTATTTTACTGTAATACTATCGGTGTATTCCAAGCATTTTTTTGTCCTACCTGTTTAAGCAGCGGGCTACTCATCTCCCCATCTGGTGTAATTTAATGCACATTAATATCGTAATTTGTTTTTTGTCAACTGTATTCTGTATGATATTTTGCTTCTATCATGATTGAATAGAAGAGTGAAGTAATTACCAAAATATAAAGGGGAATTAAAGCAACGATAATAACAATTAACTTTTAATAAATATATTAAAATGACTTAATGTACAAAATTATCACTCAGTGCACAACCAGTACCACAACATTGCTTTGTAGCACCCTGGGTGCTCAAAGTGCCCATTTAAAGGAAATAACACACTCCTTATGCAACTGGTACCCCCTTCTTCCTTTTCATAGGTCCTCAGTCCGTACCTTTAATATCACTTGTGTAGCAAAGTCAAAGGTTGCACACAATTCGCATATAATTCATTAATGATAAAGTGCCTTTATGCAATAACCAGTATAATTTTTATCATGATTAAATGTTTCAATTACTTTAAAAATATAACTTTATTTTTATTCTATTCTTGCTTTTTGTTTACTCTTGCAGCCAATATTCTGATGAAGGTCAATTGTATGTGACCGAAACGTGATTTTTTAAATTTTATTAATCGCTTTTGCAATATTATATAGACTGGAACCCTGCTTGAGCACCTTACCTCTGAGGAATGACATATTTATTTTTCTACTGCCATAGCCATGTTGGCTATTAGCATTAGTATGATTGACCGGCCCATAGTCTTACATTTAATACAATGCAGCCTCGACAGTCATCCATGGATATTACACCCCCCGATAGTCCTCCATGTAGAATAATGCACCTCCATATATAATGCATAACCATATTCTTCCATATAGCATAATGCACAGCCCATAGTCCTTTTTATTTTATAACGCATACCCCATAGTCCTTCGAATAGCATAATGCCCCCAGAGTCATCCATATAGTATAATGCACAGCCCATAGTCCCCCAAATAGTATAATGCACAGCCCATAGTCATCCATATAGTGTACTGCAAAGCCCATAATCCTCCATATAGAATAATGCACAGCCCATAGTCCTCCATATACTATACTGCACAGCCCATATCCTCCATATACTATAATGCACGGACCATAGTCCTTCATATAGTATAATGCACAGCCCATATTCCTCCATATACTATAATGCACAGCACATAATTATCCATATAGTATAATGCACAGCCCATATTCCTCCATATAGTATAATGCACAGCCCATAGTCTTCCATATAGTATAATGCACCCCCCATAGTTCTCCATATAGTATAATACAAAGCCCATAGTTCTCCATATAGTATAATGCACAGCCCATATTCCTCCATATACTATAATGCACAGCACATAGTTATCCATATAGTATAATGCACAGCCCATATTCCTCCATATAGTATAATGCACAGCCCATAGTCTTCCATATCGTATCATGCACAGTCCACAGTCTTTCATATACTATAATGCACAGCCCATAGTCATCCATATAGTATAATGCACAACCCATAGCAAACCATGTAGTATTATGGCCATCGTGTACTGATTGATCTAAAAAATACTCACTTCTCCTCAGCAGGGAGTGTTCTGAAGCTCTGTCTTCACTGCTCTGCACAATGGGTGCGATGAAGTGACATTATCATGCCCCCTGGGCTGAGCTGTCCAATCTCAGATGCAGCGGGAGAATGATGATGTGGCGATGGACAGCGGAGAACTCCCTCTTTCATTATTGCTTTCAACTGGCAATATGGTTGAAAGTGTGATGCCAGGTGGTGATTCCTGATTCCAGCATTGGAACCGGTGCCATCCAACTCACGGACTCCATAGTGGCAGTGTGGTCTGCCTCCCTTGGTGGTACACCACTGGTAAAGACATTTGTAAGACAGTTGTACGTTGCCAGTGTTTGTCCTGTAATTTAGAATCAGCAATAAAGAAATATCATCAAAATGTATAAAACTGATGGCCAAAAGGCAAAGTTAATTAACCTATAGGCAGGTAATTTAAATTGGATTTGATTAACTAACTTACTCTAATTTCCTCCTGGTTGGCTATTTCCAAAAGGATAATCGTATAATTTATTTTATTAAGGTCTACATTTAATATTTGTATTTGAGATGGAAAAAATCAAAGAAAATGAAGTAAATAATTGCTATTACATGGGTTTTGTATAACTAAGCTTTACTTGAAGGAATCCAATTATCAGAAGTATAATGCACTATGTTGAGAGGACCTTCCCATGTGGCGCTTACACCTCTATGTGTGAAAGGTATGAGATCACTTTTTAGCATCCAATGTATACAGTTATCACAAGGAGCTGTATAATTTATACATGCAAATAACTTATGAGTAGAGCATCGATTGGTATTAGCATGGGTTATTTGGTTTATGCTTGCTATGTTTCTGCTTTTATTAAAGTATGATAACTTAATTTGGACCTGTCACCAGATTTTACAATACTGTACAATTTGCAAGTGTTATTAAATGGATTTGTTAGACCTGAGGAGGCTGCTGTGCTTACTATGAACATTTTTGTTAGTAGGGCTGTTTAATACTCATAGTAAGATAAACCTATCGTCCATCTGTAGAATGATAAAACTCATGAGTCCATGGACCTTATTCATAAAAGTATTTTCACTAGATTTCTGGCATAAAACACTTTGAAAAGTCACAAAAACTTTACACATTTCAAAATTGCCTCAAAATGTTGTAATTTTTGACGTTTTCACACCAAATCTATCAGAGTGGGAGGGGAAGCTAAGTCCAAATGATAAATTCTTCAAAAGTAACTTATGCCAGAAATGTATTCCATTCCCTGACAGGAGTAACATTTCTGGTGAGGTGTGTATCATTGATAAGATGCAACTAATTCAATAAATGGTGATGCCTTCTTAATTAATTAGGTGCATCTTACTCCCATTAATAAAACAGGCAAGTTCAATGCCAGCATTAATGAATTGGCTCGCAAGCAGCAAAGCCTGACTGACTGCTGCAGCTTGTATTGGGCAATGTGAGATCTCAGCAGCACAAGGGATGCTGATAAACTGTCAAATCAGGCTAGTTGGGTAGAGGTCCAGTGTCACACTCGCCAGGTGTAGCAAGCATGGCGAGGTGCATTCAGACCTAAGTGCATTTGAAGCACAACAAAAAAACACATGAAAAAGGGGGCACTGGGGCACAAAAACAATGGGAGGCCCTGGAACTAGTGAGAGGGGTAGCTGCGTACCTCCTAATCTCACCTGCAACTGTCCCTTCTCTCCTCACAAGTCTCTATACAGTCTCCACAACGGTTGCCAAACAGGAATCTGGAACAGTCAAAAGACCCTATAGTAGCCCTGACTAGTGAGGGGCAGGTGGGGTTCACTAGACCTCACCACTGCACTAACAACAGAACAGGGAAGTAAAGACAAATGGGGAAAATAAACAAACAAAATGATATAGCCTAAAACGATTATGCAGCCACTCTGACATAAATTTGCAAGCAAGTCTTGCATTCTTATAAGGTTTATGATTGCATTTTACAATTCTGAATGTGTAATTTGGATTGTTAAATCCAATGACAGATGTACTTCACTTGATGGCACAAGCAGTCTAGATCACTTTTTCTAGGTGTAAAAGGAAGGTTGTAGTTTACTAGTAATACAAAATGAAGACACCTAGATAAAGACATATTTAAACTGAATTCTTTGGAGACATCAATCAAACGATATAGGGTGGGAATAAGGAATAAAAAGTTAGACTTGACTCAGCACTTCATGCACCTTCCAGACTTTGGTAAACACATACAGTACCTGTTTTGTCATTTATTTAAAGGTTTAGCTTATCTAACACCAATCTGATCTCTGTAAAAAGTAATTGCCTCATTAAATTTCAATAGACAACATTTTTTTCAAGAACTAACGGGAACTTCAAGACTGACCATTAATCCATGTCTCTATAACTAATTGGTGCCAAAACAACTTAAAAAGGCTTCTTTACATCTTTGCAGCTATTTTTTAACAGCTTATCTGAAATGTTATCACATTGTTGCATTATGTTCTTGTAGGAGTGGGATCATATATTAATTCCCATTGAAAAAAAATACATTATTGTGCTTTTCAGATTAAACAATAATTACTGCAATAAAACCTTGCTACAATCTATCAACTACATCTAATATGAAAATATTTTCAATAAATTATAATAAATTTACACTGATTTCAGTGTTAATTTACAATAGGATGATATATTACTACATGCCTCTAAGGTTGTCACTGACTACATTTTCAACATTGTTGGTGCGGTTGGCTACATGTCATCATCACAGTCTACAACTTTACCTTAATAATGGTTACTGAACCAGGCACTCAACAGATAATTCAGATAATTGGTTTGGATTTAAACACCCAATCAAATTTATATTAATCAAATTCAACTGATGACAAGTGGATGAAAAGTGTGCGCAAGAGGCTTAGCAAAAAAAGACAATAAAGATTAAGGGTGGCTTTTCTCTTCCTGATTATCGTGAACGAGCATTCTTATGAAGAATTGTTTCCTGATAATTGGCAAGAGTAAACAGACTATCAATTACCCAATGACTCTCCTTAATCAGGTATAATGATTTTAAAAATTGCTTAAAAAATTATCATTCTTGACAACACATCATCCTGTATGAGCAAGTCATGTGCTTCCGAGAACAATGACAGATTAGACTCATAGAATTATCTCTTATCGATGGGAAATGTGATCAGCCTGAAGCAACCACAAACTTGTAGCTGATTATAAATTATTTAACAGTTGCCATCAGTTAGTGTAAACCCCCCTCAAGCTACGCCACCTGTCAGACAAGGCCAAATAATAAAAATGAAAGATTTGTGAATCAGAAGGCAACACAAAATTGGTATCTGATATAACATTTATATCAGAAAGTAGCATCCATAACTAATCCCTGCTCACACGCGGTGGTCACATAACCAAAAAATGAAGCAGTATTCACTGCTCCATGGCACAATCACTTAATTTTGCTGTTTCCATGAAAAAAATCATGTCTCATTTTGATCAGCTCCATAGCCTTCCATGTAAAACAGCTTTGCGCAAGAGAGCAGGGAAAGGACCACTGCCGCACATAGCTGCTGAGGCTTTCAGGTAAGGCACAATCAATATAGGTAAACACAGTCTTAAGAAGAAACATATTTCTGACACTTAACCTTTCAGCATAATACCTGGATAAAATAAAGATTTAGTGAGGCTAGAGATGTGGGTGGAAACAACACTACTGTAGGTAAAAAAAAGAGACAATGATGGTAACTGGTGATGAGCGAGCATGCTCACCACTGCTTGATACTTGATCGAGCTTCAGGATGCTTGGGCACATTCATAGCTTAATCAAGTATAGCGGATGTTCGAGCGCTATGCTCGCGTACTCGTCCTGCATTTTTCGTAACTGTTAGCCAATTAACATGTGAAGGATGCCTGCCATACACAGTTTTGACGTAGTCACGTGGTCTACTGACATTTCTGTGATTGGCTCGCTGCATCATGTTATCAGGTCTTATATAGGACCCGGTGCACGATGCTCAGCATACTCTCCTCTAGAAGAAGTTTATTGAAAGTTGATCTAGAAGGGAGAGCTTTGATTAGAAGTTGACCAAATCACAGTGATGTTCAACCCCTCTATATTATATATTTTCATCCTTTAATGCCTTTCATGTGGCACTAAAGAGTGTTTAGCCTGGTTTAACCTAATAAATAAAAAAAAAAAATAATAAAAATTACATGAGGGTGCCCCCTCTTTTCAATAACCAGCCAAAGCAAATCAAACAGCGATGGACTGACATTATCTGGCTGGGAAGGTCCCTAATTATTTGACCTTTTTCAGCATAAAAATAGCAGCACACAGCCTCCCCAGAAGAAGGGCATCACATTGGATGCACCAATTTTGACACTTTACCCTGGTACTTCCTGATAACCTGGTGTGGTGGCAAACTGGGAAGCAATAGTTGGGGTTGATGTCAGCTGTGTAGTTTCAGCTGGCATCAGGCCCTGATGTTAATAATGGAGATGTGTTGATCAGACACCAGCATTACAAACTCAGTAAGTTGAAGGAAAAAAAACACACACACACACAAATGTTTTATTTTAAAAAAACACACCCTGACTCTAGACCTGGTTCATTAATTTATTAAAAAAAAAGAAAAAGTAGTCCACCGAGTCTGATATAGTCCACCAATGGAAACCGGAAAGACATAAAATGAGAGAATACAAAACAAGAAACTGTACCACGTTCTGTAATTGATTATTAAAAAATAATCCCCGCAGCTCCAACATAATCCATGGCATTTCCATGGCGTCCACCGATCCTGTAGTACAACCTATGGAGCTTTGTTCTGTGAACAATATTTCATAGGTCTCTCCTAGTCAGGCTACGCTCTGTGATACCCAATGACTCTGATGAGTGGTGATGACTTCAGTAACATTAGGACTTATCACCACTTTTAAAGGGTCACACAGAGGTCAGAATTTCTCATGAGCAGTGATTTCCACAACTCAGTAATGTCACTGCTCGTGAGACATTCCAGGTTTCATGCTCCCCTCTCTGTGACCCGGCGGGAGCACTGAAAAGTAGTAACATTACTGATATCATCACCACTCATCACATTCACCAGGTATCACAGAGTGTAGCTTAACAAGGAGTGACCTATTAGGCATCATTCTCAGATCGAGTCTCCATAAGTTGTACTACAGAATCAATGGACGTTCTGGGAATATCATGGACTACATTGGCGTTGTGGTTTTTTTTTTATAATAAATTGGTGAAGGAGGGACAGTATCTTGCCTTTCTTTCTATGTTTTATGTATTTCAGGTTTCCTCATGGACTAAGTCGGATTTGGCAGATTACTTTGGATCTGCATGCTCTCTATAGAACACTATAAGTAATCATTTTAAAAGTATCTAATAAAGGTTATATTTTAAGCTTAACTCCAACCTGTGAACTGCGAAATAAATTGGATTAGTAATGGAGGTGCCTGATAGAGTCCTCTCCATTACTAACCCCTGGGCTCTATGCCAGCGGACATTAAACGCAAAAAAATATTACCCGACTGCTCCTGGATTAGAGGAATTACGTAAAACTGGGCAAAGAGCATCCATCTAATGGATGCACCAATTCTGGGGTGACTGTGGTCTAGTATTTTTAGACTAGATAGGGGTCAATATCCATGGACCTTTTCATCCTGATAATATCAGCCCCCAGCTGTCTGCTTCGCCTTGGCTGGTTATCAAAAATAGGGGAATCCATGTTGATTTTTTTATTTATTTATTAACTTCTTTCCATTTATAACATTAGTAATGGCGGTTTCATAGACCCATCCTCATTACTAATTCAAAGCTTGATAACAGCTGATAAATCACAGCTGTCATTAAACTTTTATATTACCCCGATTGTCACCACACCAGAGTAATTGCGATGAACTCAGTAAAGTGGCGGCATTGTCACATCTAAATGATGCAACAATTCTGGGCAGCTGCAAGCTGCTATTTTTAGGCTGGGGAGAGCCCAATAACCATGGGCCACCAGCCCCCAGATGTTGGGCTTATCTTGGCTGGGTATCAAAATTAGGGGGAATGCACGCTGTTTATTAAAATTATTTATTTAAATAATCTTAAAAAGCCTCATTCTTCTTATTTTGATATACAACCAAGATATTGCGCACAGCTTAGTGCTGCAGTCTGTAGCCATATACTTTATCTGCGCTGGGTATCTATATACAGGGCACCCTACATCATTTTTTAACTTATTTATTTTTACACTTTACTTGGGCAAACAGACAGCCTCTGAGAGGGCAACCACTGAAAGACTCCGGGCACGTTGGTAGTCT
Source organism: Anomaloglossus baeobatrachus (assembly GCF_048569485.1). Taxonomy (NCBI): domain Eukaryota; kingdom Metazoa; phylum Chordata; class Amphibia; order Anura; family Aromobatidae; genus Anomaloglossus; species Anomaloglossus baeobatrachus. Next base: position 200,147,245 of record NC_134354.1, read on the forward strand.
GACTGCAGCCAATCACAGATACTGTCACAAATGGGGAAGCAGTGAATATGTATGAGATGTAATGAGCAGAGCTGGAAGCATAGTTACAGCGACACCACTGAGACTGGTAAGCATATCCTGCTTTAACCATTTTGCTTCCTTTTTTCACAGTCATTTCAATTGGCCAATCACAGCCATGCCAATACTGTGTACTGAACAATCTGTAGATTATTATAGACCCCAAATGGCCTACGCAGACAGGGAGTAGGTGTCCACACTAAGGGTGGATGAGTGAAGCGGGTAGGAAGTCCCCGTATGGGTACTAGACCCATGAGACAGAAGCTCCCATGTGGATACCTACTGATCCTGTGGTAAAGGTTATACCATTTCCAAAAGGGGAAAATTGATATAGACGGATTAATAGTTGTCTATATTTCTATATTTTTAATATTTTATTAGTACATTTAGTACATTTTGTTTAGTATATGCCAGTCTCATAGTCTTATATTCAAGGTTTCATTTTTGTTTTAATATTTTCTTATCTCATATGCAAGTCTGAGACTGAGACTTCTAGGTCTCATTTGATGCATGTCTGAGAGGAGGACTGGTGAACTTCCAATGGAAACTTTTTATGCAGTATTACATTGGTTTCTAAATTATATAAGTTATTCGTCCACAGGTCAATAAAGAGAAACTGATTGTGCTCACATGTCTTTTCTCCGAGCACTCATTATCTAAGAGGCCTAATTGAATTTGGACCTCACTGGTGAACCCGTAATCTGATCTTTGGATCATAGAAGAACAGCTACAATAGCTACGATGGCTCTAGAAGTGCACATAACCTACAATCTTGCTGACTGGCTGCTCTGTGAACTTTCAACAAGCTTTATTCAGATGACAAACTCGAACAGGAATCGAACGTACAGTGAAAAGTCTCTGTTTGGTGTTCAAATTGTCTCTCCAGTAAAGGAGACAAACTCTAGCACAGCGCCACCTATTGGAAGTAGCGATCCTAAAAGTCACAAGTGGATTTTCGACAATCCTTTGCAATATGACTCAGGATATATAAGCCAGATCAGAATCCCAATTTGCAGACACGGTGTTTGGTGTTCAGCATTGAACACAAGGTGTTTGGTACGGACACCGAACTTTACAGTTTGAGTTCGCTCATCCCTACTGTGAACCTTATAAATACTTCTCTCAATTTGTGATGGTGTAATTTATAACACATGCCTAAAATGGGTTGCCATGATTGCTAAGGGTCTTCTGAAGATCACTGTGACTGTAATAATAATAGTAATAATTTTTATTTATATAGCACCAACATATTCTGAGGCACTTTACAATTCAAAGGGACATATCAGACAATACAGAATATCACAATTTAACAGATACCAAGAGAAGCAAGGTTTTGGCATGCAACCTTACAATCTATGAGGCAAGAGGAGAGGCACAAACTATACATGATAAAAAGTGCTTTTATAGTATGGCCGAGCTATCAATATAATAAATAGGTTATTCAAATAACACTGCATGAAGCGGTCACCAGCTAGTATGGGTACAAGAACAGATACAGAGTGCTATTGAGTGCATAGAGGGTGTGTAAACTGAAGATACAAATGATTTGATTTTGAAGAACATATTGCAAGGGTAAAACTGGAACAGTTAGATAAGTGAGGTGACGTGATAGGCCAGTCTAAAGAAATGCGTTTTTAGAGCACATTTAAAAGTGTGGGTATTGTTAAATAATCAAATTGTTCTTAGCAGTGCATTAAAGACAATTGGCACAGCTAGCGAGATCTTGGAGACAGGAGTGAGAGGTTTGAATTATAGAATGTCAGTCTTAGGTCATTAGTGGAGTGGAGGACATGGGTATGGTGATAGATAGAGATGAGGGAGGAGATGTAGGATGATACAGAACATTGGAGTGCTTTGTAGCTGAGGGATATGTTTATAGCATACTCTGAAGCACATGGGCAACCAATGCAATGACTGGCACAAAGTGGAGGCATTCATTTAGTGGTTGGAGAGGAATATGATCCTGGCTGCTGTATTCAGGATAGATTGGAAAGGGGAGCATTAATTAAGAGAGAGACCGATTAGTAGAGAGTTGCAATAATCCAGACGAGAATGAATAAGAGAGGCAGTAAGAGTTTTTGCAGAGTTAACAGTAAGAAATGTTTTAATTCTAGATATATTTTTGCGGTTTAGGGTCTGAGAGATCTGAGTCAAATATCACCCCAAGATAGCGAGCGTTCTGCTGGATAGTAATGGTGAAACCATGGAAACATTAATATTGGGTTAGGAAGGTTAGTAGAGGGAGGAAACATGAGATATTCTCTTTTTGACAAATTCAGTTTTAGATAGAGCCAAAGAGGGAGGACATGATCTTGGAGACAGCAGACAGACAATCACTGGTATTTTATTGTGCATTATTATTTATTATTATAACACAATTTATTCCATGGCACTTTACAAGTGAAAAGGGTAGACATAAAAATTAATACAACAATCATTAACAGTACAAAACAGAATAGTATAGGAGGAGAGAGGACCCTGTCTGCGAGGGCTCACAGTCTACAGGGGATGGGTGAGGATACAATAGGTAAGAACAAAGCTGGTTGTGCAGTGGTGTACTGGACTTAGGGTTATTGTAGGTTGTAGGCTTGTTGGAAGAGGTGGGTCTTCAGGTTCGTCTTGAAGCTTTCCATGGTAGGAGAGAGAGTCTGATATGCTGGGGTAGAGCATTCCAGAATATGGGGAGGCACAGGAGAAATTTTGTATGTGATTGTGGGAAGAGGAGATAAGATAGGAGTAGAAAAGGAGATCTTGTGAGGATCTGAGGTTGCATACAGGTAGGTCCCAGGAAACTAGGTCACAGATGTAAGGAGGAGACAGGTTGTGGATGGCTTTGTATGTCATGGTTAGTGTTTTTAACTGCAGTCTTTGGCAATAGGAAGCCAGTGAAGGGATTGGCAGAGTGGCGAGGCTGGGGAATAGCAAGGGGAGAGGTGGCTTAAGCAGGCCGTAGAGTGTAGAATAGATTGGAGGGGTGCAAGAATGTTGGAAGGGAGGCCAGAGAGCAGGAGGTTGCAGTAGTCGAGGCAGGAGATGATGAGGGCATGTACTAATGTTTTTGCTGATTCTTGGTTAAGGAAAGCATGGATCCGGGAGATGCATAATTGGGTGTCATCAAAAACAGATGGTACTGAAAACTAAACTAAAACATGTAGAAAAAAATAAATACACATATGTAGTGTTACAAAGATCTTAAAAGTCTGGTCTATCAAAAATGTTAAATTAATCAACCTGATTGGTGAACGGTGTAATGAGTAGAGTTGAGCGCGGTTCGTGGTTCGAGGTTCTCCAGTTCTAGGCTCGAGTGATTTTGGGGCCTGTTCTAGATCGAACTAGAACTCGAGCTTTTTGCAAAAGCTCGACAGTTCTAGAAACGTTCGAGAACGGTTCTAGCAGCAAAAAAACAGCTAATTCCTAGCTTGGTTTCCGCTGTAATAGTGTAAGTCACTCTGTGAATCACACTATTATGACATTTCAGTGTATAGTGTGCGTGAACAGCGCCTTCAGATCACTGCTGTTTCTATAATGGCGATCGCCATTTTTTTTTTTTTTTCCTTGTCTTCCTTCCCAAAGCGCGCGTGTGTAGTGGGGCGGGCCAGCATGTCAGCCAATCCCAGACACACACACAGCTAAGTGGACTTTTAGCCAGAGAAGCAACGGCATGTGTGATAGGATGTCCATGTCACATGTCCCTGCATTATAAAACCGGACATTTTCCTCCAGGACGCCATTATCTCTTCTGCGTCTTTGGTGTCAGACATCACTGTCGCAGCTCCGTCCTCCTGAGTCCTATCGCCGATACAGCTGTATGCGCTCCATACACAGCGTTAGACAGCTTAGGGAGAGCACTTTCTATCAGTCCTTTTAACGGCTCAAACCGGCAGGGTCAGAGAGCCATAGGTGACAGGTCCTGAAAACAGAGACAGCGTCTGTGTAGCCAAGGTCAGGGATTTCGTCGCTGCATTTCACCATTAGGAGGGAATAGAAAGGCAGGCTTCCATTCCTCTACCCAGAGCCCCACAATCCTGGCACTGTACCCTCCTGTCCTCTGCACACTCCAACTCATTATAACTAAGCCATTATACTAGCAAACAGTCAGTGTACCTAGTGGCATCCTAAACGTGGCTATTGGACTTTGCTATAGTCCCACTAGTGCAAAGACATTTGCAGAGCACGTCTGCCTGCATTGCACACTCCAACTCTTTTTAACTAAGTCATTATACTAGCAAACAGTCAGTGTACCTAGTGGCATCCTAAACGTGGCTATTGTACTTTTGTCTAGTCACACTATTGCAAAGATATTTGCATCACGTCTGCCTGCATTGCACACTCAAACTCTTTTTAACTAAGCCATTATGCTAGCAAACAGTCAGTGTATCTAGTGGCATCCTAAACGTGGCTATTGGACTTTTGTGTAGTCACAGTAGTGCAAAGATATTTGCAGCACGTCTGCCTGCATTGCACACTCCAACTCTTTTTAACTAAGCCATTATACTAGCAAACAGTCAGTGTACCTAGTGGCATCCTAAACGTGGCTATTGGACTTTTGTCTAGTCACACTATTGCAAAGATATTTGCATCACGTCTGCCTGCATTGCACACTCCAACTCTTTTTAACTAAGCCATTATACTAGCAAACAGTCAGTGTACCTAGTGGCATCCTAAACATGGCTATTGGACTTTTGTCTATTCACACTATTGTAAAGATATTTGCAGCACGTCTGCCTGCATTGCACACTCCAACTTTTTTTAACTAAGCCATTATGCTAGCAAACAGTCAGTGTACCTAGTGGCATCCTAAACGTGGCTATTGTACTTTTGTCTATTCACACTATTGTAAAGATATTTGCAGCACGTCTGCCTGCATTGCACACTCAAACTCTTTTTAACTAAGCCATTATACTAGCAAACAGTCAGTGTACCTAGTGGCATCCTAAACGTGGCTATTGTACTTTTGTCTATTCACACTATTGTAAAGATATTTTCAGCACGTCTGCCTGCATTGCACACTCAAACTCTTTTTAACTAAGCCATTATACTAGCAAACAGTCAGTGTACCTAGTGGCATACAAGAAGTGGCTATTGTACTTTTGTCTATTCACACTATTGTAAAGATATTTGCAGCACGTCTGCCTGCATTGCACACTCCAACTTTTTTTAACTAAGCCATTATACTAGCAAACAGTCAGTGTACCTAGTGGCATACAAGAAGTGGCTATTGTACTTTTGTCTATTCACACTATTGTAAAGATATTTGCAGCACGTCTGCCTGCATTGCACAGTCCAACTTTTTTTAACTAAGCCATTATACTAGCAAACAGTCAGTGTACCTAGTGGCATCCTAAACGTGGCTATTGTACTTTTGTCTATTCACACTATTGTAAAGATATTTGCAGCACGTCTGCCTGCATTGCACACTCCAACTTTTTTTAACTAAGCCATTATACTAGCAAACAGTCAGTGTACCTAGTGGCATCCTAAACGTGGCTATTGTACTTTTGTCTATTCACACTATTGTAAAGATATTTGCAGCACGTCTGCCTGCATTGCACACTCAAACTCTTTTTAACTAAGCCATTATACTAGCAAACAGTCAGTGTACCTAGTGGCATCCTAAACGTGGCTATTGTACTTTGTCTATTCACACTATTGTAAAGATATTTGCAGCACGTCTGCCTGCATTGCACACTCAAACTCTTTTTAACTAAGCCATTATACTAGCAAACAGTCAATGTACCTAGTGGCATACAAGAAGTGGCTATTGTACTTTTGTCTATTCACACTATTGTAAAGATATTTGCAGCACGTCTGCCTGCATTGCACAGTCCAACTTTTTTTAACTAAGCCATTATACTAGCAAACAGTCAGTGTACCTAGTGGCATCCTAAACGTGGCTATTGTACTTTTGTCTATTCACACTATTGTAAAGATATTTGCAGCACGTCTGCCTGCATTGCACACTCCAACTTTTTTTAACTAAGCCATTATACTAGCAAACAGTCAGTGTACCTAGTGGCATACAAGGAGTGGCTATTGTACTTTTGTCTATTCACACTATTGCAAAGATATTTGCAGCACGTCTGCCTGCATTGCACAGTCAAACTTTTTTTAACTAAGCCATTATACTAGCAAACAGTCAGTGTACCTAGTGGCATCCTAAACGTGGCTATTGGACTTTTGTCTAGTCACACTAGTGCAAATCTATGTGCAGCACCTCTGCATGACACCCTCCTGCTCTGTTTTTAATAAGCTATAATGATAGCAAAAAATACTGCCATTTAGTGGCATCATAGAACTGGCTGTTGTATTCCATTAGTGCCCCACTGGTGCCAAGCTATTTCTAGCACCTCTGCATGACACCCTCCTGCTCTGTTTTTAATAAGCTATAATGATAGCAAAAAATACTGCCATTTAGTGGCATCATAGAACTGGCTGTTGTATTCCATTAGTGCCCCACTGGTGACAAGCTATTTATAGCACCTCTACATGACACCCTCATGCACATTTTGCTACGCTAATGTTATAGCAAACTCATGGAATTCATTGCTGCATTTCATAATTCGGAGGGATAGAAAGTCAGGCTTCCTTTAGCTTTTCCTTCTGTTCATAGACAGCATCTCCAAGAGCAATTTCCCCTCCACGTCTAAGTGTGGAGAGGCAGCTAGTGCGCATGCGTGTGCCGATTTACCCCAGCTGCAGCCTAATTACAGTGTTTCGCCTAATGAGTATGCTCAGCCTGACTGTGTTATTCCTGACGCTAAGTCTTCATTTCGGGATACAGCGCATGCTCCCACACTAAGTGTGAAAAGCCTCTTTGCACAGGTGCTTGCATTCCGTGCCGGGTCTAAGTCCTGTTTTGTGCCTAGACACCATGCTAAAGCTGATAGTCTTTTTTCAGAGACTGTATTTCATGCTACTGAGCATGCTCAGGCACTTACTGCATCAGAGACTAGGTCCGGTAATGAACTCTTTGGCCCTGCCCCTGATGTGGGGGGGCACATATAGACCACAGGGCATCAGGTGTCCTCCCAAATGGCTTGCAGAGGCCCACCCCTATGACTTTTCACCGCATTATTGATGGTCAGACGATGACTGGTGAGGTGTTTGGGTCATGGCAGCCATGAGGTCATCATTGAAGTTGCGGTTCCAAATAGGACGCTAGTTATGCCACTCATGACGTGTCACTCTACTTTTGTCTCCAGGAGGTGCATTGTGGTTCACCCTGGTTTGGGGCGGACCCAGGTTATAAAAGGGGCTGGAGCCAACAAGGAGGTGCGCAGTCTTCTATTATGCTCCGAAAGAGCACACCTCCATGTGTTGAACCCATTGCGGCTTTAGGCCAGAGGTAGGCAGGGATAGGGTGTCGATGCAGGCCACCACCACAGTTGGTAACACAGAACGGTTAAGACCAGCTCCTGTCCTACCAGTCCTGCTTGTGCAGCCCAGTGGCATTAACAGGCCTGCTGCTGCTGATGCGCCTGCTGTCCACAGGTGTGCCCCTACGCACACGGTCAGCGTACTCAATGGCCCCTGTGTTGTTAACAGGGAGTTCCTGGGCTGGGTGGGCATGTGGACCCTGTGACGCTAACAGGGCTCACAGTCTCCAGATCCGAATGGCGTCTAACTCGGTTCAGGCTACTATTAGTTTCATAGCCACACAGCTCTGTATCCTCCACCAAACCTTCCAGTTGCCAACCTCTCCTTTTCCAACTGGGAGCACGGTGGACACTGACTGCTGATGGGGATATATACCTTTCTCTTTCTTTTCTTATTAATTTTCGTTATATAGCGGTAACATAGTATATACCACTTTATCCAAATCTGCCAGTCCCACTGTAACAGATGGTGTTTCTTCAGCAAATGTTACTGTTGCTTAACCACAAAATCCACGGACCAAAACTTTTTTCCCCTTTCCAACACAACTGTTCCCCTTTCCACCAGCATCTGTCCTTTTTCAACTCATTTTGGTATATGACCAAAAGTGCAACTCTGCAGGGACACCGTACTCAACGCCATCTCAGCACAGCAGCCATCCCTCGGTCCCTCCAATGTGGACAAGTAAAAGACCATTTCCTCCTATCCATGACAAAGCGTTGAGATTCACTCTGTGCAGCACTGGTGTTTAGTGGAAAAGTAGATCTAAGATTGCGTACCACATTCTGAAGATACTCCTGTATACGTGCGTCCATTTCTATGGCAGGAATTATTTTGCCAAATTTTGTCTTGTACCGGGGATGTAACAGTGTGGCAACCCAGTATTCTGGATTACTTTGAATTCGTACAATCCGAGGGTCATGTTGTAGGTAGTGCAGCAAGAAGCCACTCATGTGTCTTGTGCATCCAGGAGGACCAAGTCCTTGGTGTGTTGGTGGCAGAGAGGTGAGAATCGTGCCTCCTTCCTCTGCCCTCTCCCCACAACCTCGCACAACCGAAATGTGAGCAAGCTCTCACTCATCTGCTGAGTCTTCCATGCCCATCGCCAGTTCGTCCTCCATTTCTTCATGGGCTCCTGCACCTTACTCAACAATTTTTGCTGATACTATGCGCCCTTGTTAATCCCTCTCCCTCACCATGACTGCTGCATAGGTGCCGCTAACCATCTGGACCTCGTAGATCTTGTTATCCCTTCCGCATATGACTCCTCCTGTACTTCCTCCCCTTCCTCTTGTCCCAACACCTGACTCCGAATAATAATTACAGTGCGCTCCATCATGTAGATGACCAGAATTGTCACGCTGAGAATGACATTGCCAGTGCTAAACATCTTCGTCGACATTTGTAAACTGTGTAGCAGGGTGCATAGGTCCTTGATCTGACACCACTCCAGCAGCGTGATCTGCACCACCTCTGGATCAAGTTATCCCAGGCTATATGTCATAACGTATTGCAGCAGGGTTCGGCAGTGCTGCCACAAACGCTGCAACATGTGCAGATTCAAAATCCTGCGTGTGGGCACATCGCATTTCAGGCGTTTAACCACCAGACCTAAAGACTTCTGTAGCGACGAACGTTGTTGAGCTGCTGTGTGCGCACGATGGAAGCGAGCACATAGCGAGCGTGCACGCTGCACAAGGCCATGTAGGCCGTGATGGTGTTTTAAAAATTGCTTGAGAATTAGGTTCAACACGTGAGCCATACAAGGCACGTGTGTCACATTGCCCTGACGATGGCCCGCAGCCAGGTTTGCATCATTGCCGCACACGGCTGTTAAGTCACCAACGGAGTCCGCTCCGTCAATTTGTACTCCGGTCGCCAGGTGACAACGTGTTCCTTTCATGAATAGTGCTGATGATGGGAGAGGAGTCGATGCCAGCGGCGCAGGTGGACGCAGGTTATGCTCACCCACTGGGCTGCATTACCTTGACAGATGCAGAATCTCTGGCTGAATGTAGCTGGTGGGTATCTCACAGATGAAATACCATCATTCAGCTACAACCAATGGGAAGACACCACACCCTTTTTTATGCCCATCCTGTCTGCAGACCACTGCCAGACATAGCTATGACCTCTGGTTACTTTTACCCCCAGTTCAGTTTTATGATTTTGTGTGCTTGTTACCTGACTACTTTTCCTGCTTGCTGTTTATGTACCTTGTTGGCCGATCCGCATTTCACCTCTGCTTGTTTTCTGATTAAGTCCTGGCCATCCCATTCTGTTCCTGTTCCTCAATTAATGTTTTGACCCTGCCTGACTACTATTCTCTGGAACTGCAGCCTTCCACAGGTATTAATCACCTTGGGCCCTGTGCAATTCCTAATCCCTGTATAGGGGTTAAAGGGTTTCAGGGTTCTAGGGGTCCTGCTTGGTGAGTGGCTTCCCTCTAGACTATCATTAACAGCCCATCTGAGGGTGTGGATCAAGGAAGGCGTTACACCGTGCTCTCTGCAGAAGGCCATGTGGGCCAGGATAGTGCTTTAAAAATTGCTGGACAACCAGGTTCAACACGTGAACCACACAAGCCATGTGTGTCACATTGTCACAGCGAAGGGCCGCACCCATGTTTGCATCATTGTCGCACCCGGCCTTCCCTGGCTGCTGGTTGAGTGGAGACAACCATTGATGAAACTCGGTATCCAGAGCTAACCGTCCACAACGTCTCAGCGGTGTGACTCACATTTCCCATACATTTCAAAGTAAAACTTTGACCGCCTGATGGCATTGAGCTCTGCTGCCAGCATAGTAAGGAGGTGTGTGGTAGTCCTTGTGCGCAGTTACAAGGAAGGGTGGCCTGACCACACAGGGTTTGCGCCAAGGTGGAGGACCCACACGAGGTTGAAGAGGCAGAAGCAGTGTATTAACTTCTACATACAGAAGAAGGATTGAAACAACTCGTGGGGACGGCAAGACTTGTACAGCAGACCCTTCTCCATCTCTCACCATAGTTTGCCAGTGCCCAGTCAGTGACATGTAATGACCCTGTCTATGCTTACTGGTCCAAGTATCTGTGTTGAAATGCACCCTGTCGCACACAGAGTTTCTCAAGGAAGTGGTGATGTTGTGTGCGACATGCTGGTGTAGCGCGGGCATGCTTTTCTTGGAGAAGCAGTGGTGATTGGGCATCTTGTACTGGATCACAGCGACAGACATAAGGTCTCTAAAATCCTGTGTGTCCACTAGGCGGAAAGGCAGCATTTCGGTAGCCAACAGCTTACAGAGGGATAGAGTCAACCTCTTAGCTTTGTCATGGGTCGCAGGAAGTGGCCTTTTATTTGACCACATTTGAGGGACAGAGATCTGGCTGCTGTGTGTAGACGGTGTTGAGTAGGGTGTCCCTGGAAAAATGCAGGTTTGTGAGGAAAGTGCAGGCGGAGACATGATGTTGCCTTCATCCAACGTTGGTGCTATCGATGTCTGAGAGAGCTGTACACACTCACTTGTTTCCCCTTCCAAACCAACTGACGACCTACCAAGCAAACTGCCTGTTGCGGTTACAGTGGTGGAAGTTGTGGGTGGAAAAACAGGTGTGACAGCTGTCCCCACAGTCCTAGAAGATGACGAGCGCGCGGATGCACTGGAAGGGGCAGGCGGTGGATGGTTCGCTCCGCTAGGCCGCATTGCAGCACGGTGAGCTTCCCACCGGGCCATATGATATTTATTCATGTGACGATTCATGGAAGAAGTTGTCAAACTGCTGAGGTTTTGACCTCTACTAAGAGAACCATGACAAATTTTACAGATCACATAATTTGGGCGATCTTTTTCTATGTCAAAAAAGGACCAGGCTAGGCAAGGCTTAGAGGCCATGCGACCTGTTGATCCACCCCGAATAATGCTCAGAGGCAGAGTGGTGGCTGAGGATGCAGTTGTAGACGTGCTACCAGTGCTCCGACTCTGTCCAGGAAGGCGCAAGGTAACTTCGTCGTCGGTTGCATCCTCCTCCACCGCCTCTGTTGACTTCCTTGAGTGTCTGACTGTGGGTTGACAGTAGGTGGGATCTAGAACTTCATCATCAATTGTTGTGTTTGCCCTCCCCTCCCCCTCAGACCGAGCCTCTTCTTGCCCTGACCGAATATTTAAGTTGTCATCCCATTCGGGTATCTGCGTCTCATCTTCATCAGTATGTTCCTCATTGTCTATAACCACAGGTGTTGGAAAGGCAGCATTTTGGTAGCCAACAGTTTGCAGATGCTGAAAGTCAACCTCCAAGCCATGTCATGCCCTTCTAAAAGCATGTAAAACACAGCGAGGAGACTCCAACCACAGTCTCCCTCATTTCCACTAACTGGGCCACACACCCCACTTGACTGACATCAGTTGACCCCCATTTTCAAGATGAAAAAGATGCTTTGCATGAAGCACTCTCAAAAATATGCGTGCCTTTCCCGTCCCCTGGCTGACCCAGGGGAAGAAAAGTCCTCTGAGAGCCATGACTTGTTCATCTTGGTTCTTTTAGAAACACAGCGAGGGGACTCCAACCACAGTCTCCCTCGTTTCCACTAACTGGGCCACACACACCCCACTTGACTAGCATCAGTTGACCCCCATTTTCAAAATGAAAAAGATGCTTTGCATGAAGCACTCTCAAAAATACGCGTGCCTTTGCCGTCCCCTGGCTGACCCAGGGGAAGAAAAGTCCTCTGAGAGCCATGACTTGTTCATCTTGGTTCTTTTAGAAACACAGCGAGGGGACTCCAACCACAGTCTCCCTCGTTTCCACTAATTGGGCCACACACACCCCACTTGACTGGCATCAGTTGACCCCCATTTTCAAGATGAAAAAGATGCTTTGCATGAAGCACTCTCAAAAATACGCGTGCCTTTCCCGTCCCCTGGCTGACCCAGGGGAAGAAAAGTCCTCTGAGAGCCATGACTTGTTCATCTTGGTTCTTTTAGAAACACAGCGAGGGGACTCCAACCACAGTCTCCCTCGTTTCCACTAACTCGGCCACACACACCCCACTTGACTGGCATCAGTTGACCCCCATTTTCAAGATGAAAAAGATGCTTTGCATGAAGCACTCTCAAAAATACACGTGCCTTTCGCCTCCCCTGGATGACCCAGGGGAAGAAAAGTCCTCTGAGAGCCATGACTTGTTCATCTTGGTTCTTTTAGAAACACAGCGAGGGGACTCCAACCACAGTCTCCCTCGTTTCCACTAACTGGGCCACACACACCCCACTTGACTGGCATCAGTTGACCCCCATTGTCAAGATGAAAAAGATGCTTTGCATGAAGCACTCTCAAAAATACGCGTGCCTTTCCCGTCCCCTGGCTGACCCAGGGGAAGAAAAGTCCTCTGAGAGCCATGACTTGTTCATCTTGGTTCTTTTAGAAACACAGCGAGGGGACTCCAACCACAGTCTCCCTCGTTTCCACTAACTGGGCCACACACACCCCACTTGACTGGCATCAGTTGACCCCCATTTTCAAGATGAAAAAGATGCTTTGCATGAAGCACTCTCAAAAATACGCGTGCCTTTCCCGTCCCCTGGCTGACCCAGGGGAAGAAAAGTCCTCTGAGAGCCATGACTTGTTCATCTTGGTTCTTTTAGAAACACAGCGAGGGGACTCCAACCACAGTCTCCCTCGTTTCCACTAACTGGGCCACACACACCCCACTTGACTGGCATCAGTTGACCCCCATTTTCAAGATGAAAAAGATGCTTTGCATGAAGCACTCTCAAAAATACGCGTGCCTTTCCCGTCCCCTGGCTGAGCCAGGGGAAGAAAAGTCCTCTGAGAGCCATGACTTGTTCATCTTGGTTCTTTTAGAAACACAGCGAGGGGACTCCAACCACAGTCTCCCTCGTTTCCACTAACTGGGCCACACACACCCCACTTGACTGGCATCAGTTGACCCCCATTTTCAAGATGAAAAAGATGCTTTGCATGAAGCACTCTCAAAAATACGCGTGCCTTTCGCCTCCCCTGGCTGACCCAGGGGAAGAAAAGTCCTCTGAGAGCCATGTCCACATTGTCAGTGGACAGACGCGTGTGCTTATCTGCCAGCAGACCCCCAGCAGCACTGAAGACAGGTTCCGAGAGAACGCTGGCTGCAGGACATGACAAGATCCCCAAGGCGTATGTGGCGAGCTCAGGCAATTTATCCAGATTGGAAGCCTAAAATGAGCAGGGCTCAAGTTGCACAATAATGGAATCGATGTTTCCTTGCATATACTCATATATCTGTGTGTCCTCCTCTTTTTCCTTGTCCAGCTGTTTTGTTTTCGCATGAGTATATGTCCTTGTCACTTTCCCATGTGTTTGTGTTGTGTTGTGAGTTGTTTGTCACCTTTTGGACACCTTTGAGGGTGTTTTCTAGGTGTTTTTCTGTGTTTGTGATTGCCTGCCATTGTTTCCTATGCAGTTCGAGTTCGGTTCGTCGAACGTTCGACGAGCCGAACTCGAACGGGACCTCCGTTCGGTGAACCGACCTCGAGCCGAACCGGGACCGGTTCGCTCATCTCTAGTAATGAGACAAAATATCAATATGCCAGAATTGCAGGGGGTGTTTGGCTGCTGAAACAGTGCAAAAAAAGGTGATCACAACATCATATCTGCCCCCAATATTATATGAATAGAAACATTGGCTCAGGACACAAAAAAGCAAGCCTTCACACAGCCCAATTCACCAAACATTTTAAATTTTATGACTCTTGTAAAAGAGTTAAAAAAAGCAAACATTTTTTTACAAGTTTTTAATCTCTTCATGATTTAATTACATTTTTTTTTAGGAAAAAAACTATGCAGATTTGCTATCACTGTAATCAATCATATTGAGAGGTCAATTTTACCATATAACAAGCTCTGTAAATAAAATAAATACTTCTTTTGTTATTTTAACACTCTTGAGTCTTGAAATTCTGTTCCTGCTTTCCAATATATCTCATAATAAAATTAATGGTGTTATTCAAAGGTACAACTGGTTCTGCAAAAAAATAAACCCTTCCACGGCTATTGAAATAAGAAAAAGTTTTGTCTCTTGGAAGAGGGGGAGGAAAAAACTAAAAATCGAATTGTAAGGAAAGGGTTAATCCGGACCCAATATATTAGTCACAAAAGCTGTAACATGCATCTTTCCAATAGAACTGAATTTCTGTACATTGCACAACAGACAATTTCAATGAAATAACCCAATACATTATTGCATTACTTGCTACCATGTTTTTCTACCTTTGACTTTTGGCGGTCTCAGCAGCAGCAGCACATCCTTTAATCTATCTTCTAATACCGTAGTAAGGACTGGTGCTATCAGAACAAAAAAAACTGAGATCACTAGATGTGCTTAAAGCTAAACAGTAGGAGCACAGTTAAAGAAATAGCATTGTATTTCTACAGTACAAGTAAAAATGTATTACCCCTTCACACCATCATCATTTTCCATTTTTTCATGTTTGTTTCTTTTGTCCCCTTCCTCCAAGAGCCACAACGTTTTATGTTTCCGTCAATATAGTTTTTTGAGAGACGAGTTGTACTTTTGAATGATACCAATAATTTAATCATTAAGAGTACTGTAAAACTGAAAAAATTTCCAAGTTCAGTAAATTGCAGGAAAAGTACAATTTCCCAATTATTTTTTTTTATTTTTTTTTATTTCCCATGTACAGTATATGCTAAAACTGACCACACAATAAGATACTCCAGATCAGTAAGAGTACACTGATACCAAACATGTATAGATTTTGTTCATGTAAGTGAAGAAAAAAATCGGAAATTCATAAATTAAAAAATTGGTTTTGTCGCCATTTTGTGAGAACCGTACTGTTGTTTTCGGGGGATATTGGGCTAAATTATGGCTTTTTTTTTTTGCTTTGAGCTGACATTTTCACTGATACAATTTTTGGGTAGATACGATGCTTTGATTGGCTCTTATTGCATTTTATTGATGCAACAAAGAAATAATTCTGGCTTTTGATTTTTTTTTCATTACACTGTTTACCGATCAGATTAATTTATTTTATATTTTGATAGATCGGACATTTCTGAAGTCCAGTGATATCAGATTTGTGTATTTTTATTTGTTTTATTTTCAATAGGGCTAAAGGCTGGTGATTTGAACTTTTGTATTTTTTATTATTATTAAAACTTTTTAAAAATGTGTTTACTGAATAACTAGCTCCCTCTGAGATTGACAATGAAATATTACTGGGTAATAGCTGAGAGCGGATCGGTAAGTTAAAGCACATGACAACTTATTAAATCAGCCATAATTTGTGGGTAAAGATGCGGGCTCGGCGGGCTAACCCACATCAAAGGCAAGGACATGGCATAAAACGTAAATATATGTTGTGAAGGGGTTAATTTTACATAATTAATGTATTCACGTAAAGCTAAGCCTATAACATTTTATGTTTTAAGCAAAACATTCAGTGAATAACTTGCCTTTCCGTTATTTTCCTTTTTGCCGGTATTGGTAAAAAAGATTATCATTAACGTCTTATCGCGCCATTATACAATTACTGTAGTGAAATGGATGACAAACTGAGAGACTTGACATCTCAGTGAATACATATAATTACCTGTTAAACAATAAAAATTCATGGTCTGTCCAAAAATATATTTTTCAAAAGAAAGAATAAAGTCGTAGGGATAATAAGCAAATCTCCACTGTACCTAGAAATCTGTGATTCATTCCTGTCTCAATGATGGCAGAGCTATTTTTATCATCGGATCAATGCAGCGTTTCCGCCACTGAATACAATCTTGCCAGCTCCACGAGCGTGGCAGGTGAGAAGCTGCCATTAAATATTAATTCAACGTTAGACAAAAAAGCTTTTAATCTCTGTCACTTCCAAGACACAAATGGAAAATCCATGAGGTTTCTTCGATTAAAGGGTATGACAAGGTTGTAATAGATGCAGAAGATAATGGAAATGTAAATTTGGAAGGGAAGAAATATTGTTTTATATGAGACCAACTGTTTTAGTTGGGTAATAGCAAATTGCTGACTGGCCAAGGGGTGTACTGGTGCAGTGAAATTGTCTGTAGACTTCACTGTGCTGCTAATCAATTTGCTATATACTGTATGTACTTTAGTTTACTTTATTGCTTTTGCATTGATTGTAATTTATACAGCTGTGCTTTCTAACTCTTAAACCTCTTGGTACATGGAAAGTTAAGACAATTAATAATAAAACAACAGCAATCCCAATGAATTCCTGAATGGTTCAGTGCCTGCTTAGCTCAGCTCTCATAACTAAATCTTCTACTGGTTCAATTCTGTTCACATTGCAGCTGCATGGATCCTAAAGCTGGGTTCACACTAAGCGACAGCGACAACGACGTCGCTGTTACGTCACCATTTTCGGTGACGTAACAGCGACCTTGTAAGTCGCTGTTATGATCGCTGCTTAGCTGTCAAACACAGCAGAAGCAGCGATCATAACGTCGCTGTGCTACATGTGCAGAGAGCAGGGAGCCGCGCTTAGCGCTGGCTCCTTGCTCTCCTAGGTACAGTACACATCGGGTTAATTAACCCGATGTGTGCTGCAGCTACATGTCACAGTGCAGAGAGCAGGGAGCCGCGCGCACTGCTTAGCGCTGGCTCCTTGCTCTCCTTGCTACAGTATACATCGGGTTAATTACCCGATGTGTACTGCAGCCACATGTGCACAGAGCAGGAGCCGGCGCTGGCAGCAAGAGCGGAGGCTGGTAACGAAGGTAAATATCGGGTAACCAGGGAAAGGTCTTCCCTTGGTTACCCGATGTTTATGCTGGTTACAGCTTTCCGCAGCTGCCAGACGCCGGCTCCTGCTCCCTGCTTGCTTCATTTCGTTGCTCTCTTGCTGTCACACACAGCGATGTGTGTGTCACAGCGGGAGAGTGACGACCAAAAAATGAAGCTGGACATTCAACAACGACCGGCGACCTCACAGCAGGGGCCAGGTCGTTGCTGGATGTCACACACAGCGACAGCGACGGGACATCGCTGCAACATCACAGAAAATGGTGACGTAGCAGCGATGTCGTTGTCGCTGTCGCTGTGTGTGACACCAGCTTAACAGAATCCAAGGACAACAAGTTTTAAAATGTGTTATTTTATTTTAATCTTGTCTGCTTTTTTACGTTTTGATTACATCTTCATAAGAGTTGGAGCTCCATTTTATATACAAAGCTTTAAGAAAAAAATCTTTTCACACATCCGCAGAAATAATACAGATCTGCTTAGAAATTCCATTAATGGCAGATTAACACATATTGTTACTATTTAACTCAATATTACATTCTTTTAATGGAAGCCGCCAGGCAATCCATACTACCCAAATTGTGGGTAGCATGAATCACAACCCAGGGATGAGCAAACCTGAACTGTAAAGTTTGGTGTTCGTACCGAACACCGGGTGTCCGCATCTCACATTCGAACACAGACTTTTACCTGTAAACCTGGCTCCTGTATGGGTTTGTTATGCGAATAAAGCTTGTTGGAAGGTTGCAGAGCAATCAATCAGCAATCTTTTCCTATGTGGCACTTACAGCCTCATCATTGATATGTCAAGTATTGGCATGGCTGCGATTGGCTGGTTTATCACTGTAAAAAAAAAAAAAGACTTGAGTTCCCATGCCTCTTTTTAATTATCTAAATGAATAATTTGAAAACGGTGTAGTGTCCTCCCATTTTTTGTAACCAGACACAGTAAAGTTGACAGAAGGGGCCGGTGTTATCAGGGTGGGAAGGACCATGATTATTTACCCCTCCCAGCTTAAAAATGCCAGCCTGCATGTGCCCCAGACTTGGAGCTTCTATAATATGTACCAATTTTGGTGCTTTACCCGGCTCATCCTGATTGCCGTGGTGCAGTGGAAATCACGGTAATGTATGTGATTTATTTGTTAAAAATCACAGCTGCCATCAAGAACTATGCTAGTAATGGAGAGGGGACTGTGAGACACCCCTATTACTAACCTGTAAGTCAAAAGAAATAAACACCAAACCCCCAAAAATCCTTTATTTGAAATAAAATAAAATATACACACAACCTCTTTCACCTCTTTATTAACTCAAAAACACCCCTGCAGGTCCAACATAATCAAAACAATCTCCCAATGATGATCCTGGCTCTGCTACATCCAGAGGCTGCAGTAATGTAAAATGTGACTACTCACTACAGCCTACAGGAAACACTGACAGACACAGGGCACCTGGCTGTGAGAATCAGTGACGTCACTGAGTTCACCAGAGATCACAGTTGATACCACGGTACCAGATGGGAATGACGGTGAACCCACTGCTGGACTGCTGAATTGTGGGACACAGCAGCACAGCTGTCTGGCAATCCAGCAGTCAGGTCATCGGAGTTCACACTCGACGACTCCAAATTGCTCCCAGTAAAAATTGAACCAGATCGCCAGACTGCTGTATGGAAGTGTCCTGTAATCTAACAGTTCAGCAATCTGGAAGCAGGTTCAACGGAGTTCCCTGAGGGCAACGGCGAGCCCCCCAGTGTGAATTCTGGTGACCTGACTGCTGAAAATTGACCCTGACAGCCAGGCTGCTGTGCTGCCGTGTCCCATAATCCGAAAATTAGGTTGTTAGGTCACCGGAGTCTACACTGGGGGCTCCCCACTGTCCTCAGTGAACTCAATTGAACCCACTTGTGGATTGCTGGACTGCTGTTGATTTGTGGGACACCACCACAGAACAGTCTGGCAGAACAGCAGTCCAGCAATCCAACAGTGGGTTCAACTTTTACTTAGGGCAGTGGGGAGCCCCCAGTATGACCTCTGGTAATCTGACTGCAAGATTGTGAGACTGCTGTGCTGCCATGTTCGGCAGTCCGGCAATCTGGCAGCAGGTTCACCAGCGGTCACACTTTGTAACATGGGAACCCAGCTGTGACCTCCCGGGAACTCAGTAATACCTTGTTTCTCACAGCTGGGTTCCCCCGCGACTGTCAGTGTTTCCCAGAGGCTGTAGTGAGCTGTTATGTTTTCCGTCACTGCATCTTCTGGATGTAGCAGGGGCAGGATCAAAATGGGACATCGTGTGGACTATGTCGGACCTGCAGGGATATTTTGGAAGTTAATTGAAGGGTGAAAGAATGTGTGTGTATTTTTTTATTTCAAATAAAGGATTTTGCTTTGTGTTTATTTCTTTTGACTTACTGGCTAGAGAGGGGGGTATCTCATAGACCCTTCCCCATAACTAACTTAGGGCTTGATGCAGATGTGGTTTTTGACAAATAAATCACAACTGATATCAGCCCCACACATAAAGTATATTACCCCAATTGCCACCCCAGCAGGGTAACCGGGATGAACCAGATTAAGCACCACAATTGGCACATCTTATGGATGCGCAAATTCTGGCTGGCTGCAGGCTAGTGTTTTTAGGTTGGGAGAGGCCAATAACCATAACCCTTCCCACCCTGATAAACCAGCTATCACCTGTCAGCTTTACTCTCGCTGGATATAAAAAATTACATACAGCAAACTGGCTGTAACCAATCACAGACGCTGACACCCAGGTTGAGCAGGTGAAGCAGTGAATATTCATGAAGCTTAGTAACCAGGCCCGGAAACGAGTTTAACTGCAGTGTTATCTTCCAGGGAAACACGGTACATATAACTGTTCTGCTCTTAGCCCCATTTAGCTTCCCTTACTACGACCATTTTACAGCACAAAACTTCTCATTACCATTGACTTGTATGGGGTTATTTGTCTGGGGTCAAGTTCAGGTCAAGTTTGATTCAGAAAAGAATTTTAAGTTTTTTTAGCCCTTGCGGATTTGGCAAACTCGAATATCCATGTTTCCACTCATCTCTATTCAGCAGGTAATTGAAAGATCTCTCCCTATCTACACCCAAACGAGATCTGTAAATAAACAGTACCTGCACTGGGAAAAGCCAGCCTGGTTTGGTTAGTCTTGTCTCTGGCTATGATACCCAGTTGACTCTTCAAGGTATATATTCCCTGAAAAATCTCAGTGTTTCAGTAACTAATAAAACTGGCCAAAATTATGCAAGCTATAATTCCAACATCCCAAGATTTCAGCAGCATGATTCGCTAGACAAGATCGTCTTGAACCTCTTATTGGCAGAATGGGTCACTTTTATCCATTAAAATTTAGCAGCAGTGCACATGATTGGCTGCCACTTCATGCATTGCCTATAACGCTGTATTCTGCTTTTCTTAGCAGCCTATAGAAAATGACAGTAGATAACATGTTTTCACTGGACAAGCTCCAATCATAAGCAGACCTTACTGGTGCAAACTTCCGTGTGGGAGATAAACTTAAAAAAAAAATCTTTAAGTGTTAGATAACCCCTTTAGTTACCTAAACAAACCAAAGGCCAGATTCCAGATGCTGTTGTGTAATCATAGATATTCTTTGTGGAGAAACGAGAGTCAGTGGGTGCTCTCATCTTCTGGCCTGGGTGTATTCAAAAAGGTGACCAAGGGCCATATGTGTTTATTTTTAAAATTCACGTTTTCATTCAGTGACCTTTCTCACTTCTTAATAAGCACTTAATAAATGTTAAGTTTTATTTTTATTTTTTTGGCTCTATAAGATAAAAAGAAAAAAAACCTTTTTGCTAGCTTAATACCAAAAGCAGGTTGGGAGCAGCAGGCATCATTGCCTGCTTCCTAGACTGCAGTTTGTGAAGCGTGCAGCACAGTGGAAGTGGCAGTTGTTTCACTTTGGAACTCAGACTTTATTCCACTAGCTAACACCGAGGATTTAAAAAAATTCAGTTTCCCCAGGGGGGAATAGTTCGGGCACTATGGAGCACAACATCAGAAGGTACTCCCAACTGTTTTTTTTTAAATTGGGAGGATTTGCAACAGTGCATAACATGCCAAGGAGTTAAAAAAAATTCTGATTCTGCAGGGGGCCATGTGTAACACACCATGGAGCACAGCATCAATAAAGAACACAAATAGAGACTGCCTGACCAATTGTTATAGACAGTGTAGCCTCGACAGTGGTTGTGTCAGAGCAAAATGTACAAAGGCTTTAAAATCATGCCCTGGGTGATTGGGGCAAACAATTAATTCGCAGCAGCATAACAAGGTAGATTAGTCATGCGGTCTCATTAGATGATAGAAGACAAAATAATCTTGAATGAGAAACAATGAAACTTATTTGAACTTAAGAAATACAAATTTTGGGGCTACAGTTATAATTGGGTCTTGTTACCAGGTGGCCTGAGATACTCTGAGGCATTCCATCTATGGTTCATTATGATCATCGTCAAACTGTCTGCACTTTCCGTGGATAGTCATGTACTAGTATCTCTTATTATTGACTCTGCTGAGCTGAAAACAAGCTCAGACAACACACTCGCAGCAGGGCAAGCTAGCACTTCCAAAGCATATAAGGTGATATCTGGCCAAGTGTTGAGCTTGGAAACCCAATAGTTAAAGAGAACTGTAGACTCTAAAAACACGCTGTTATGGTCACTTACATAGTCCCTCACCATCTTACTTAAGTGTTCCCTCTTTGTCATAGTTCCACTAACCGGTATCTGATTCGAAGTTGACACTTTGTGTAAAATGGACCAGTTTTGGCGCATAAGTCCCCCACCTGTGCTGCTACTACTATGCATAGCCCTGTCTTGTAATCCTGTTGCATGAGATGACATGCTACCTCTGACGACAGCATTATCTGAGGGTAATCATTTCATCAACTGGTCCACTACAGCCCTCTTGAATGTTTCCATAGTACAATCCTTATTTGGCAAGTAGCGAAGCAAATTTGTCTTTGTAGCATTGGTCAAGGAAGCTACATAACCAGTGTTTGTTGTCTGCCAAAATGTGGACCAGCCGAAAGTCATGAGAAAGGCAGTATGACATGAACTGTGCTATGTGTGCGACACTCCAAACTGGAAACCTTTGTGTGTCACTACTAAGAATACATTCTGTCTCCCTAAACCTCTTCTCCTCCTCAGTCTGTCTCTCCTCCTTCTGCTCCTCCTCAGGCCATCCATGCTGAACAGCCCTGAAGCTTGGGTTGTCAATCCCTTGGTTACCATCTTCAAACCATTCCTGTTCTTCATCATCCTCCTCATGATGCTAACCAAAGGTGGCCTGAGCCTGTTGGCCGAATTTCTGCGGATTACTAGCAACCATTGTGAAGTCTGGATCCTCAGACACCTTGGTTGCATTAACACTTTGGTCAGTCAGACCATCCAGAGAGCTTTTCAATAAACAAATCAGTGGAATGGTAATGCTGATAAGAGCATCATCACTGCTCACAATGTTGATCCAGTAATCAAAATTCTCTAGGACCTGACAAATATCTGCAATCCACACCCACTCTGCAGTACTTATGTCTGGCAGCTGCATCTGACGGGCATGTTCCAACTGGCCAACATATGATAGGTTGAATTCCATCTCGTAGGGAGGTCACATATTAGTCTGTGATGAGGCAAGTGTAAGCACTGCTGCACCACTGCCAGGCCAGCAAAAGAGGGAGATGACTTGTGGAAATTGGCGCTAATACGTCGTACATTGGTAAGTAGGTCTGGTATCTCAGGGTATTTTTTGAGAAAATGCTAATCTACTAAATTTACAATGTGGGCCAAACAAGGAACGTGTACAAGCTTTCCAATCTTTAAAGCCACTACTAGATTACGACCATTATCGCACACTACCATCCCTGGATGGAGGTCCAACGGTGGAAGCCACTCATCTTTCTGCTAAGTTATTGCTTTCAAAAGCTCAGGTGCCGTGTGTGATTTGTCACCGATACAGATAAGCTTCAGTAGAGCATGTTGCCGCTTAGCCGAGGCAGTGCTGCCGAGATCCCAGCTAGGGAATGATGTCGCCGGTTGTACACCAGCGGATATTGAGGAGGATGCACAGGAGCCAGATGAAGAGTAGGAGGAGGGAGTTGTTGCTGTGTAGGAAGAAACTGAAACTGTGATTGAAGTGGGGCCCGCTATTATGGGTGTGGGAATTATATGGGATGTTGCCGGCTCAGACTCTGTACCAGCTGCCACTAGGTACACCCAGTGTGCCGTCAGTGAGATGTAGCGTCCCTGTCCAATTCCACTTGTCCACGTGTCTGTGATTAAGTGGACCTTCCCTGTTATGACATTCGTGAGAGCTGGTTTGATGTTTATGGACACATGATTGTGGCGCGCAGGGACAGCACAACAAGCAAAATAGTGGCGGCTAGTCACAGAGTACCGATGTTCTGCCACCGCCAAAAGGTCACAAAAAGCCTCTGCTTCCACAAGCCGATACGGCAACATCTCAAGGGCTATCAATCGTGCAATGTGTGCAGTTATGGTTTGAGCTCTTGGGTGCGTAGCGGGATATTTTTGCTTCTTTTCGAAGGTCCGTGGTATGAACAACTGAACGGAACGCTGGGAAACCGAAGCAGATGTGGTTGATGATGATTGAGTGTGGCCAACATCAGGTTTGGAGAAGGAGGCATCAGTGCCTTCTTCCACATGAGTTTGGGAAGCAGGCAGCTGAGGGGAAGTGGCAGTGTTTTGAGTCTGGAAATCATGTTTTTTACCTAGAGCTTTCAACCACCTAGTGGAGTGCTTGGCTAATGTGTCGCCCCAGGGATGCTGATCCTGTTCATGACGCCAAAAAGAAAAAGATGTGTCACCCCAGGGATACCGATCCAGCTTCAGGGATGCCAGACAGTCTTCTTCTGTATGGCAAACAGGTATGTTACATTTTTGTATATGTGTCGTGATGCCACTCACGGCTTGCGGTCAGGGATATGGATGGCCGCCACTGCAGATTTTATGAGCGTTTGGGGCTGATGGGGACTGCAGTCAGATGGTGTGGCCTCCCATGAGTGAGGAGGGCCCCAGGGGATCAGGTGTGTAGAACAACAGGTCCCAGAATAACTCAGGCTCAGTCCAAAAGTCCTTCAACTGCTTTTTACTCACTCAGGTGTTATGGTGAGCTGACCCGGGCAATGCTGTGATAAACCCGTTTGAACCAGGGCTCCTTCGGACCAGTCTGAGGGTAACTAGTTGGCTCGCCTTCCTAGCACTTCTGTGTTCGGATAACCCCTGACTTGAAGTACCGTGGGGTCTATCCAGGGAGTTGCAACTGCCTTTTCTCCCCTTTTTGGACCATTTGCCAGCAGCGTGGACCAGGTGAGATGGCTTCAGGCTCTGTCTCCTTATGGGTCCCTGTGTTGCTGCTGAGGCTCGGACTCTGTAAGGTTGGTGAGGTAATTGTAGTTCCCCTCACCGGCAGGTTTAGCAGATAGTTAAACTGGAGTCTGCTCTACCGACCTATTCCCCGTATGTGCCTAGTCACTGGCAACCTCGTACTGACTGACTGACTGACCACGTGACCATTCTCCCCCGCCAACTGTCACTACACCGCGCAGGGTCTCACTAGTGTAAGCGAGCGTATATGCCTAGCAACCGCCGCGCTCCACTACTACCAGACAGGCTCTACTCGTTTCCATGACAACCTCTGCACTTTAGCTCTCTGCTCCACCCCTTGACAAGATTTGTAAGCTAGCCCCCTCTGGAGACTACCCAAGGGTCCCCTCTAAAGGTGTGGGAGAACTGGTTGCTGTGTGTCTGTGCATACTCACCTCATTTTGGCCTTTAGTATTACCTAGAAGTACTGTCCCAGCATGAATGCAGTACTCAGTGGTGCCTGACCAGGTCAGGGGCGCCACACTAACATATGGTTTCTCATGCTGGAGGTGCCCAAGCTGCAAGTATTTCTGCCTCTGCTAAGCTTGGTCTGACAGATTTGACAAATAGCACCCGTTTGGTCCGAAGGACTCTTAGAAAAAAACTCCCCCACAAACGCAGCACGGATACTTGTATTCTGAGATGGCACAGGTGGTGGTGTCATGTGCACAGTTGGTTGACCTCTGGCAGTGGTCGAAACCCTATCTCTTACAGCCTTTTTGCGGACTATGGGTACATGCTCCTCTGCACTGCTGCTCTCGCAATCCATGCCACTCGTCCATGTTGGATCAGTCACCTCATCATCGACCAGGTTGTCTCCACATTCCTGAAGGTCAACATCTTCGGTAATGGAGGCTTCAGGCTGACCTGAGGGCAATTGCGTCTCATCATCCTCAAACACTTCCACCTGTTTGCCCAGCATGTCATGGCTAACAACATGGCTTTCGTCTGGCCTTGGGTGCTCAAAGATCTGTGCATCAATGCACACCACAGCCTCACGTGCATTGGTGGTGTTGCGCGGTGAGAGACAAGAAAGGCCAAAGGGTCCCGTAAACAGTTCCTCAGAGTAACCTGCTTTGGGTCATATATTTCCTTAGAATACTGATGTTGTGAGGAAGGAAGACCAGGCTGAGGCCCAGCCTCTGGGCTACTCAAGTCTGTCTGTGTGGACCCTTGGGATTTGCTACTCGACAAGTAACTGGAGGCGTTTTCTGCTAGCCAACTCGTTACCTGTTTGCACTGTTCAGGGCAGGGCGCAAGAGTGGTTTCCCACGTGGAACAGAAAATTGGAATAGGAAGGCAAGGTAGATAAAGCAGGAATCTTTTCCTTTAGCTTAGTCACACAGCTTGGGCGACCACCACTTTTTCCCATTTTTTGGGTTTTATTATTTGAAAGTGAACAATGTAACGTGACCTTTTGTACAGGCAGTGGAACAACACTGATGCCAGGTTGGTAAACTTGTGTTAATAGTTTCCCACGATAGCTGTTTCTGTAAGTTTAAAAAACACAAGGTACCTTTATTGGACAAAGTACCGCTTGAAGGAGTCGACAACTATGTTGTGAATGTCTTTCTGCCCTAAAAGAAAACAGGGTTTGACACAGCTTTTTTTTTAGTATTGGTTTTTGGCACTCAGACTGTGTTTTAGTAGCAGCAAGCCACTATCTAGGTTCTGTGAAATATTAAGCAAACACCAGGATGCTAGGTTGGTGGTATGACGGTATTTGGCTTCAAGCAGAAGTAGAGATACTGATACCAATTATTAATTAAAATTTTGTAACACTGACACTGTGTTTTAGTACCAGCAGACCACCATCTAGGTTCTGTAATATATGAAGCATACACCAGGATGCTAGGTTGGTGCTATGACATTATTTGGCTTCAGGCAGAAGTAGAGCCACTGACACCGACTATTAATTAAAATTTTGTAACACTAACACTGTGTTTTAGTAGCAGCAGGCCACTATCTAGGTTCTGTAAGATATGAAGCAAACACCAGGATGCTAGGTTGGTGCTATAATGGTATTTGGCTTCAGGCAGAGCTACAGGCAGTGACCGCAATTTTTTGCATTTTTTTTACACTTACACTAGGTTTTTTTAGCAGTAGGGTACTATGGAGTTTATGTACGCTATGAAGCCAACACAAGGACGCAACTGTGCTGGTATGAAATGAGATGGCGGCTGACAGGCACTACACTACACCTGAACCCGTTGTTTTGGAAATTTCGGGACCTTTTTTTCAGAATTTGAAATACCTATCCCTAGTAGAAGAGACACAAGGTATGTAGCAGTTCTGGGATTGTTGATTAATTAGTAGCAGATGTCCAGGACAGCTTTAAATCTCTCCCTGCCTCTGAAAAAGCTCTCCCTATATCAGACACTGCACTAAGATACCGTATGCAGCGCTAATAAGAGGATTTTTTTTTTTTTTAAAGATGGATCACTCTCACCTAACAAAACTCTACACTCACACTGGCCCTATAGCTGGGTCCACATTCACTGTTTTGCAGCCTGGTGATTTATGGAGCCGCTAGCAGCTACTGACTATGGGCTTCAGCCCTTAGAAAGACTATTTAGGAGTTTGCAGCACAAACGCTATCACTTACAAGGCACTGCCCTGCCACTGGCCCTATTGCTGGGTCCACATTCACAGATTTGTTGTCTGGCGATTAATGGAGCTGCTAGCAGCTACTGGGCACTGTCTTCAGCCCTTAGAAGGACTATTTATTAGTTGGATTTATGAACGCTCTCCATCACACAATACAATCTATCTACACCGCCAGCTCCTCAATGACTACGTGTTCACAAAGTGGCCGCTGGCTTATATAACCCCTATGACGCTGTGCGGCCAAGCCAATCACAGTAACACTACAACAAAGATGGCTGCGGCATTACTGTGAGGGCAAGCAACATCAGATGTGTTCATTGGCTGGAAAATAGGCGTGAGGAAGTCAGATATGAAAATGAAAGTATCGGCGCGGATGCTGTTTTATTCGTCGGACACCGAATGGTGCGAATAGCATGTTATCTGTTTGATACCGAATAGTGGTAAATACATTCGCTCATCCCTAGTGTTCACAAGTTCAATATGATTGCATAATTTTCCTCTGAACTATGTAGTTAGAAGGGCTGAGGTAATCCACATTTGCAGAAAATAGACCTCTGATCAGTCTTGCAAGAGACAATAGATAACATTACTTGCTTCAACAAACAAATAAAACATGCGTCTGGCCTAATTAAGAACATTTCACCCCCATACAAGTGGCCAAAAGCTAAGTTGTCACATTCTGTATAATTTAAGTTATGCACCTGGTTATACTGCAATTAGTGAGCACCGTCAGTCTTTTATGGGGTCATGTCTTCTGACTTTGCATCCATCACCCATTGGCCAGATGTGATTTTACTCTCTATAGCAGGTTCCTATTCACCATACACATGGAGGTTTTGAAGCCTTGAGAGAGACGTCAGTTCAGTGTAGGTTCCCAGTAAAATGAGAATGTCTTTACATGGCTACTGGGCAAATTGAGAAATGGCCATTAATGTATGCTAAATATCTAACTTTTTTCTTAGATTTCCTTTAGCAGTAATGGATGTCTATATTCGTACATTCATGGTTTGCATGCCTTAGCATGTCAGAGCGGAACTGTCTTTTTTTGTCATTATATGACATGTTCAGTTATGCACTTGTTCACATTGTATGTCAGGGAGTGCTGTCAGCTTTTTTTGTCTAGATTATGAGGTCATGCCTTCTGATTGTGCACCCCTCCCTCATTAGCCTCAGGGGATTTTATTCTGTAGTAGCAGGGTCCTACTTGCTCATATACATGAATGTTTTTAAACCCAGAGAAAGGCTTCAGTTCAGTTTAGGTTCCCAGTAATATGAGATTACCTTGTCGTGGCTATAGGGCAGATATAGAAGTGGACATTTTTGTATGCTAAATATGTCTAGTTTTTCTTAGATTTCCTTTAGCAGTAATGCATGTCTATATTTTTACATTCATGGTTTGCATGCTTTAGCATTTCAGAGTGCAACTGACTTTTTTTAGATATTATATGTCATGTTGAGCTATGCACCTGTGCACACTGCATGTTAGGGAGTGCCATCAGTCTTTTTGTCTATATTATGGTTCCTTCACAGGTAGAGGGCTTACTTTTCCCCCATGTATCAATAAAGTCATGAAGGGGCTGGCTTTCAGACTCAGTTCATTTCAATAAGTCAGCTTCCTTCTTCTACAGGGCTGATGATGAAAAAGAGAACAAGGCTGCGTTAACTAAAACTGGGCCATCAGTGAAGTTTATCAAGCTAGAGTAAATTAGTAAATTTAATTAACTCACATTTGCAAATTACTCAAGAAATTATTATTATGATTTTGGACAGTAAACTGCAGGCAGACAGAATTTTACTTTTAAACACTTTGGCTGTGTGAAGGAAAGCAATGAATTTAGATACATGTATAGGAAAAACAGTGATTTTGTCACTTGTATTATGAAATGAATGAAAACGAGTTACAAATATATACAGTAAAGTTCAAAAGTTTAGGGTCACTTAGATATTTCCTTATTTTTCAAAGAAATGCACATTTTTTTTCAATGAAGCTAACATTAAATTAAACAGAAATATACTCTATACATTGTTAATGTGGTAAATGACTATACTAGCTTCAAACATCTGGTTTTGAATGCAATATCTACAAAGGTGTATAGAGGCCCATTTCCAACAACCACCACTCAAGTGTTCTAATGGTACATATTGTTTGCCAACTGTGTTAGAAGGTTAATAGATGTTTAGAAATCGCTTAAAAACCCTTGTGCAATTATGTTATCATAGCTGAATACAGTTTTGCTGATTAGAGAAGCATAAAACTGACCTTACTTTGAGCTAGCTAAGAATCTGGAGCATTACATTTGTTGGTTCCATTAAACTCTCAAAATGGACAGAAAAGAGAACATTCATGTGAAACTCGACATTATATTCTTGTTCTTAGAAATGAAGGATATTCCATGCAAGAAATTGCTAAGAAACTGAAGATCTCCTACAACGGTGTGTACTACTCCCTTCAGAGGAGAGCACAAATAGGCTCTAACCAGAGTAGAAAGAGAAGTGGGAGGCCCCGCTGCACAACTGAGCAACAAGACAAGTACATTAGAGTCTCTAGTTTGAGAAATCGATGCCTTACAGATCCTCAACTGGCAGCTTCATTAAACAGTACCCGCAAAACGCCTGTGTCAATGTCTACAGTGAAGAGGCGACTCCAGGATGCTGGCCTTCAGGGCAGAGTGGCAAAGAAAAAGCCATATCTGAGACTGGCTAATAAAAGGAAAAGATTAATATGGGCAAAAGAACACAGACATTGGACAGAGGAAGATTGGTATAAGCGTCATGGACGGACGAATCGAAGTTTGAGGTGTTTGGATCACACACAAGAACATTTGTGAGATGCAGAACAACTGACAAGATGCTGGAAGTGTGCTTGACGCCATATGTCAAGCATGGTGGAGGTAATGTGGTGGTCTGGGGTTGCTTTGGTGCTGGTAAAGTGGGAGATTTGTACAAGGTAAAAGGGAATTTGAATAAGGAAGCCTATCACTTCATTTTTCAACGCCATATCCTGTGGACAGCGCTTGATTGGAGCCAATTTTATCCTACAACAGGACAATGACCAAAAGAACATCTCCAAATTAAGCATGGACTATTTAGGGAAGAAGCAGGCACTTGGTGTTCTATCTATAATAAAGTGGCCAGCCCAGTCACCAGATCTCAACTCTATTGAGTTGTTGTGGGAGCAGCTTGATGCATCGCTCTGTCTTCCTCGGCATCAATGCCGAGGTTGGAGATGCTAACAGAGAGTGGTAGATAGGGATGTCAAACCGCGCCACTGACTCAGCCGATCCAGGAGATTATGGATTGATGTTGCTTTTATTCATTCATCTGTGTAATGAATAAAAGCAACATCAATCCATAATCTCCTGGATCGGCTGAGTCAGTGGCGCGGTTTGACATCCCTATCTACCACTCTCTGTTATCTGCCAATTTTGGGTCCGCTGCCGTGGCTTGGATTCTTAACATGCTGTTATAGGCGTTGTGACTCTCACAACCCCTATAGGTGAGTAAGTCCACCCTCCGTGTTTTTCCCCCCATTTTTCTGGGGTAAGACCCTATTGCGCTTCTCTTCCACAGTGCTTTCTTTGAGGTTGGAGATGCTAGGAGTCCTTGGTTACCGGGGCTGCCTGGCACCTCCTCCCTCTTGATGGCTGGGTTGGGCAGTTGTGGGCACGTGCCTTGCACTGCGCATGAGCCGCTATAGCAGTTCGATGATTGGTTGGGAGATGATGTCAACATGTCCTGTAAGATCTAATACGGTCACACCGGCTATTTAAGGTCCTCTCCCTGGGTCATTTACTATCCCCCCCTGAAGAAGCTAACACTGAGTGATGATGCGAAACGCACGTTTGAGGGGTTTTGTGTATGTGGGAGACAAAGTGTGAGGAGAATTAATCATGGGTAAGCCAATTGTGAATATATAATTACTATTTAAGCCAACGTCTACCTCCATTACTTTGTGGATGTCTGAATGGCAGTTGTACTATATTTGGCTGGGTTATTTGTATCATCCTTATATTGCCGTTAAAGCTCCTGTCCTTCACGGTTCTAATCCTATAGAGCTGTTGTGGGAGCAGCTTGACCGTATGGTATGCAAAAAGTGCCCATCAAACCAATCCAACTTGTGGGAGTGGCTTCTGGAAGCATGGGGTGAAATATCTCCAGATTACCTCCGCAAATTAACAGCTACAATGCCAAAGGTCTGCAAAGCTGTAATTGCTGCAAAGAGAGCATTGTTTGACGAAAGCAAAGTTTGAAAGAGAAAATTATTATTTCAAGTAAAAATCATTATTTCTAACCTCGTCAATGTCTGGACTATATTTTCTATTCATTATGCAACTCATTTGATAAATACAAGTATGATTTTTTTATGGAAAAGACAAAATTGTCTGGGTGACCATAAACTTTTGAACTTTAATGTATTTAGATAAAAAAGATAGTTACATGTTATCCTAGGACTGCTTATTCAATATTAGCTGATAAAATATAGATTTCTTATAGATTTTTTTTCCACTTAAATAATTTCCAAAAAATAATGCTTATTTTTAACCTTTTTTATTTATTTAAACAGATTTTACATTCTGAAAACTTATAGCCTACTTAAGGATCATGTAAATCTGTATCAGAAAATAATGTTGGAACAGGAATAGATGTATTAAGAAAATAATAATGAACACAAGCTCTTGGACATTTTATAATGAAAAAGTGGACATTCACTAGTTATAGCAGGGGTGGGGAACCTTTTTACCGCCGGGGGCCATTTGGAATTTTCTGTGAACCTTCGGGGGCCGCACCGAAATATCAACTTAAAAATGACCCTGCTATACGTGGTGAAATTGTAAAAACTGTATTTTTTGGGTAAAGGGTACTTTACACGCTGCAATATCGGTAGAGAGCGTAACCGCCCCCCGTCGGTTGTGCGACACGGGCAAATTGTTGCCCGTGGTGCACAACATCGCTAACACCTGTCAGACGGACTTACCTTCCCTGCAACGTCGCTCTGGCCGGCGATCCGCCTCCTTTCTAAGGGGGCTGTTCGTGTGGCATCACAGCGACGTCACACGGCAGCCGTCCAATAGCAGAGGAGGGGCGGAGATGAGCGGCCGGAACATGCCGCCCACCTCCTTCCTTCTTCATTGCCGGTGGACGTTGCTCCTGTGGTGTCACACATAGCGATGTGCGCTGCCGCAGAAACGACGAACAACATTGTACCTGCAGCAGCAACGATATTATGGAAAGGAGCGACGTGTCAACGAGCAACGATTTTTCACGTTTTTGTGCTTGTTGATCGTCGCTCCTTGGTGTCACACGCTGCGATGTCGGTAATGACGCCGGATGTGCGTCACTAACGTCGTGACCCCGACGATATATCGTTACCGATGTTGCAGCATGTAAAACACCCTTTAAAAGACGAACTTTTCCTCCCAAAAATTTGGGAGGAAAATGATGGGTGCATCTTAAAATCCGAATATAGCTTACCGGGGGGGGGCTGTCTGTGCGGCGACAGGGTGCGTTCGGGCGGCCAGGTGCCTGTGGCTGTGTGTGGGCAGGCGGGTGCCTGTGGCTGCGTGTGGGCATCCGGTTGCCTGACGGTGGCGGTTGCCTCTCTCTGCGTGCGTGCTGGCGGGCAGCCTACTGGCTGCCACTCTGTGCGGGCGGGGGGCTGTGCGGCAAGTGTCCCAGTGTGTCCGCGGTCCTAGATTCAAATGATGGCACTGGGTTTCAGCGCATGCGCAGATGGAGCACTTGGATGAGAGCTCTATCTGCGCATGCGCTGCTCCAGGCACCATCATTTGAACCGAGACCACGGACAGACTGGGACACTCACCGCACCGGCCTGTTCCACCACTTATCCGCCGCTACTGACCCACCACGTCTGCCGCCACTGACCGCCGCTGCCACCATGGACACACCGTGTCTGACACCACTGATCGCCGCTGCCACCACGGACCCGCCGCGGCTGCCAGCACAACCTTTGCCTCCTGTGACCCCGCTTCACCACCACTGCTGCCCCCCTCCGGTAAGAGAACACCGGATTATTAAATGAACCCCATTTTTATTTTTTTTATCTTTTTTATCTCTAAATTTGGGGTGCATCTTCTAATCTGGTGCGTCTTATAAAACGAAAAAAACGGTAATTAACTTACCCCTACTGCGGTGGCCGGAACTGCTTCTCTTTGGTGCGGCTGTGATGTTTGGTGATATTGATCATGTTGTTTCTCACAACTGCTTTTCCAGGTTTGTCTCGCTCTGGAGAGGCTGGAGGCATAGACATTACAGGAGATGCTGGGGCGCATAAATTACAGGAGACGCTGGGGCATACACATCATAGGAGACACTGGGGCACATAAATTACAGGAGACACTGGGGGTACACACATCACAGAAGAGGCTGGAGGTGCAAACATCACAGGAGAGGCTGGGGGCATAAACATCACAGGAGGGGCATATACATTACAGGACAGGTTGGAGCATATACATCACTGTGGGGCATGGATAGCACAGGGGGGGCACGGACAGCACTGGTAGCGGCACAGACATCACTGGGGAAGCATAGACATCACCAAGGGAGCACGTACAGCAATGGGGGGGCACGGACAACAGTGGCAAGTATACAGCTTCAGTGCGATGGCACACAGCACTGGGGGTTGGCACACAGCACTGGGAGCTGACACACAGCACAACTCGGGGGTACACAGCACTGGGAGCTGACACAGCACAACTCGGGGGTACACAGAACTGGGGGCTGGCTCACAGCACTGGGAGCTGAAACACAACACTACTTGGGGATACACAACACAGGAGGCTGGCACTTAGCCCTGGGAGTTGGCACACACCACTGGGAACTGGCACACTGCACTGGGGGCTGGCACACTGCAATGGGGGCTGGCACACACACTACTCGTGGTATACAGCACTGGGAGCTGGCACACAGAACTGGGGTCTGGCACACAGCACCGGGACCTGTCACACAGCATTTTTATTTTTTTACCTTTTTTATCTCTAAATTTGGGTGCGTTTTATAATCTGGTGCGTCTTATAAAATGAAAAATACGGTACTTAACTCACCCCTACTGTGGTGGCCGGAGCTGCTTCTCTTTGATGCGGCTGTGATATTTGGTGATATTGATCAAGTTGTTTCTCACAAATGCTTTTCCAGGGTTGTCTCTCTATGGAGAGGCTGGGGGCATAGACATTACAGGAGATGCTGGGGCACATAAATTACAGGAGACGCTGGGGCATACACATCATAGGAGACACTGGGGCACATAAATTACAGGAGATACTGGGGGTACACACATCACAGAAGAGGCTGGAGGTGCAAACATCACAGGAGAGGCTGGGGGCATAAACATCACAGGAGGGGCATATAGATTACAGGACAGGCTGGGGCATATACATCACTGTGGGGCATGGATAGCACAGGGGGGCACGGACAGCACTGGTGGCGGTACAGACATCACTGGGGAAGCATAGACATCACCAAGGGAGCACGGACAGCAATGGGGGGCACGGACAACAGTGTCAAGTACACAGCTTCTGGGGGATGGCACACAGCACTACTTAGGTGTACACAGCACTGGAGGTTGGCACACAGCACTGGGAGCTGATACACAGCACTAATAGCTGTCACACAGCACTGGGAGCTGACAGACAGCACTGGGAGCTGGCACACAGAACTGGGGGCTGGCAAACAGCACTGGGGGTTGACACACAGGACTGGGAACTGGCACACAGCACTGGGGGCTGGCGCACAGCACTACTCGGGGGTACACAGCACTGGGGGATGGCACACAGCACTAGGAGCCCTGAGCAGTGCAAGGACCTCATGGTATGCGCACGCAGTAGGATTTAAAGGGCCAACAGCCGGGAGGACCGCGGCTGCCGCCAATGCACTCCGGTCTTTGGGAATGTGCCCAGGGGCCGCAGAAAAAGTAATTACGGGCCGCAAACGGCCCGCGGGCTGGATGTTCCCCACCCCTGAGTTATAGAATGACCTCTGCTGGAATTGTGCCGCCAGCACGCCTGCAGCAGCCGGGCTGCTCGGATCCGGACCCGCTGTGTGGCTCGAGGGATCCTCCGGACCCGGGGGTCACGCGGACACGCCGAATGAAAAGGGGATGTAGTTGTACGGCCTTGGTTGTATTCGTTTAGTGACGCCACCCACGGTGTGTGGTGAAGTGGGACACCACTGCTGCTGTTGTGGGATACCTGGGGGAGATGTAGTGGCAGCCGGATGTTAACACCTCTGTGGGTAGGGATGGTTGCCCCGGGGCCCAGTGTCTCTGTGCAGGGTAATGCGATGGCAGGGGCTTGCGCGCCCGGATGGACCAGGGGATGTTTGGTTACTCACAATTAAATGAATCACACAAATCTTTTGGTAAACCAAGGTGCTGGTGGCCGGCCTGCAGCGGCCGGTTGTACTCTGGTCCCCACCTGGGCTGGTGGTCGCCATCTTTTCCTCTGCACTAGCTGTTGTTGTGCGTTAGACTTCCCAGTATGGAACACGGGAGTCCGCTCCTGGCTTTCTGTGTGCCTGAGGAGCCGTGCCCGCTGACGCTGACCTGTGGGATCTATGGCCCCTGGCGGTTGCCCTATCCCTCTCTGTGGGTGGTTGTCTGCTTTTGGGACTTTGGTTGGGACAGGACCTGTAATCCTGCCCTCAATCAGTTGATTAGCTAGGCCGTTGGTGCTGGTCTTGGCTTAAGGGTCCGAGTACCTCTGCTCTGTGCACGGTTTCCGGTCGGGTCTCCGGTGTCGGTACCGGCGGGCTCCAACCCTGTCCTGGTCCTCCTTGGATCTGCCAAGCCGTCTTCCCGTCTCCTGCTGACAGAGACCACCGTCTGCCACCTAGCCAAGGTACCAGTGCTCCGACCCTGGCACTGTCCAACTTGAACTTCTCCTCCGCTGGAGCTACACTTAGCTCCAGCCTCCACTCCTCTCTACTTGAACTACAACTTCATCTGTTTGTTTTCACGCCCTGGGCTGTCTAGACCCCTAGGTTGACGTTTCCTTACCGCCTGGTCCCGCCCACTGGTGTGCCTTTTTTGCCCTGAGGGGGGTGACTAGGGTTTCAGGTCGGCTGTATGTGACCTAGGTGAGGGAAGGTGTTATGCAGGGGCCTACTGTATGACTACCTGGTTTTGCCAGGGCGTCACATTCCCCCTTGGTTTAATACAGACCGTCCGTGGGCTGTCCGACCACCAACCTTTATTTAACAGGAACTGAAAATAGAAAAAGGAACAGTTTACAAGCATACTAACATTGAATAGATTAGTTTAATTTCTTCCCTTACGGGAGGCACTTTGCTTAAACGTTACACATTTAAAACTGGGACAAGACGGACCAGGTCCTTCTCACCTCACCCCCACCCAAAAAAACCTGCCTCCTGGTGCCACCGCTAAGCAATGGTGCTCATCCCTTGCCCAAGTCCAGGACAGGTCTGGGTGTTGCCCTTACGGGCCGGGTAAAAAGTTCCTTACCCGGCAGTCTTTTTCAAGGGCCCCACGTCCAGGGAATCCCCTTACCCAGGGGGTTGTCACCGGTTTTGGTGGTAACTGGGCCTCGGACGACTCTACCGCAGGCCCTTACCCCAACCAGCCTCTCCAGATACTGCAGCAGGGTGAGAAGGTTGGTCAGGGACTAATTACAAGGCCCAATAGTTTTTGGGTTGGCCTGCCAGTTCACGGCCATGGTCCATTTTTAAAACTTTTTCAACTTTTCAAACTGGGAACGGTCCCAACGGGGACTTGCACAACTGGGGTAGCCGAGTTTCCACTACCTTCTGTGCTGGAGAGTGGCGAAAAGGG
Organism: Anomaloglossus baeobatrachus; assembly: GCF_048569485.1. Classification (NCBI taxonomy): domain Eukaryota; kingdom Metazoa; phylum Chordata; class Amphibia; order Anura; family Aromobatidae; genus Anomaloglossus; species Anomaloglossus baeobatrachus. Next base: position 200,184,273 of record NC_134354.1, read on the forward strand.
GCGGAGGTAGAATCTTTCTCCATCGCTCACCCATCTTTTGACATCAAGGGCGAACCACTCCCTCGCTCCGCAATGCCGGGTGTACGTGACCAATTCTCCGGGCTGTAGGTCTCGGTCTGGGTGGCCAACGGGCAGATGAGGGGCCACATCTCTCCGGGACACAAAGATCTTGGCCTCCAGGCCTGGCTCGTATATGAAGCCCCATCTTTTCTGGGCATTGAAGTGCCGGACCTGCCCCTGGTATGTTGGGCCCCGCACACAGAAGGTGGCGTTCCGGAGGTGATCCTTCTTGGTGTATGTCCGGGACAACACCTCTACCTTTCTCTTCTCCTCCCGGGCTGCGATCTCCTTCTTCAACTGGCGCCGGTGCCGCTCCCAGTATGGTGCTCCGGCCTCGCACTCCGCTTCCACACACGCGGGGGCCGAGCCCAGCCGGACACCCTCCGTGTAGGCTACAACTGGCACCACTGGCAATGGAGGGCTCCGCTGTGTCGTGGCTTGCTCTGCTGCCCTGCAGGTGCATCCCGGCTGCGCCTCAGCCGGGACTGAGAACTGGGGAACGGTTGGCGTTTCAGCCTGTGCCGACTTTCTGTCGGGCGCTGCCTCTGCTGCGGCCGGGCAGACTGCCAGGGCCATCTTCGGGGTTGCGGCCTGGCTCGGGACCGGAGAGGACGTTTTCCGGGCTTTGATCTGGCGTGGAGCTGGTATGGGTGCCAGGGCGGTGCCGTGGTAACAGCCTGAAGATTCCACTGGCGTGTCCTCACGGGCAGATGGAATGGGTACCGCTGCCATGGCTTGTGGCAGCGGACCGAGTGGGGTGTCGGCTATAGGTATGGGCAGCGAGGGAGCCGGCGTGGCATATGGGGGCAAACCGAGCCCCTTGGCCTAATGGGCCGGTCCTGATGGGACATAGGGGCGTGGGTCGCTTAACCGCTCCTCCGAGGTCGCCTCCACTTTACGGGCCCAAACGGCTGCAGCCAGCTCCGCCATCTTGGCCGTCCATTGCTTCAGCACATCGCTTCGACACATGCATTTGGTCTGAGCTTCCACTCAGTCGGCTGTTCCGGGCACACGTTCCTCCATTGCTGGTTTGCCAGACTGTTCTGCTATCTGCCATACCCGGCCCGTTTGGGCAACACCCGGACCTGTCCTGGACTTGGGCAAAGGGGTGCGCACCAGTGCTTACCGGTGGCACCAGGGGGCAGGTTGTTTTGGGTGGGTGAAGTGAGAAGGACCCTAGTCACCCTCCCTTAGGGAAATATAGACACACCAGTCGGCGTGACCAGGCAGTTGGGACACGCCCACCCAGGGGTCCAGACAGCCCGGGGCGGGAAAACAGTCAGAAAGTGTTTGGAGTTCAGTTTGAGAGGCGTGTGGGCTGGACCTAAGGGTAGCTCCAGCAAGGAATTTCAAGTTGAACAGTACAAGGGTAGGAGCCCTTGTGCCACTGGCAAGAAGGCAGATGGTGGTCTCCGTCAGCAGGAGACGAGAAGACGGCTCGGCAGAACCGAGGTGGACCGGGACAGGGTTGTAACCCGCCGGTACTGACATGGGGAACCGACCCGGAAACCGTAGCACAAAGGGGGGTACTCGGACCCTGAAGCCAGGACCGGAACCAAGCGGAACTGGTTAATTAACCGATTCAGGCCAGGACTAGAGGTCCTGTCCCACCCAAAGTCCCTCATAGAAGACAACAGCCCACTGATTAGGGATAAGAGGTCACCTCCAGGGCCCATAGATCCCACGGGCAAGCGTCTGCGGGCACGGCTCCTTAGGCCACATCCAGCCAGGAGCGGATTTCTGAGTTTCACACTAGGAAAGTCCACCTTATACAAAGCAGTGCAGGAAAAGGATAGAGACCACCAGCTGGGTGGAGGACCAGAATGCAACCGGCCACGGCACCGGCCACCATCACCTTGGTTTACCAGAGACTTGTTTGTTTTACTAACAGTGTGTACTCCAGCACCCCCTGCAGTCACCATCCCCTGCACTGAGCCGCCGGGTCCTGGGGCCGCCATCCCTACCCACGGAGGGGTTAACAACTTGCTGCACAACATCTCCCCCGGGTGCCCCATAACAGCAGGGTGTCCCACCTCACCACACACCATGGGTAGCGTCACGAACTTACTACGGCCTAGCCCGTACATCTATGTCCCCCCATTTATTCGGCATGTCCGCGAGACCCCCGGGTCTGGAGACCCTTGAGCCACCAGCCCTGGAAGTCCGGACCCGAGCAGCACCGGCTGCTGGCACCGGGGGTGGCACATGTTCATTCTTGCTCATTATCATCGTTAGGAAGGGCCAGGGGATACAATTTTCACAGCTTTATAAAAATCCAGCCTCCACTAACCTTGTGCAAAAAAAACAACAGCCGTTCTTCTAAGCAGCTGCCTAGCAATCAGAAAATGTTTGAGGACCACAAAGCAGGAGAAGGCGATAAGAAGATATCAAAGCATTTTCAAATTGCACTTTCCTCAGTTCGAACTTTAATGAAAAAATGGCAGCTAACAGAACCAGTGTAGTTCAAGATAAGGTCTGAAGAAAGCAAAATTTCTATGAAAGCTGCCCATAGGATTGCTAGAGAGGCAAATCAGAACCCTTGCTTGACTGAAAAAGACCGTAAGGAAAATTTAGCAGACTCTGTAGTTGTAGTACATTGTTTTACTGTTCAGAGACACAAATATGGTCTTCATCGAAGAGTCATTAGAAGAAAACCTCTCTTACATCCTCATCCTAAAATTCAGCATCAGAAGTCTACAAAAGAACATATAAACAAGTCTGATGCATTTTGGAAACAAGTCATGTGGACTAATGAGGTTAAAATAGCACTCTTTGAACAAAGTGTGGAGATAAAAGGGCAAAGAGTTTCAGGCAAAGAATACGTCATCAACCATTCAGCATGGAGGTGGATCAATCATGAGTTGTTGTAGTCTTGCAGTCAATGGCACAGAGAACATTTCACGGGTAGAGAGAAGAATGTTTCAATGAAAATTACAACAAATTCTTGCAAACATAACACCATCTGTAAAAAGGCTAAAGTTGAAAAGAGGATGGCTTTTACAAATGGATAATGATCCTAAAAAGATGTCAAAATCCACAACAGAAAACCTCAAAAGTTGCAAGCTGAAGATTTTACAATGACCCTCACAGTCCCTAATATGAACATCATTGAAAATCTGTGGCTAGAACTCAGAAGAGCACTGCATGTAAAACTACCCAGGAATCCCACAGAACTGGAAGACTTTTCCAAAGAAAAATTGATGAAAATCCCTTAAATAAGAATTGAAAGACTCTTGGCTGGCTACAAAAATCGTTTAGAAGCTGTGATACTTGCCAAAGGTAGTGCTACTAGGTACTAACCATGCAGGGTGCCCAAACTTTTGCATCAGCCAATTTTTCTACTTTGTTTGAAGGGGAAAATCATTATTTTAAGTAAAAATCATTATTTCTAACCTCCTCAATGTCTGGACTATATTTTCTATTCATTATGCAACTCATTTGATAAATAAAAGTATGATTTTTCATGGAAAGACAAAATTGGCTGGGTGACCCCAAACTTTTGAACTGTAGTGTACATACCTGGTATTCTCACTTAACCCCTTAACGACCCATGACGTACTGGGTACGTCATGGATCGTGTGCTGGTAAGCCCCGCCCCCTGCCGCCGGCAGGCGGCCGCGATCAGCGCACATACCAGCTGTTATCAACAGCTGACATGTGTGCCTGCTAGCCGCGGGTGGAATCGCTTCCACCCGCGGCCATTTACCCCTTACATTTCGCTGCCAAAATCTGGCAGCGATATGTATATGGGCGCCGCCATGACAGTCACTTACCCCGCCCCCACCGGAAGTCACGTGACATGATCACGTGACTTTCGGTGGTTGCCATGGTAGCACAGGGTCATGTGATGACGCCTGTAGCTAACATGACTCACTTCCTCCCAATGCCGAATACGGCCGGCATTGAAAGTAAAGCAGGAAATCTGCAGTTCTCAGCTCTGTAGCTGAGATCTGCAGATAGTGCAGAGCGATCAGATTGCTGATCGCTATAGCCCCCTAGGGGGACTAGTAAAATAAAAAAAAAGTAAAAAAAAAGTTTTAAAAAATTAAAAAAAATAAAAAAACCTAAAAGTTCAAATCACCCCCCTTTCACCCCATTGAAAATTAAAGGGTTAAAGAAATACAAAATACACACATATTTGGTATCTCCACGTTCAGAAATGCCCGATCTATCAAAATATAAAATCAATGAATCTGATCAGTAAACAGCGTAGCGGCAAAAAAATTCCAAACGCCAAAATTACGTTTTTTGGTCGCCGCAAATTTTGCGCAAAATGCAATAACAGGCGATCAAAACGTAGCATCTGCGCCAAAATTATACCGTTAAAAACGTCAGGTCGAGACGCAAAAAATAAGTCATCACTGAGCCTCAGATCCTGAAAAGTGAGAACGCTACGGGTTTTGGAAAATGGCACAAAACGTGCGCCACGTTTTTTGGACAAGCTTGTGAATTTTTTTTAACCCCTTAGATACAAGTAAACCTATACATGTTTGGTGTCTACAAACTCGCATTGACCTGAGGCATCACATAGATATCTCAGGTTTACCATATAGTGAACACAGTGAATAAAATATCCCAAAAACTATTGTATGATCACACTTTTTTTGCAATTTTTCCGCACTTGGACTTGTTTTGCTGTTTTCCAGTACACGATATGGTAAAACTTATGGTTTCATTTAAAAGTACAACTCGTCCCGCAAAACACAAGCCCTCATATGGCAAGATTGATGGAAAAACAAAAAAGTTACGCCTCTCGGAAGAAGGGGAGCAAAAAACAAAAACGCAAAAACGGAAAGTGCCCGGGGGCTGAAGGGGTTAAGGAACCAAAAAGTAGCCCCATTGATGTTAGGCAACCAAATCCCCATCACCATGTACACCATAGATAACATAAAGGTGCACATCAAGCTGCATGTTATGGCATATGTGAAAAGCGACTATGTCCAAAGTTCAGAGTGCGTTCCAACCTGAAATGCACAGAGACGGCATGTGACCAGAAATAGATACCAGTGATTACTGAGCCTGTCTGCAAACCATACGTTCCAATGGGGACTACAGAGGCTCCATGTAAGCCAGAAACAATGCCAGTAGCTTGGAGCGCAGAGGCTCCGCGTAAGGCTGGAAGCAAATGTGTCACGCTCCCGGGGTCCCGGCAACGCTCCGTACTCACTGATCTGGTCTCGGTGTCACGGCAACGCTCCGTACCCACTGATCTGGTCTGGGTATCACAACACCGCTCCGTACGCACTGATCCGGTCTTGGTGTCACGACACCGCTCCGTACGCACTGATTGTTATGGTTCCCGTTTCTGGGGATCTGCGTGTCTCCTTATACTTTGCTGTGGTCAGGCTATGCTATATATTCGTCCCATGTCTGTGTGGCGCTGGAGACTATGTTCTGATTCCATGCTACTAAGCATGTGCGAGCGCTGGAGACTAAGTCCTATCTTGGAGCCACTGCACATGTGCGGGTGACATCATCGCTGACACGAGGTCACATGTTTCTGACACATTCTAAGCTGATTGGCCGCTGGTCATGTGCTTATGACGCTTTGCTCTGTGATAGGCCAGCGTGACGTCATTGCTGACAATTCTCGCAGCGGATTGGTTGGTGTCCTCCATCTTGGATGAGGCACAGAGTCTATATAAGACCCTGACGCACGCTGCTCGGCGCTCAGTCCTCTTGGTTCCTGCATAGGAGTAGACGCTCTGTGCATGTCCTTTGCGGCACCTATTGTCTATCTAGGTGAGCATTATCGGTAGGGTAATGCTCTTGTACCTTGCAGCTTATGCTGTGGTCCGTATCCTCGCACCTTAGTGGAGCGGACATAGGCAGGTACTTGCTGCACATGGTCTTACTGGGCCCTGTGGTTCTACTCTGAGGTGAGCGCTATCGGTAGGGTAGCGCTCCTGTACCTTTCAGCCATTCTGTTGTCCATGTCCTCGCACCTTAGTGGAGTGGACATAGGTAGGTCAGGTGGCCGTTGCCTTCTAGGGTAACGCTCCCCTACGCTGCCTCCTGCAGCAGTCCGTATCCTCGCACACTAGGGGAGCAGTCATAGGCAGGAGTTTCAAGCTATCAGCATTGCTGCTGTCCGTATCCTTGCACCACAAGTGGAGCGGACATAGGTAGGTGCCATATTGCACACACTACACTTAGTCTCTTTGACTGTTAACTGAGACAGGTGCTTTCGCGCTCACAGATTGTGAGACTTCTTTGCACTTTTAAGTTGTACTCCTCACTCTTTTGCATTTCCACTCCTATGTTATGCTAAGAGGTAGTCACTGTGACTTAAACAGTATACGCCGCTATTGGCCTTGGTGACACTGTGACATAACAGTGTCAGTACCGCTTTGGTGGTACAGGTTTCCCCTATCCTCTGCCCTACTCTGCAGCAGAGCTCTGCACGGTGGACCCTGACTGTCGGATAGCCTTCCATTCCCTTATTATCCGACAGCTCCTGTAACATTAGAACTGAGCCAAGGGTCTGGCAGAGATGGCAGAGTATCAACAAATATATCGGTATATACAGCTCCTTGAAGCAAGGCTCAAGACTGTAGAGGATAAACCTCAAACTTTGGTGTCTTCGCCACATGACCCACGACTTGCTCTACCCAACAGATACTCTGGCGATGCCAGGTCTTGTCGTGGGTTCATAAGCCAGTGTCAGATTCACCTTGAGGTTAATGCCTCTCGCTTCTCTACGGAGAGGTCCAAAGTAGGCTTTATTATATCCCTGCTTTAGGATAAAGCCTTAGAGTGGGCTACTCCCTTATGGGAGCGCTCTGATTTGGTTACTCAGAGATATCAAGACTTCCTTGATGCTCTTAAAACGGTGTTCATGGGACCGCAGGTTACCCATGATGCGGCTTTGAGACTGCTAGTTCTGTCTCAAGGTTCGTTATCTACCAGCTCTTATGCCATTGCTTTTCGTACCTTGGTAGCAGAGTTGGACTGGCCTGAGAAGGTGTTAATACCTATCTTCTGGAGAGGTCTTGCAGGCTATGTCAAAGATGCTCTTGCTATTCGGGAAGTTCCTCCTTCTCTGGAGGACTTAATTACGGTAGCAACTAGGATCGATGTACGCCATAAGGAACGTAGACTCGAGGTTACCTTGTCACGTCCCAAGCGTTGAGTTGGCTCAGATGCTGTGGTTCCTTCTCCATCTTCCTCAGTATCCGAGACATCTCCTACTCCTATGGAGTTGGGCTATACTACTTCCCAACCTCGTAAGGAGGGTCCTCCTATCTGTTACATATGTCATCAGGCTGTGCACTATGCCAACAAGTGTCCTAGCCGTCAGGGAAACTCCCAAGCCTAGTAACCATTAGAGGGGGGTTACTAGAGACGTCTTCTGCACCCTCTAAGTGTAGTGTCGCAGGTCAGCTCTCATTCTCTGAGAATACATGGTCTATTATGGCTTTTGTGGATTCTGGAGCTGATGGGACTTTTGTGTCCTCAAGATTTGTAAAGAGACACAATATTCCCTCTATCATGTTAGAGGCGCCTATTCCTGTCCGTGTTGTTAATGGGACTATGTTGTCTGACTCCATTACATTGAGGACAGTTCCCTTGCGCCTTTCCCTGTCTCAGGGTCACATAGAGGAGATTTATTTTCTTGTTTTGCCTGAGGGTATAGACGACGTACTTCTGGGTCTCCCATGGCTTCGGACTCATGCTCCTCTAATTGACTGGGAGTCTGACAGCATTATTAGTTGGGGTTCGAAGTGTCAGTTCCCTTACCACCTAAGGTCATTGCGGTTGCATCAACTGATCTCTCTCCCTTACCTACATCCTATTTGGATTTCGCTGATGTGTTTTCCAAACAGGGTGCTGAGACTCTTCCACCTCATAGGCCTTATGACTGTGCTATAGACCTCTTGCCGGGTTCTGTTCCACCAAAGGGCAGGGTCTATCCCTTGTCTATCCCAGAATCCGAGGCTATGTCAGCCTATATAAAGGATAGTCTGGAGAGGGGCTTCATCCGCAAGTCTGTCTCACCTGCAGGGGCTGGGTTTTTCTTTGTACGGAAAAAAGAGGGTGATCTGCGTCCCTGCATAGACTACAGGGGTCTTAACGCCATCACTGTAAAAAACAGATACCCCTTGCCCCTAATTTCTGAACTGTTTGACAGACTACGGGGAGCTAAGGTATTTACGAAGTTGGATCTGTGAGGTGCTTATAACTTAGTGCGAATTCGAGAGGGTGACGAATGGAAGACCGCTTTTAACACCAGAGGCGGTCACTATGAATACCTCGTCATGCCTTTCGGTCTATGTAATGCACCCGCAGTGTTCCAGGACTTCGTAAATGACGTGTTTAGGGATTTACTGTTATCATCCGTGGTGGTATGTCTGGATGATATACTAAATTTCTCTCCCGACCTGGAGACACATTGGTTGGATGTGATCAGGGTTCTGTCTCGTCTAAGGGAGCACTCCCTGTTTGCCAAGCTCGAGAAATGTATATTTGAGCAAGCCTCTCTTCCCTTCTTAGGCTATATCATTTCTCATGAGGGATTGGCAATAGATCCTGCGAAGCTTTCTGCAGTTATGGAATGGGCTGAACCTCATTCCTTGAAAGCAGTACAACGCTTCCTGGGATTCATAAATTATTACCGGCAATTTATACCACACTTTTCTACCTTGGTAGCTCCGTTAGTGGCTTTGACTAAAAAGGGCGCCAATCCTAAGGTCTGGTCTACTGAGACATCCCAGGCTTTTAAGGCAGTTAAAGAACACTTTTCATCTGCTCCTGTCCTCCAAAGACCTGACGAGAATAGGCCCTTTCTCATGGAGGTGGACGCGTCCTATGTAGGAGCTGGAGCAGTTCTACATCAAAAGAACAGCTCAGGTAGAAAAAGACCGTGTTTTTTCTTTGCAAATACGTTCTCTCCTGCTGAGAGGAACTACACTATTGGTGACAGGGAACTACTTGCCTTAAAATTAGCATTGGAGGAGTGGCGTCACTTGCTCGAGGGAGCCAGGCAGCCCTTTCAGGTCTTTACGGACCATAAGAACCTGACGTATTTGCAAACTGCACAACGTTTGAATCCTCGGCAAGCTCGCTGTTCCTTGTTTTTCTCTCGGTTTAACTTCTCCATTAATTATCTTACCGGGAGTAAGAATAACAAGGCCGACGCACTCTCTCGCTCTATGAAATCATCTCAGGAAGAGAATGAGGACCCTCGTCTCATTCTTCCATCTAGGGTTTTTCACACACTCTCTCCTGTAACGTTAGATCAGATTCCACCAGGCAAGACTTTCGTTACTCCTAGTCGACAGAATGACATTCTGTCATGGGCCCACACCTCTAAGGTGGGTGGGCATTTTGGCATTAGAAGGACACGAGAATTACTCGAGAGGTGGTATTGGTGGCCCCAGTTGGCCAACCATGTCAAGAGATACATCCGATCGTGTTTTTCTTGTGCTCGCAACCGTCCTTTGCGCCTTTGCGGCAAAGACCTGCTGGTCTTTTACACCCATTACCCGTGCCAGATAGACCATGGGAGGTGGTAGGCATGGATTTTGTGGGTGAACTTCCCTGCTTCTCAAGGGAATCGGATTGTGTGGGTAATAACTGATCATTTCTCTCGGATGGTTCATCTGGTACCCTTACCGAGAATACCATCCTCCAGGGTATTGGCCAAATTGTTCCTCGAACATGTTTTTAGGCTGCATGGAATGCCAGACTGTGCCGTCAGTGACAGAGGTCCACAATTTGCTTCCCAGTTTTGGCGAGATCTGTGTAGTCTCTTAGGGGTACTTTGCACGCTGCGACATCGCAGGCCGATGCTGCGATGCCGAGCGGGATAGTACCCGCCCCCGTCGCAGCAGCGATTTCCTTGTGATAGCTGCCGTAGCGAACATTATCGCTACGGCAGCTTCACATGGACTCACCTGTCCTGCGACCGTCGCTCTGGCCGGCGACCCGCCTCCTTGTTAAGGGGGCGGGTCGTGTGGCATCATAGCGACGTCACACGCCAGGCAGCCAATCGGAGCGGAGGGGCGGAGATGAGTGGGATGTAAACATCCCGCCCATCTCCTTCCTTCCGCATATCCTACGGAAGCTGCAGTGATGCCGGTAGGAGATGTTCCTCGCTCCTGCGGCTTCACACACAGCGATGTGTGCTGCCGCAGGAGCGAGGAACAACATCGGACTGTCGTGTCAGCGTAATCATGGATTACGCCGACGCTGCACCGATGATACGATTATGACGCTTTTGCGCTCGTTAATCGTATCATCAAGCCTTTACACACTACGATGTCGCATGCGATGCCGGTAGTGCGTCATTTTCAATTTGACCCGACCGACATCGCACCTGCGATGTCGTAGTGTGCAAAGCCCGCCTTACAGATAGAGTGGAACCTCTCTTCGTCCTACCATCTGGAGACCAATGGGTTGGTTGAACAAACCAACCAATCTATGATCATATACCTACGACACTTTGTCTCAGAGAATCATGACAATTGGTCTACTCTCCTACCCTGGGCATAGTTTGCCCTTAACAATTCCGTGGCTGAAGCCACTGGGCAGACGCCTTTCATTCTCAATAATGGGCAACATCCCAGGGTGCCTGTTCCGTTCCCTCCTCCGTACCACTGCCTCTTGTAGCAGATTGGGCAACCAATGCTGGTGTCCTCCATCTTGGATGAGGCACAGAATCTATATAAGACCCTGACACACCCTGCTCGGCGCTCGGTCCTCTTGGCTCCTGCATAGGAGTAGACGCTCTGTGCATGTCCCTTGCGGCACCTATTGTCTATCTGGGTGAGCGTTATCGGTAGGGTAACGCTCTTGTACCTTGCAGCTTATGCTGTGGTCCGTATCCTCGCATCTTAGTGGAGCGGACATAGGCAGGTACTTGCTGCACATAGTCTGACTGGGCCTTGTGGTTCTACTCTGAGGTGAGCGCTATTGGTAGGGTAGCGCTCCTGTACCTTTCAGCCGTTCTGTTGTCCCGTGTCCTTGCACCTTAGTGGAGCGGACATAGGTAGGTCAGGTGGCCGTTGCGTTCTAGGGTAACGCTCCCCTACACTGCCTCCTGCAGCAGTCCGTATCCTCGCACACTAGGGGAGCAGTCATAGGCAGGAGTTTCAAGCTAGCAGCATTGCTGCTGTCCGTATCCTTGCACCACAAGTGGAGCGGACATAGGTAGGTGCCATATTGCACACACTACACTTAGTCTCTTTGACTGTTAACTGAGACAGGTGCTTTCGCGCTCACAGATTGTGAGACTTCTTTGCACTTTTATGTTGCATTCCTCACTCTTTTGCATTTCCACTCCTATGTTATGCTAAGAGGTAGTCACTGTGACTTAAACAGTATACGCCGCTATTGGCCTTGGTGACACTGTGACATAACAGTGTCAGTACCGCTTTGGTGGTACAGGTTTCCCCTATCCTCTGCCCTACTCTGCAGCAGAGCTCTGCACGGTGGACCCTGACTGTCGGATAGCCTTCCATTCCCTTATTATCCGACAGCTCCTGTAACATTAGAACTGAGCCAAGGGTCTGGCAGAGATGGCAGAGTATCAACAAATATATCGGTATATACAGCTCCTTGAAGCAAGGCTCAAGACTGTAGAGGATAAACCTCAAACTTTGGTGTCTTCGCCACATGACCCACGACTTGCTCTACCCAACAGATACTCTGGCGATGCCAGGTCTTGTTGTGGGTTCATAAGCCAGTGTCAGATTCACCTTGAGGTTAATGCCTCTCGCTTCTCTACGGAGAGGTCCAAAGTAGGCTTTATTATATCCCTGCTTTAGGATAAAGCCTTAGAGTGGGCTACTCCCTTATGGGACCGCTCTGATTTGGTTACTCAGAGATATCAAGACTTCCTTGATGCTCTTAAAATGGTGTTCATGGGACCGCAGGTTACCCATGATGCGGCTTTGAGACTGCTAGTTCTGTCTCAAGGTTCGTTATCTACCAGCTCTTATGCCATTGCTTTTCGTACCTTGGTAGCAGAGTTGGACTGGCCTGAGAAGGTGTTTAATACCTATCTTCTGGAGAGGTCTTGCAGGCTATGTCAAAGATGCTCTTGCTATTCGGGAAGTTCCTCCTTCTCTGGAGGACTTAATTACGGTAGCAACTAGGATCGATGTACGCCATAAGGAACGTAGACTCGAGGTTACCTTGTCACGTCCCAAGCGTTGAGTTGGCTCAGATGCTGTGGTTCCTTCTCCATCTTCCTCAGTATCCGAGACATCTCCTACTCCTATGGAGTTGGGCTATACTACTTCCCAACCTCGTAAGGAGGGTCCTCCTATCTGTTACATATGTCATCAGGCTGTGCACTATGCCAACAAGTGTCCTAGCCGTCAGGGAAACTCCCAAGCCTAGTAACCATTAGAGGGGGGTTACTAGAGACGTCTTCTGCACCCTCTAAGTGTAGTGTCGCAGGTCAGCTCTCATTCTCTGAGAATACATGGTCTATTATGGCTTTTGTGGATTCTGGAGCTGATGGGACTTTTGTGTCCTCAAGATTTGTAAAGAGACACAATATTCCCTCTATCATGTTAGAGGCGCCTATTCCTGTCCGTGTTGTTAATGGGACTATGTTGTCTGACTCCATTACATTGAGGACAGTTCCCTTGCGCCTTTCCCTGTCTCAGAGTCACATAGAGGAGATTTATTTTCTTGTTTTGCCTGAGGGTATAGACGACGTACTTCTGGGTCTCCCATGGCTTCGGACTCATGCTCCTCTAATTGACTGGGAGTCTGACAGCATTATTAGTTGGGGTTCGAAGTGTCAGTTCCCTTACCACCTAAGGTCATTGCGGTTGCATCAACTGATCTCTCTCCCTTACCTACATCCTATTTGGATTTCGCTGATGTGTTTTCCAAACAGGGTGCTGAGACTCTTCCACCTCATAGGCCTTATGACTGTGCTATAGACCTCTTGCCGGGTTCTGTTCCACCAAAGGGCAGGGTCTATCCCTTGTCTATCCCAGAATCCGAGGCTATGTCAGCCTATATAAAGGATAGTCTGGAGAGGGGCTTCATCCGCAAGTCTGTCTCACCTGCAGGGGCTGGGTTTCTCTTTGTACGGAAAAAAGAGGGTGATCTGCGTCCCTGCATAGACTACAGGGGTCTTAACGCCATCACTGTAAAAAACAGATACCCCTTGCCCCTAATTTCTGAACTGTTTGACAGACTACGGGGAGCTAAGGTATTTAC